>NC_137572.1:3156938-3683016 GCF_963082525.1 Nesoenas mayeri | reverse complement strand
TAAGCGCTCTGTCTTTTCTTGGTCCCTTTCTCTTGATGCTGCAGACAAGCCCTGGTCTCAGACAAACCCTTAGTGAGAAACCCATGCCCAAAGTCCAGCTGAATGATCAGGCCAAGATCATTGCTCCTAGGCTGGTTTTGCAAGGACAGCTCGCTTGGAAAACCCTGTCTGTAAAATGTTCCTCGGAGCCAGAAAGAGGATCGGGAACAACAACGCAGCAGAACTCAACCATAAATACCTCCTAAAGGGACCCGTTACAGCTTTGCCTTCTGCAGTGGTTTGATATATACATATATCAATAAATACTTTAATAGCGCGAGTTTTCTGCGCGATGCCTTTTCCCACTATTTCGCAAGCGCAGTTACATCAATCAGGCTTTAAAAATGCTCAGGAAAAGTTGCTTGCTGGTCAAAGGCTGGTTGCCAGTAGCTGGAGAACAACAGAGCGGGTTATGGATGCCACTTTCCCAACCGGGAACAAAGCCATCTCCACCCAGCTCCCACCACAGCACCCACACAAGCACTCATCACACTAACATTTTGTAGCAACTCTCCAAAAAAGCAGAATCAGGACGCTTTCCATGCCAGGGCTATGGACTAAGTCTCCCAAGGACCACGTCTCCCAAGGACCACGTCTCTCAAGCACCACATCTCCCAAGGACCACGTCTCCCACACCCCACTCAGATGCAGAAACTGGAGGATATCCACTTCATTTTGCATCTCCCTTTGCCCCTCGAACGCCAGCTCCCTAACAGAGATATTGAGAAACTTAACAACTGAGCAGCATTTGAAGAGCCTTTGAACGCGCCGTGTTGTGTCAGTACAAAGGTTCACATGGAACAATAACACGTTCCTGCCCGTGGTGCCGGCTCCCGCGATGACTGTCCTCAGCACAACTGTCACCTCGACTCCTGTTTAAGGATCTTTATTATTAGTGAAGAGCTAAGACACAGGGGGAATGCAGCTTCATTTTGCAGCTCCAGCAGTTAGGGAAAAGAATAAATCTCATAAACCCGTAATTGGTGTTGAAACCGTGGAGTAAGAATAAATGCGGAATCCCATCGGGTGAAATCTCGCTTTAAAAATCCGTGTTTTCCCTTGCTGCTCCCTACATTTCTCCAGGCTAGACACGAGCTTGTCTCCTCTCCTCTCCCACAGCCTTTAGTCTATAATTTGTATCACTTATATCCCCGACCAACTTCCTACACACTTTGTAAACTCTAAAACGCTCTTAAGGAGCTTTATGCTGTTCCTCTCTGATGCTCATAAGTATGAAATCTTCCAGTGACGGTCACAAAAGGCGACATCAAATGACAGGTTGATTTAGTGTAGCTCTTACTAACAGCTTGCAGGAATTAGAAGTAAATAGGAGGTCAAACAGCTTGCGAGCGATTTGACATTGGCAAATATGGCTTAGTTAGGCTCCTCCGGTAATAAAGAACAACTGCGCCTTTCCTTCACCTGAGTGCTCGGCAGAATTAGAAAGGTCATTACCAGCTAAAGATACCCTGAGAATAACACTTTAAGCCTTTATTATTTTTAACGAGACACGGGTATTTTAAATAGTGCCTATGCAATAAACCAGCAGCATGCTACAGTGACTGGAAATGGCTCAAAATAATAAAAACACAAACCTGAAAATGGAAACACAATCTGTAACCATCCACGGTTCTTAAAGCTATGTCAGTCAGTTAAGCAAAAACTATGGTTGGGCATAAGTGAGCATGAAATTCAATATAAACATCCCTGCTCATTCCAGACAGCAGTGGTAGAGAAACAGACGAAATACATACAAAATGCTGAAGTAAAATATACAATCAGCTTTGTATAAATAAACAATAAAGAAACAAGGAGATTAAAAGAAAAAGCTGTCCTCATGATATAGTATTGCTGAGAATGAACCCATTTCGCAATTGTCTGATTTCAGATACTTTGGGGATGTTGATTACGCCTTAATTCTCTTTCATCAAAAACAGAGGTAATTAGGGACAAAATAATTCCAGTAAATGTCAACTGCCTAAGACTCAAGAGGCAAAGCCAGACATGAATGTTTTGAAGCGAATCATAAATGAATTATGGGCTCCACACTATTATTTTTTAAAGCATCCCTAATGTAAACCAACCAGATGCCCTGGGTGGAGAGGGTGAGAAATTGCCTTGACAGGCCACGAATGCCCCAAGTGCAGATCCCTTCTGTGACACAGGGATTATCAAGATAAAGAAATAAACAACTGAATGTAAACGCAAGAGGCACAACAACCAAAAAATCCACAGAAAGCCATTGCTATTATTACAAACGAGTGCAAATATTTCTGAAGCAGTTGCTGTTTGAATGACAGTACGTATTTGAGATGGGAAAAGCATAGCCCTGGATTTTAAGACCCCACTCACAGTTCATTGCAAAGCACCCAGCTCTCCCAAGGTCTTCATTTCGAGCTGCAGTTTCCACCCAGGGTCCACATGCCCAATATATATACATATATACATATACATATAATCCTGTGTAACCTCATCTAAGTGTTCCTGCTCCAGCAGGGGGACTGGACTAGATGATCTTTTGAGGTCCCTTCCAATCTCTAACATTCTGTGATACATATATATATATATATATATATACATACACAGTGACAGTATCGCTAAGCCCAAGTCAGTCCCCGAGTTCTCGGCACCTCAATTTCCCACCCGTCTAATGGGACTAATAACATCGACCCATATCGTCACGACACGAGCGTTGCAGAAGCACTTTGATGCTATGGAAACGGGTGACATTACACTCACCCACGCTGGCTCCCTTATTCAGCAGAAACGCAGACAGACCCACCCGCTGCCCGGGTTTTTCTCCCCAGGAAAACTCCCTGGTCCATGCCATCCCACCAGGACATGTCACCAAACACCATACGTGGCCTTTCCTCCATGTCCTCCCTTCTGCTGGGACCCAAAAGTCCTGCACGCAGGTGCAAGGGAACACATCCCCAAGCTGCAAAGGACTCCCACAGCACCCACATTGCACATAGACACCCCAAACACAAGTAAGATTACCCAAATGGCTGAGTTCAAGCCCAGCGTGGGCTTCTCAATGCCCCTTCTGCTCTCTTCTACCTCCACGAGGGGTTGACCTGCAACTCATCACACTTTCACTAAGCTGCAAGCAACTCATCATCGCGCCAACAAAGCAATTTCCCAAATGCATCCCAACCGGCCACACCGCAGATAATTAGAGCCCACAGTCATCAATGATTCAGAAGGGTGGGTGGCAAGGCACTGCAGGGGTCCAGACATGTCCTGGGAAATGATGGGACCACGTGGGTCACACCAGCTCATCTCTGGATAAATGGCTTTAATCAAAGGTAGGACTGCGAACACAGCAGAAATTTTCACTAGAGATCGGGCCACACAGGCCAGCTTGGTAGGAGATCCAGAAACCCAGCAATGTCAGTGCAAGGTCTAGACAGTCACAAGCCGTCCAGACAGTTCTACAGCAGAGTTTTTCCCTGGTGCAGACCCCAAAGCAAGGCTAAATAGAGGTGTTCGAACACTTAAAGACCTTGACAATGCAGAAGAAAAGCAGCAAGGGACATCCCTACACCGACCTCCAGGTAGGATGGAAGAAGACGGTCACCAAAGAGCCAGAGGCAACCACAGACAGGCAGAAATACCTCCCTGGCTAAGCAAAGGACGCAGCTCCACGCCGCTTTTATCCTTCATCATCGGGCACTGTCAGAGCAGCTCCTTGGTCACTGCAGAAGACCAGGGCCATGGAGAGCAATTCTGAGCCATCTCTGCCAGCAACTCGTATTTGTAGCTCCCTTGAGCAGCTGCCGCAGACAGGCTTTGCTGTATTTTACACCTGACATTACGCAGCAGGCAGTGAAAGCTGGATACTCATTAACTTCGCCGAGACAGGAGCAGCTCCTATAAAAGGTACCGAAGCCGTTCCAGCATTCGGCATGTGTCATTTAGCAAGACACAGGGCTGTGCTGTGTCCCTCACGCTGTTCGGCTTTTCCCTGTCCCTTCGGTTTCATTTTAACACCGTGACGTTTGGAAGAGAAAGCCATTGAAAGTGGCAACGTTGGATGCTTGATTCTTTCCTGCTTCCTCGCTGTCACTTAGCAAAAACACATCCAGAAATTTAATATTTGATCTCACTCCATCCTCCTCCTTCCCCTTGATCACCTCCTTTTTGTGCCTCTATCACTTTTAGGACACAGATGCTTAATAAACGGGAAAGATAGGCCGCGGAGGGAGCTCTGAGCAGGATCCAAGGCAAAGGCATGAATCAGATTTACAAATTACTTGCTACCCAAGATTTTGGCAGAGATGTTAAGAGATTTGTGTACTTTGTGTTATTTCAGGCCAAACTTCCCAGAGAGAGACTCTTGGCTGGTTAAGAGGGAGTTAAACAAGGTGTAATAGAGGCAAATAGTTAAAAGTTAATGGACTGCTGAATACTCGGCCAATGAGTCAGTGCTCAGCTGATACCCGTGGCATGTAGCCACCAGTAGCATCATCTACGGATGGATTTATACCAATCTACGACTAATATCTGCAATATGTTTCTAACATCTGCTAGCCACTTATTAACTCTATACAGTCTCCTAAAGAGCTATCAATAAATGTAACTTTAATAAGAAGAGTGACCCCGTTGCTATCATCAGAACAGAAGCAGGAGTCTCATTCCATCCACTTTTCCAGCTGGGCTGCTTCTTTCTACCAGAAATCTCATGAGAGCAGCACATTCAAGGTCAGAGAGCCCCTAACCAGCCTTAATTTTGGGGACTGCAAAGCCCTTGCCCCAAACTTCAAGGCCGTAACATGCATTAGGCTGTATATTCCTCTCATCTCCTCTGTGCCCGCTACACAGTTGATATTCCACTTCCAACCATTTAAAAAAAAAGGTTCATAACGAGATCAAGCGCAGTGACCTCATTCTGCATGCAGCAGCTTCATGTGCTAGAGCAGATATTTTACCCTTCCTAGATGAGAGGTGAAAAGCGTGTATTTAGGGGAGGCACCACAGCCAGAGCCGTCGGGAAGGACGGCACAGCACTCAGACTTCTTTTCGCAGAAGGAATTCACCCTTCTTCTCCACAACCTGCTCACCTGCTCGGGGAGGACGAAACGGGGCAGAACCTGCTGCCTTCTCTCCTTGGTCCTGCTGATGGTCTCACCCTGGATGTCACAGTGCCCTGACATCCCGTGTCACCATATGCCAGCATCACACATCACAATGTGCCGGCATCCCGTGTCACAGAGCGCCGGCATCACACGTGGCTCCCCTTGCACGCTGCGTAGATGGGGAAAGTGAGGCAGACTGGTTCACAGCGGCTGAGTTTCCAGCACCTTTGGTCGCTGTGCTCTGTTTCCAGCTCAGCTCTCAAGGTCAGACCGTGTGCGTCAGCAGCACTCGCGCATTCTGCAGGGACGGAGCCAAAGCCCCGACTCCTCCACCCTCTGCAGCTCCACCAACTTGAGTCACGCGCAATCTGCCAGGCGATGGATTTGGGTTCAAGCAGAAGTTTGAGTCCCAGACTAACACAGGTCCAGAAGGGACGCCGTGCCAGCTTACCAAGAGCAGACACTCCATTTGCCCATCGCTACTCTTTCCAAAATAAATAGCTTTATCATCATGCAGTTGCTCAATCGGTCCAAGACGCGCCGCTCTTATGGAAAAATACAACCTGCACCGTGGCCAGTGCCACCGTCCCACACTCCACAGCAAGGCTGTGGGGCTGTCGCTGTTTCAAGAGTGGCTTCTTTTGCATCCCAGCCGTTCAAGGATGACTCTGCCAACCTCCACCACCTGTTCTGCTTTGGCCCCCGCCGCTATGGCCCTTGATAGTGAAAAAACACCGTGGCGTGGCACGGATCCTTCCAGCGAGCGCTGGGGTTTCCAGGTGCCGCCGCGGCACCATCGGGCACGGCTGGCTGCGGCGCTAATGCCTCGCCATACCGCCGCGTGGAGTAATGGACATTGCGGCACAAAATTAACGGTGCATCTGCTCCTCGCTGCAGACGCCGGAGAGAGAGTGGGCTGTAATTTCGTCTCCGATCCCCCAAATAATGTTTGTTGTCGCGCTGTAATCTTGGCAATCAATGTAACAGCTGAACAGATCGTTTCGGCTGAAATATTTGCTAAACATGCTAAGACCTTGAAACCACACCTCAGCGTGTGCGTATTGTGTATGGAATTACACGCTGAACTAAATAAGGACTGGATGGGGGGAGAAATGCTGAGAGCTGCCAGCCAATTAAAATGCAAAAACAACAAGGAAAGAAAAAAAACCTGCCGTGTTTATCTCCAGCACCTTTTACCAGCAACATCTTATTGCCTCCAAACGTGAAAAAACAAAGCTTTGAGCACTGTTTGGAGCACAGCGCCATCCAAGACCTATCAACTAAAATGTGTATGCAAGGCTTTTAGAAAGTGGAATTTAATGGTCACAGAAATCAATTGGCCAAAGCAGCTGTACACACATTAACCTCCCCGCGTCCCTCTGAGTGAGTGCTGCCTTCACTCATCTGGCTACAAATAGGCTGCATCACAAAATGGTTTTATTTGGGGAATTTAGCGAGAGTTGCTTTTGGATTTCTGTTCTCAACCTGTTTGAAATGCCAGCCTGGGAAATAAAAGCAGTGGATCTAGCAAAGGCAAAGCCACGGGAGACCAGGTTATACTCATGGCCACGCTACGGAGCAGCTGCACAGCCTTCTGCAAGCCATGGCACGCTCGGATTTGCCTTCCTCCCCTCCAGGAGCTGCATTTATTCCGAAATAAGCTTCCAAGAGTGCCACCGAAATAACACAAGGTCTTTGCGGATGGGAGAGAAAAGTTGGGCCTTTTTGGTCAAACTCCTGCGCTTCTAAGGTTTTGATTTCTTCGAGCGCTGCAAAGCATTTGTATAAATTAGCGCAGACATCTGATATACATCAAATTTGACAGGCTCGGGCTAAGTTCAAACTTCTGATCACAACATCCATCACAGCACTGAGCTATTCATCAGCAATTGATTGAAACAAAGAGGGAGAACAAAACCTTTCACTTCTGTAATTGATACCTGAGGACTTACAAGATCAGGCCCACCAGCATCCATCCCCACCTCCTAAAGACTGCGGATTGCACAGCTCACCCCCAAGACTTACCCTGTTAAAGCATCTTGCTAAATACACATCTTCAGAAGACCTGACACCAAAGAAAGAGTAAAATCATCTCATGGACCTGCTCAAGGAATCACCCTTTTTCTCCCATAATAATCTCACGTAAAACCTTTGTTCACTTTAATATGGAATCACAGAATCACGTAACAGGTAAATGGGTGGAGGTGGAACATCAGAGGTGTTACTGATGGACGTGGGGTCTGGGAGACCTTGAGCACGTCACACAGCCTCCTTGCTCTCAGCTCCCAATGGGGTCAGGATCTCCTTCAGGGCTGCACATCTGCAAGTCTGGGGTGCCAAGATATGACAGCAAAAGGAGCAAAATCCTTTTGGTGAGACCCAAGCAGCCTTTTAATCCCCCCACCCCTGCCAGATCACAGCTGCCGAATCACAGCACTCTTGACTTGGACTCAAAAGCGAGAGTTTGGGGTCACTGGGCACCTCCACAGCGACCTGCCAGGCTTGATTCCTTGGCTCTAATACCCCTTCCACTTCTAAACATCTCATTCAACGGGGTTTCAACCATCTGCACTGCGCAGGGACTCGTTTCTCGCCCAGGCTGCAAATTTGGCTTGGATAAAACCAGCGGTAGCCAAGCAGAGAAGCCAAGGGGGCACGGCTTGAAGCCAGGAGAGCCGCGGCAGCACAACCACCACCTCTACCCCGTTCTCGCAGCACCCGCGAGAACGTGCGATCCCCTCCTGAAGGGAGACAAGGGAACCGCTCCACACGTCTTCATGGCACCGCAGGCTCTAATCCGACAGCGGGAGCCAACATGGCTTGCCGAGATCCATCCTTGCCAGCCTTGGCAGCTCTCCCAAGGTGGAGAAGCTATGGGCTTTCCCCGGAGACACGAGGCGGACAAAGGAAGCACCGCGATTCCTACCAGACGTACATGGGTGTCCCCAACAAGTCCCCATGTCCGCGCACGACTCCAAGGGAGCCGGTAAACGACCTCGTAGCTGAAACAGAAGCCACATGTGCCAAACGTGGGAAGAAAAAATGATTGTTTCCCTTACTTTTTTTTTTAATAAAAAAAAAAGTCATTTTCCGCACATTTGCTAATTAGTCAACAGCTTTTCTAATGAAGGTGCCGTACTGGGCATGGGGAGACCAAGGGAGTTTCTGCTACAATCAAACACTGAGTAAGTGCTGTGTTTACCAAGGGATAGGCAGCTTCAAAGCTTTCCCTTCCACTTAGATTTTAAGCACTTCTACAAAAGAGCATTGATTTGGGGTTAAATTGACTGATTTTATTCGTAGCTGGTTCATATAGTGTATTCAAAAGACAAATTGTACAAGACTGCAAGCTATGGATCAGCTCTGATAATTCAGAGTCCTCTTTCCTCTCCTTTTTCGTCCTTTTTTTTTTGTTCTAAATATTTTCCATGCTTATAATTTGCTATTATTTGGCCCCCGCCTGGACAGAAAAGGCATTTTCACAGTATGGGAGCCTCTCTTTGAAGGAAGAGTATTATATTTTAATGCCAATTACAACAAAAGTAAGAATCACACAACCCTGCAACTCTTTAGGGCTCCTGCATAGGAAATAGCCTATTTGGGGAGGGGATGTGTGTTTTGTTCGTATACATTATATTTATGCAGATAGTATATTGACTCCAATTTAGTTGAAATATATCATAAACACATATCAAGCACTAAATACTTGTGACAAAGATTAGCTCTGTTCTCTCAGGTGCACCACTGTAGCTGTTAAGTAAAGGGCTATATGAATGCTCTTTAAATATATATCATAATATGCCAGGAATGTTTGATGCTATCGCACATCAGGCACAAGGCAGAGAGTCCTGGAGAGCTGGTGATGCTGCCACCCCAGCGCAGGTCACCAGAAAGGTCCCAAAACGTGCTCCTGGGGTGACATCGGCACATCCCCTCCCCTGCCACAGCTGGCCAGCTGCAAACAGCTGGATGTGAACCAAAGCACGGACACGACACCTGAAAAAGGGGGATGTTAAAGCCACCAGGGAGAGGAATTAAAAGGGGAGTTGTTTGCAAAACGCATCCGAGGTGTTAAGGCATCAGCTGCTAAATCAACATCTGCATCATCGCTCATAACCCCATCAACTCTGGTTACATCAGACATTTCCTTGCAGTAACAGTGGAGACCTAAAATGGCAGCATCGCTCAATGCTACATCACAAAAGGCTGCAAGACCCAGGTTTTTCTTAACGAGGTGGAAAAGAAACCTAAACTATCAAATTTCTTTCTTAAAAAAACCCAGAGATTTGGTGACCCCAAAACATTTCCCGCGTTGAACCCACTGGACGGTTTCAAGGAAGGGGAAGAAATGAACAACTTCAAAAGATGCTGAAGTACGAAAACATGCAGAGCATTCGGTTCAAAGGCTCATCACAGAGTTTCCTTGTTTTATTTAAACCCTTTGGGAATATATTTAAATAAATGAAATCAAAACAAAACCGTAGGGTTTGCAGGGGGAGGGGATGGGCTTTCTCCATCCCCCTTTTTATTTTAAAGGAATTTTGCTATCCAGCAAATGAGCAGAAAAATACATTATTCACCCAGCTCTGCCCAATGTGCAGAATAATAATAATAACAACAAATAAGTAAATAAAAGGAGAAACAGTGCATGGTTCTGAACAGATAATGAGAGTGATGGGCTGAGGGGCATTCAAGACAAACCACCACTAAGAACTGGTGTGGGGAACAGGACCCATAGGCACCGAGGAACTGGGAAAAGCTCAATCCCGATGAGCATTTCCAATTAACGCATTCAAGTCACACCCCAAACACAGAGGCTCAAAAAGACATGGAAAAGGGCACAGACTGCAGAGCGCCAGGTCAGGAATGATGCTCCTTTAGCTCAATTTTGTACTGATTTGATATTACAGAAGTAGACACGTTAAAAAAGAATTAAAAGCATGCCAAGCCTCTCAGCACCCCAAGTATAATTAAATTCTCAGCAGCCAACCACTATAACTAGCCACCTCACTCAAGACCTAAGATACTTCAACAGGAGATGGGATTTGGACCAAGCCAGCAGCATCTATGTTTTCTTTTCCCCCATGAAGCCAAACTCTCGAGTGTCTCCTCTTCCCCGCCAGCCCAAATCCCACAGCGGCTCCGATACATCCCAGCGCCTGCTGCCGCGGTTTGCAGACAGATGCCAGGCACGTCTCGAAAGCAGGCTCTTCTGTTATCATCTCGGGGCATCCGATGCTACTAATTGATACACGCTAATACTCTCATTTACTCAGGCGCAAGCTGAAGCGTTGATAATTGATGGATTGGTTTGCCTTTGATGATCTGCAAAATTAAAAGCCCCAACCCTGCCAGATACTGAGTACCCCACATGCGAGCCTGCAGACTCTCAAGCAGATAGGAAAGGCACTCGGGACCGAGCAGGATTGGACCTTAATTCAACAGCCCCCATGACTATGTGTAACCGCATCTATTAATGCGGCTTTAATTGTGGGTTTATATTTTATTATTGTCAAATGAAATGAAATTAGGAGGGAGAAGTTGCTGGTCCTCCAGGGAGCATCCGCATTTCCAGCCCTAGAGGGATTTTACTTCTGGGAGAGGGCAAATAGACAACAACAATTTAATAAGACATCCCCGCTCCTTTTTGATAAGAAGTTCTGCTGCAAAAAAAGCCCCAAAGCAGAGGGGCCTGCATTGTGCAGGTCTTTGCAATGCCTTTTCCTCTCCTCCTCCGTTCCACTGCACTTTTCTGAGACGAGATGCTTTATTCCAGCCCAGCCTTCCTGGGACGCAGCTTGGAGAACATCAAGAGAAGCAAACACAAAGCTGTCTCGCAAGCCAAGTCACTGAGTTACAGAGATAGGGAGAATATCCAGCGACGCCAACATTAATCAAGACAGGATTCTCTTATGGTTTTTACACATTTCTGATCCCAAAGGTGCCCACACGCCAGCAACATGAGATTCACGAGGTCAAGGAGACGTATGCTTGAAGGATGACAGTTGTACGGCTCCTCTCAGACTTGCACTGTCAGTCAATCCTCACTTTCTCTCCATATATTATTGCTTCTGCAGAAATGACTCCCCCATTTGCAAGCGACGATTAGCACTCTAATCTTGGCATAATTACTCCTGCCTCTCAATTTATGAGAAAAAAAAAATTATAATAAAGAAAGAGAAAGGGAGGAGCAATAAGGAGACGATTCGATATCCCACCGTCACGCCAGCGCTTTGGAGCCAGTGCCTACGAGACAAGCCATGACGGTAATTCTGTCCAACTGCTTGTGAACAATGTCACGAGGAGCTGGAGAGGACGCTGCCACCTGCATATATTCACCTCATTACTGTCTCACCACCTCAAGTCACCGTGGCTTATCGGGTTTTAAGACACAGCAAGGTCATCGCTACTGAAGTTCTCCTGTTCACGTCCTGGCATTTGTTCTAGCTTATTTCTATCTAGATTTTCACATTATTGCTGTTAAATTATGATAATGCAAGCATCCCGCTTTCTGGGCAAAGCAGACAGAGATAGGCAGTCAGGATGCCTGCCAGAAATATGGGCTGGCTGCACCTTCCAAGTGTCTCTTAATTATCTCTTTCTCTTTCTAATGGGGAGAGGTCTGAGCTCAGGTGAGTGCCCCTTGCTCTCTTCTATTTGATTCAATTCTACGGCTCATGAAATATGCTCCTGGTTCTTTCAAAGGACAAATGAAACTAAACAGCCTATTGGAAGGAGCCAAACGGAGGGTAGGGGCGAAGACATAATTCAAGAGACTCCTTGAAAGGCACCAAGGAGCAGAGGGACACCACACTGTCAAGGACGCGTTGGAATTTGCCGTGCATACGGGGAGGAGGACGTTGAACTGGAACGGCACCGAGGTGATGGGCACAAGCCACCAGGATCATCCCTTCTCCTTTTGGGGAGCCTCCACTTTGGGTATGAAGGAAGGTACCTCGGGTGGTGGGAGCTTCTGGAAGATCACCATTGAGGGGAGGAAAAAGCAACATCTGGGCTCAATGTTGACCAACGCTTGTCCCTAGAGACCCCATGAGACACCAGAACCTCCAAGAGACCAGAAACTGGCCATGTCCACCAGCACAGAGGAGCAGCCCTTGCCAAGCATCTTAGTGGCAACCACTTTACCCTTTGTTTGTTCTTCGAGGTTATCCATGGCCCCAGCGGGGACCACGGAGGACATCGAGCTAAAGCACCGCCTGAAGCCGGAGGTAATTAAATACAAAGGGCCTCCCATTGTCAGCCTTGCGACTCTGTTTTGGCAGCCAGCTCCAGCAGAGCAGAAGAGGGAAGATTTGATTTTAATCACACAGATTTCAGGTTTTATTTTGCTCATTAAAATTTCTGATAAGGATTTAGTCTGACATTATGCAGCATTTTGGAAGAGGATGCGTGGCGGTGGGGGGGGATGGAGAGGACTGCATTTCCTCATGATGAGGAGATCTTTCTACCTCCCCGTGACAGACACAAGGATATGAGCAGGTGTTATTTCTAAAGGAAAGGATTTGGGGGAAAGAGGGGAGCAGGAGGGAATCATCCACACCAAATCAAGGATCTAAGCCTCGGATTATGGAGAAAACAAGATCCAAAGCCTGAGATTATGTACCCCATTTCAGAGCCACCTCCCAGAAGTCGCAGATGGGAGGGAAGGGAGCGTCTTACCTGGCAGAACAAAACTGGGGATTTCCAGAGCTCCCCAATCTCCCCATGTCCCCTAAGGAATGGTTCCGGAGAGGGGCCGGCACACACCGCTCCACTGTCTCCTGGCGAGGGGGAAAGCGATGGAGCGGGAAATGAAACCCTCACGATTCCACTCCCCTCTGGAGCATCCTCAGATACTTTGGTGAAGAGGAAGGGCAAGAGCTTGGAGAAGGGTGGGAGCGATTCCCAAGAGCCCCTCGTTTGCTTGTTGATTAGGAACCTGCAAATGTACGCAATTTCCCTGCTATATCTTCAGCTAGCTTTACACAAAAACTCCTTTAACACCAAGTAAGCGTTATTCATCAAGAACAAGAAGCCTGTATGAACCCACCTGAGCAAGAGAATAAATTAGCAAACTTCGCTTGGGCTAGCTATTTGAATTCGTACCCATAAACATGGAAGCATTTTGAAACAAGATGGATTTCTCCGTCCCTAGGGGATGTGTTCGTCTCTTAAAAAGCCTTAAAAACAACCAAGTTCTGCACTGCGAATTGAGCAGGAGATGAGATGAGCTTTTAACTGCAGTTCCCTGTGCGCTCACAGTCTGTGTACCCACCATCTAGAAGCCCAGCAGGAGATTTGGGGAAAGGAGCTGAAATCTGTGAAACAGATTGAAACAAAATTCGATGAAATACCCACTATTCCCACCAAACCAAGGGCAGCCAGAACAACAACAGCAAGAGGTACTCAGCCAGACATTTCAAGTATATTTGAAGGGCTTGTGCCAGCAAAGGATCACAAAGGTTCCTGGTGCGCTTACAGCAGCACCCAGAGCAATAAAATTCCACTGCAAAAGAGGTTTCACAGGTTCGGCACTGCCAACCACTCCACAGACACAACATTTTGCAACCAGTCCCTGTTTGGATGTCCCCTGGAGAGTGACTGTGCCACAGTTCTGTGCAAATTACCCTGCTCAGAAGACAAAGAAAAGAATGCAAGGGAAGTCATTCATGTATTTTTAACTACTTCTAATGGCAGTCGGTAGCTGGGAATGAGCAGGAGCACGCGTACTGAGTGCAGGCAACTCTCAGAGGCCCAGCAAAAAATCCACCTTGGGCGCCAGGACAGGAGCTGCTTCATTTAATACACAAACTATCAAGTCCAAATGGCCAGCGATGGATCCATCCTTCCCACCGCGCATCACGCTCCTGGCAGTGGGTCCCCAGATCCCACCCCAACAGTGGCCACAATGCCCCAAGCAACAGCAACGATCATCATTCTTCACAGCCCCATCCATCAGGTGGCCCATGGGGGGCTCAAGGACCCCCAGATACCCATTAAAGGGGTCAGTTCCTAATGAAAAATCAATGACAAGGCTTGGGCTGAGATTCCACCTCTCCCACAGGGACAGTGTGGCCGGAGGGGGACACAGATATAGGGGGAAAAAAGCAATTTGCATCCCATTCACGGAGTCCTGAGCAGGACCCTGGAGCAGCGAGGGAACCTGCTCCCGGGTGTTGTAACTCATTTATTAGATCTCTCTTTTTTCTCCACCTTCCACTGTCTTTATTATCTTTTTTTTTTCAACCAAAGGGAAAAGAAAGAAAAGGAAATCTCTTCACCACAATAGCATGTCAGGCTCCTATCATTTTCAAACCCTCCTCTCCCCTCCCTTTCAACTCTCCTTACTTAGCGGAGAATTTTCCTTCATTAAAATTAAGCCTCATTTCAGGCTCATCTTCTTTTCTCTCTCTCCTTTTCTCCAAATTGAATGGAACGTGATCTCCATCAACCTGGCCTCCCATTCCCTCCCCTCTCGCTTTCATAACCAAACCTTCCTCAGTGCCGTCCTCCCCATCCTCTCCTCTCGCAAACCAGCCCCAGCGAAGGCGACAGGAGCCGGCACAGTTCTCCCTTCCCTCTCCCCCTACACCTGCCACTTTCAGCTCATTCTCTTTAATTGGGAGGTATTTTTTCCCCACATAATGGAATGAGATCTTCTCCCTTTCCTTATTTTCTCGCTACCGTTCTTTACCTGCCTTAACACGCCGGCTTTCTCTCCTGGAAAGGAGCAGGAGTGGATCTGGGGGACCCCTCCCATTAACCCCCACCCTGCGACAGTCACCAAAAGCCTTGGCACATGCAAACCTTGGCGTCCCCTTGTAAGAAAAGCAACCAGATGGTGTTACCAGGGCCGGCTTCTCCCCTTCTCGTTCCCCAAAATGCCTAGATGGTAAACAACTGCTTGCAAACGCCTTCATCTGGAGAGGATGCACAATACCATGTCAATGTCCAGCCTGGACAGACAGACATACAGACTGTCCCTTGGCCCCGTGGGGACAACCCCATCCCACTTGCCGACTTCTCCTGCTTTTGCTCTCCCTCCCTCCTCCTTCCCAAGGCGACTTTCTCATCCTCACTTCAGCTTTTTCTCCACCAAGACCCATATTTAACATCCTCTGATGCTCAAGGCCAGCCGGCTCGTTAGCTCTGCTACACCTGGATCAGGATCTGGAGACAAATTGCTGCTTCATTATAGGAGCTGAGGCTCTAATCCTTTTCTTTTTCTTTTTTATTTTCAGGCTGTTTAACTTGTAAGGACAACAGATGGATACAGGGCTGCATAATGCAGGCTCCTTAAGATCCATCACGCAGCCTTGGAAGTGCAAAAACACAAGGCTGAGGAATGCTAAACTAGAGCGGATCTTACAGCGGTCACCTCAAATTAGGCACAAAGCAGAAAAATGTGCCAAGACTAGAACTGGACCGAAACTGCCAACTTGTTTTGCTGAAGATCAGAGGAAAACCAAACTTCTTTCTTTCACATCACACAGAGCCATCCAAGTTTGGTTTTGCTTCTCTCTCTTCAGCAAAAAAAGAACAAGCCAGAAGTCCAGTAAAGAACTGGCTAAGAAATGAATGTAATTCTCCGCTGACTCCACCAAGTCAACCGCTCACCACCCCAGCGCCCTGGAGGTGACTGTCCCAGTGCTTCAATCCATCAGAAGTGCCCATAGATACCTATAGGGTGAGTACGGTACCTATAGAGAGTGATGCACGCTTACCAAAACCCAGCATCCCCCAGATAAGCCAGAACCCAGCAGCTCACGCTGTGAACACCCTCTCCTTACAAGACTGGGGAAAGGTGCCATGTAGGTTGAGTGAATTCTGACTCATCAGCTGTCGAGAGGCGTTTTCACTCCTCCATCAGCTTAACTGCTACCTCCCGGCAGCAGAAGGTGGCTGCCGGCGGCACGGGAGCGCTCGTTTTCCCCCACGGAACGCGATTGTTTAGATGACAAGCCAGCGAATGCTGCAATTTCTCAGCTCTTCAACCACTTAATTCATCGCGGAGGTGATACCGAAACGGTCAGGCTGGCATTTACCTTGGTATCACCGGCTCCTCCTGAAAGAGCTTTTGCTCCAACCAACCCAAAGCAAATTGATGGCTGGCTGGCAAGTGCGTTCCTCTTGCTGAAGCACACGCTGGGGACATTTGCACCCTCTGGGGACATTTACACCTTCAGGGGACAGATCCTGGAGCACCAGCAGGCTGCAGAAAGAACGCTGCTCATGCAGGGACGTGCAATCTCCGTTTCCAACCCCAACCTTTGCAGAGAAAACCTGGGATGCCTGCCCCAACACGCTGGTCGCTGGTTTAGGGCTTTAGCAGCTCCTACCCAGGGGCAGGCAGATCAACAGGCACAAGACTCGCTATTTAACACACACAATAAAGCATCCCGGCTGCCGGCATGTACGTTCCCTCGGCATTTGTTCACGTTTCTCCACTTCTTGGACTCTCTCCTGGTTCCTCTCACAGCTTGGAGGCAATAACTCGCCTTCTTATCTGACCCAGAAGGACAGCCAGCTGTCAGCACACAAACACGGCCTTTGTTTATCCTTAAATGAAAGCTCAGTTAATTAAAACCAGAAATCACTTTCTCTTATCTGCATGCCTCTGGCCTATATGTGGCTCTCCGACCACGCTCACTCCCCCGGGCTGCAGACAACAGCCCTGACACATGCTGTCCCCGAGCATCCTTCTCCGGGATGTCATCCTGGGAGGAGGGAATTTGCAGGGCAGCCAAGAGCATCTCTGTGTTCCCACCGCTCGATCGCAGAGCTGCAGAGCCTTTGGCTTACATGCAATGGGTTTAACTGTCTCAGGGCTTTGCGTTTGCAATCCTGGGGTGATAAAGCTGATACCAGGAGAGCGCGCTGGCACAGATGCCCCCTCATAGCAAAGATATCGCCCTCTTCATCCTCACCCTCACACCCACCGGAGCTGGTTATCACCCTGGCAGGCAGCAAACAGGCAGGAGCCCCCATCGCAGAGGCAGGGGGGCATCCAGCCCCCCTTGTCGTCACGGCTCCGCGTGTGCTGGAAGCCCTCGCCAGCAGCAATCACGGTTATGCAAGGCAACAGCTTGATAGAGTGCGGGTTCTGCATGCTGAAAATTGAAAGTGATCGACTTCCACCTCGCGCGTAAGGCAGAGAAAATCACATTCAACTCATTGAGAGGCTTCAACAGCAGAAAGATTGATCAACTTGATGAGAAGTGACTCTCTCTCTCTCTGCCACCCTCCTTCTCCCCCCACTCTCTCCTGTTGATACCCATTTCGGTGCAAACAAGGCAGCCCAGGGCCAAGACGGAGCCCAGTTTTTGCTAACTGGGGATGCAGGGCTGAGATGCTGCTGGTACCCGGTTCCCTGGGGACAACACTTCTCCCAGGTCCACTGTAAGCATCTTCCAGAGTCTCAGCAAAGTCTCTCTGATGGTGGGACACTGGTTCGGGCAACGCACAGCTCTGGCCTTAGTGGCACAATTAACTCAAAAAGCAGGGGTCCAAACGGATCTGCCTCCCACTGCATGCACAGATGGTACCTAAACCAACCATTTCTTAAAACAGCAGAGTTATTCCCACATCCCTAACCCACAGCGACCCTCAACGCCATCACTCATCAGCCCTGCCAATGTCACCACAGCGGTTCAGTAAAGCAGCAGAAAACTGTATTACCCACCCCAGGGTCAAATCTCTGTCAGACAGGGAGGGTGCGACAGGTGAACCATGTCGAAGCTGCGCTGAATGGCAAAGTCTGTTTGGTGACTGGCACTGATGGACCTGGGTACCACAGAGGATGGAGCAAGAGCTGCATCTTGCTCTGGGAGAGCAGGAGGATGCCCAGGGTGGGGGACACGACGCTCCCTCCCTTCCCTCTCACCTCGCCCGGCACTCGTCACTTTGCCATTTACACGTGTCACACCAAAATCTTTCTCATTAAGTGGAAATTGAATTTCGTTAATTAAAGCGAAAGAAATCAATTAACCTTATCAGCAAACAGGAGCCATTTGAAATGGAATAAGGAAAAGGCTTCTCTCCCTCTCACCCTGGACGCTCACGGGCGCACACACCGGGGACCGCAAACAAGTGAGATGGGGGACTGCATGGAAACGGGGGAACTGCTGGCGAGAGAAACCGGAGAGGAAAAGGATTTCAAAGCAATTAACACCCCCAAGATTTACCACCAGGTTGACAAGCTCTCAGAGTAGCCATCACTCAAACCTAAGGATTCAATTAATTTTCTTTTATTTTTTCCCCCTCTCTTCCCAATTCCCCCGGTAGCTTTGCGCTGAGCAGCAGAATGACTCCGCTGGGGAAGGAAGATTTAAAATCAAACAGAGCAGCGTTATTTGAAAGGAGATAAAAGCAGAGTTTCTGTGTGTCCACCAACCACCAGCATTTGGTTTTTCTGCCATTGCTGTCTGGCTCAGAAACGTGGCCATTTTCTAACTATCCCTGGATATTTGCACGTGCTCATTTTCTTTTACATCTCGCAGAACCTTCACCCCAGACTCACTAGTCTGTGATGCTTAATCCCTGCTAATGGATGGAGGAGCCACAGCAAAGGAACCAGCGCTGACCCTGCCAGAAGCAAGAGTAGATGTGGTGATGTGAGATAGGAACCTAGGACAACTGTCTTGAGGACACTGATTAAGGACATTAGTCAACATATTGGTACATTTGGTTTTTCTCCAGCCACGTGGGACAGGTTTTATCTACAGCTCTGCCAGCCCGAGTTGGGTCTGTGTGACCTTGTGCTTTACACCATCACCCCCTGCAAAGGGCTGTGGGTGGGAACCAGGGGAGCTTCTCGCTGCTTCCCATGGGCGAGGATGCTCCGGAGAGGAGCTGACATTCAGCCTGCCGGTGGAAATCTGCAGTCTGAGCATGAGTCTTCTCTCTTCCAACCCAGGCAGATGATCTCAGCTCTTTGCCGCTTCACGTTGTCTCTTGGGGTGGATGTTTCCACCCAAAGCTGTTCTGGCCAATCATTCCTATCTCTAAAAGCCTAAGCTGAAGGAGTCCTTTAATATGTCTGTCTCTCGATGCAATAAAAACATCACAATAATAATAGCTCCTGCTGAGCACCCTTAATCTGTAGGGATCCAGGCACTTTAGAAAGGACTAAAGCAATTATATTGAGGGGATGGACAGGGACATGGGAAAATACAGGGATTTGCACAAGGAAATCAGCAACCCAGGCAGCATCTCTCAAACCTCCCTCTGAAGCTGAGCTTACAGCTTGGAAAGGAAAGGAACAGCACCCAAAAATCCAACCTCCTCCTGGCACCATCAGAGAAACCTCACAATCATTCTGCGGTCCCCCCTAGAAGCATCAGCACCCCAATACCCCTGTATCTGGCTGCACAGACCTTCAGATACCTGGGCAGTGGGTTACAAAGATCTACCATTGAGGTAATGAGCCAGAAAACCCTCACGTTGTCCAAAAATTGCCTTATTGCAGAAATTTCCACACTGCCACCTGCCCCATTAAATACCCCGGGCAGCCAGTTCTCAAACCACAGCCCAAATTTGTTGCAAACAACTAAATACACACAGCTGAGTTAGCACCACCAAGGAGGTCAGTCATGTCAAGGTAAATACCGTCTTTCTCCCAGATGGAGGAATAATATCCCCTTGTGCTTTCATTCAGACCGTCCCCATCCCCCATGGCCAGCAAACTCTAGAAAACCTCCGGCTAATCTATCAGGTTTGTTCATGCAAACCATGAGCCCAAGGATGAATAGATGGGGATCTCCTTGGGTGACTGGGGTTTCTTCCGCACACCGGGATGCTCAGATCTACCGGGCGAGATGCTCCTCTTGGGCTGAGCAGGACCAGGAAAGCTCAGAAGATAGAAGAGGTTTTCCTCTGGACATCTCATCACTATCAGCAACACTACTTACAGCGCAGGGCCAAAAGTAGGGGGAAAAAAAGGATGCAAATATCCCAGAAATGTGCCCGGCAGCCTTTTGTGTGAGCACATTAGAATACAATACAAATGTGACTAAAAAAGACTCAATAGAATAAATACTGCACTTATAATAGGCCTCAGAGAGAGAAAGAGATTTAATGGCAACATATTAAATGTAAATCAACACAAAAGGTAACTGGGAAGAGATATACCAGCTTAGGGATTATAGCACAAAGCTGTAATATTTACTCACGAGATTAAGGCACTTATAGGAAATGAAATATTGTCCTTTTGTAATAATTCAATCCCTCGCCTTTATCCAGGAGGATTGGACATTTCAGGCTATTTTAGAGATGCAGACATAAATTCACACCTATTATTAGCAGAGGGATGCAGCCCCGGCGCCTGCATCTCTCATGGCTGCTCCACAAAACTCCATGGTTTCCAGGGGAAACTCATTTTAGAGCATCCCAACACTTGGGAGCTGCAACAGCCGCCGCCTACACATCCACCAGCACCCGAGCTGGCACGACCAGAGACTTTGGACTGCTTGGACAAACCAGAAAAAAGACTCCTGACCACTTTGGTGGCATCTTCCCTCCCTATCACCTCCAATTCTCAGTGCCTCAGTTTCCCCATCGGCAGCTTGGGCATGTCTCCCTGCTGCAGAAGATATACCCAAAACATGCCTGAGGAATGCAATATATCATCACCACACACGCGTCAGCTCCCAGTTTACTTTTTCCCAGGCAAAAATATACTTTAACAACTCAATTTGATTTCCAGGTGCCAAGCAGAGCTGGCAGGCAATAAAAAAAAGAGATAATCTTCTGATTTCCCGACCGCAAACCTTTTCCTAAACTAGATACCTCAGCTACTTGCATGGCCCCAATCAGCAAAGCATCTTTAGCACCTCGCAATCTTTAATAGACTTGTCCTCCGCAAACCCTTAGTGAGGTAGGAAAGCGCTATTATCTCCTTTATACAGGCAGGGAACAAGGGCTAGAAATAGTCGTTGTCTCGCTGCGTTGGAGACTTGCCCAAACATACCTTAAATTAAGCTGGGCAACGCCAAGCAGTTAGCCGAAATGCTCCTCGCCTGCTTTTTGCAGCCTGTGGGGAGCTTGGTGCTGCCAAACCAGCCTTCCCCACGTCTGAAATGGCCATTTTAAAGCTAAAATACATATATATATAAAATGAAGCCAGAAACCTCCCCGCAATGTTGAAGAGCCTGGTCAGCACAGCTCACACCTTGCAGCAATGTCCCTTTTCCTACGTTATATTTTTTAATAACCAGCTCCTGGTGGAGAAAAGTCTATCGGCATGAAAGCGCTGCTGCATGCTCGGGGGAGCGAGCCCAGCCGGGGGAGCAGGAGCATTGCTGGTACAGCAACGCCGCACGCATTAAAATCAGCCTCCGGTTAAAAGCTCCCCTGGTTAATTCTGGCTGGCGATCAACACGCCACCGCAACAGCCCTTTCAGATGCCACGTCTGCGGGTGTCGTCCCCCCACCTCGGTGCTGCTAACCCAGAGCATCACACAGCCCTCGAGTGGTTAATGCCATTTCGAGTGTACAGGGAAGGCGATAGAAACAGTCCCACTCCGCTCTTTATTTAATAATAATTATCCGGATAGTAAACGCGACCCTGCTGTTTTGCTCACTTAAAATTTTTTTGTTTCCCCAGCTATGGCAGTGTCACTTCTCCCGAGGCAGCCTCCCCCACTTGGCAGAATTAAATTGCATTCTGATTCTATTAAATGGTACTAAATGTCTTCGAAATCAAAGAGCAAATATAATTTAAGTGCCATTTGGGTCTTCCCACAGGTTCTCAGCTGTTCGCTCAGCAACCAACCTGTAGAAAGCTGCCTGGTGACAGGGGTATAGTTTAAAAGGAAACACGCAGCCGGTATATACAATACAATTCCCTTCCACAACACGTCCTTTATGAAAACTCACAATGCGCTGTGGTTAGAGCTTAAAACAATGTGAGTGCTATAATAAGAAGAGAGGAGGAGGAGGAGGAAGGGAGAGCTAAGACAGCCAGGGCAGGAGGGCTGGTCACAGCAGCATCGTGCCATTGGAATGAGGCTTAAAAAAGAGCAGAAACTCTAAATCTCACCTGGATCCAGATCTCAGCATGATACTGAAGATGCTGCAGAGCTCAAAGTCTCTGGAGCCCCTAGACCTGAGTGCACCCCACTGGCATAAAAACAGCACCCTGCTTTTACAGCTGAGAGGTGGGAAGGTTTCAGCAGGGATGGGATGCTCACAGCCCTTCTGGGGAGATCCCAACCAGAAAGTTAAGATGATAAAGAAACCTTAACCTGTCGGTCATGTCTTGCCATTTCAAGGCCGGTTGTTAAGGGCAGGGGCTCAACAGAAGCACAAAGCACTTAATTAAGATTCTCAGAAACACCACTTGACTTGGGGGACTTTCCTACTCCAGCAACTCACAGCGAGGCATGTTTGAAGGTGAAGTGGGTGCAGAGAGAGGAACGCTCCTTTAACACACCTGACACTGGGTACCAAATGGGAAAAACCTCATCCAAGCAAGTTGTTGGCGCGGTGCATCACTCCGCTGGCTCCAGACGAGCCAGAGCTCACCTACAAATGAGCGAAGCAAGGAGGCAGCTTGCCAGCCGACAAAGTTGCTCCTTTGCTTCCACCAAGGAGAGAAACGGTCCCGGACGCAGAGCTGGAAACGGCACCGAGGGCAGGGCTGAGCCCAAACCATCGCGTCCCCACCGCTTGGAGGGAAGGGAAGAAATACGACAGCGTACGGCATTTCTCTAGTCTAGCAAACAACAAAACAACCGCCCCTCCGAGCTGGATTCTGGCAAGGGGATTCCCTCTCCCCCTTCCCCACTGTCGCTATATCACTGATGGACCCCATTGGCTCCATCTTCGGCCTCCACTGCCTCACCCGACACCCAGGGCATGATTGTGAACGTAAAGGCGCTAAAAAAGTGGATTAATTGTTCAAAGCACAATTTGAGCACCAGCAACAAAAGCCACCAAGAAGCAAAGCTCATCTGGAGCTGTGCAGAGCAGGGTGCAGGAGGACTCGCTCTTCAGCTTCCTTGGTGTGAAGCCACAAATAGTTCAGGCCCTTTCTCTCCCTTGTGCTGGTGGAAGTGACTAATTGTATTTTGAGAGAGAAGCAAATCATCACTCGCATCATCTGCACCGACTCCAATAATAGCTGATCTTCCCGCAACAATCTGCCAGGCAGCTCTAAGCCTCATTAGGCAGCAAGTGTTGTGCAAAGATGCTGTAAGGTCAGAGTCCAAGGTTGTGCCCTGCCAAGCCACAGCTCCCTCCTCGAGCCACGTAAGCATCCCCCAAAACCACCCTGAGCTGCCAGCGAACGGCATCTATTTGCAGCAAGAAAAGCGCTTACGCAGAGAAGGCATTAGACAAACATCTCGGCAGCTCAAATGCCATTTGGTGCATACAGGAGCAGGCAGATAACAGCTCTCCAAAAACACTCCTTGCTGCTGAAGAGGCTAGAAATGAAGTTTTTCACTGTGGCTCTAAGGACACGGCATCACTTGCCAGACGTTCCCCCCATGAGCTTTCTGCTCCGGGATTTTGGGAGAGGCATTGACCAAGCAGCACAAGCTCCAGCAAAACAACCAGTGCCCTGTGAGTATCACCAGCACTCTGAGGACCACAGTTCCCAACCCTCAGGTTGTTTTTTTGCCAAGCCTTTATCCCCACACTTGGAGATACTCAGGTGCCAGCTTGAGAAGCAGGCAGGGCTTTCCTGAGGAAATCAAAGGGTCAGCAGCGATGGATGCAGCCCCAGGGCTGCTGCTCCAGCCCGAGGCGCCGCTCCAAGAACAGCACAGGAATAACCTTTAGCTATTAGGCTGCTAACTGGCACCCAAGGCATTTGGCAGGTGTCATCGTCCTCCCCCCGCTTCCCCGATACACAACCCAGCCTCGGGAGGAACTGTGGACCCGTTTTCAAGCCTGTGTCGCTCCCCCTTAGCGAGAGCAGCCGAGGGTTTTTAAACATTCAACACCACCTGGCCAGACTGGGCTGCACTACAGAGCTGCTCAGATCAAAAGATCCTCAGCTCAGAAGATTAAAAGGCTCTGGGGATGGGTAATAGGATGCAGAGTTTTTTCACCTCTAGGTGTCTGGCCTGATTTTTTAGGTCAGGAACAAGCAAAAACCCCATTTGTGCCACAGCGGAGGAAGCTGTCGGCTTCGCTTCAGCTCCTGGCTGTCAGCTGTCCCCTTTTGGGGGAGAAACAGCCAAATCCTGGCCAGGCTGGATTAACGGGACCATTTAAATGGGATCTGAGATGGGCTGAGGCCACGGGTCCCACCGCATGGTCAACGAGGAGAGAGTATTTGCAAAACAGGGGATATTTGGGAGGGGAAGCACACACCGGGGGCAAAAAGGGGCGTCCTCTGTGTGGCGCAGGAGGATTTGCTTATCAAGGGATGCTCCAGCCCTCTCCATGCAGCACATGCCTCTTGGGGGGGAAAAAAGAGCTGAATTCACACCTCAGCTCACAAGCCCGAAATTCTTGGCCAGGCTGGCAATCTGGCACTTTCTGACGGTGCCGACTGCACGTTTGGGGAACGGCGTATAAAAATATCCCGCGTGCCCGCACCCTCGCCGTCAGAGACTCCCACAGGCGCGCTTTCGGCTGTGCCCCTGTGGCTCTGCCCGCGGCGGGGAGCGGTGCCACCACGCAGGCAGTCGCCCCCCCGCCTCATTTGCAAGGAGAGGTGGGCAGCAGATGGAAGGAGCTCTTCATCTCTTTCTCCATTTTTAACCCCGCTGCACGCGGCTGGGGAGCCGGTGTTGAGGATGAAGGTGGCGCTTGCAAGGAACCCGCCTTCAAAGCATCATTGCAGTGCTCGGGGATGTCTTTAACACATGAAACAGAGGGGAAAAGACTGTGTCTGTGGGCTGGATCTAACAGGCTGAGCTCAACGGTGTGGATGAGAGAAGGTTTTTAAGAATTATGGGGAGTCTCTCATCATCTTGGGGACGAGCCATCTGTTGTCGCAAGGATGATATCATAGTTACTATCTCCTGTACCAAATGTTTGTCTCGCACTGAGGTTAAGCCATCATCTCCATTCCTTAGACTTCACCAAGGATGGGACAATTCCTCAAGAGCTGATTAAAAGCCAGGAACAAAGTTGAAGAGGAGAAGCCCCAGGAGAGCTGCCAATTGGTTCCTCCATTCAGATTTTGCTCAAATAGGAAGAAGATCCCCTCTCAGTTCCCCACCTCACCCAGCTTTTGCCTTCTAAATGTTAAGTGTTCAGTCGAGCAAACCCTCCACGTTCCCTCTAGAGATGCAAAAAGTGAGCAGTGACTCTTGGGTCACCCATGTCTCTCTAGTGACTATGGAGGAACCTGGGCACCTACCACCAACTGGCTAAAACAAGGTTCAAGAAGCCAACCCTAAGTCTCTAGAGGACCCATGTTTGCAAAAAGGGCCTCGAAAATGATAAGTTTATAACCAATGTGATGACATCAGCCTGAATTTGCAAGTAACGATTTACGAGGCGGGGGGGAAATAAATAGTTTGACTGGGCTAAAGCCTGCTGAGCTGCAGCAGATGGCTTGCTGCAAGAGTGGGGAAGGAGGAGAGAGATCTCTACGCAGTTACGAAAGGTTGCCTCCTCTTCTTAGTCTGCTCCTTCCCCACCTCCTTCCCCACACTCCTCCTCTCTGAGACAGAGAGAAATATGCAGGAAAGATGCCGGTGAAATCCCACACAAGGCGCTACTTGACTGACTTCTCCAAGTTACTTCACTCCCATCCAATTTATCCAAACTTTGCAAGCAAACCGTGGCCCACCGAGAGCAAACTTGGCCGGCTCGTGAGCGTTGAAATCACGCAATTCTTGCCCTGTTGCTTCTCGGCAAGAGCTCACCGAGTTCTTCGAGGAGACCTCGGCAGCGCAAGGTGAAACCAAGTGCCTACAAAGCAGCATGGATCCAACCCAACCGAAATATTTGTGCCGAGCTCCGCAAAGTGCAACCGTCAAGCTTCTCACGGCTTTAATTACGACTGGCAACCTTCCACGGCGTTAATAAAACGCGTGTTTCTATGGCACCTTTGAGCCCGCAGGTCCCTGAAGTCAAAGCCCTTTGCAGATGTGGCGGGATGCGGGAACCTGCGGAGCACGGGGCTCCACGCTCTATGTCAGAAAGCATCACCAGATGGGCTCCATCCTCCTCCCGCATCGCAGGGACACACGACAGGACCGGCTCCACTATCACTGGCCCGACACACGCAGTATTAAACCTCCCTCATCTAGCTCGAGGCAGAAGGTAACGCCTGAAATTGGAATAAGAACAGCAGGCTCCAAATCTGATCTCCTGACTTGGGTCTTCCTGCTGACTTATTTCTCATGCGGTTTATCTTCTCATTTAAATACATACCACTTTTCAATTTTTCTTTTTTCAAGTCTCCGAGCTTCATCCTTTTTGCGGAGAAACCTGCCCCCGCTGCCCTGCCTGCTGATGGGAAGCGAAATATATGCAGGGCAACAAATTTGGGGGTTTGATAACCCACATATCTGCCTTCTTCCCCCTGCTCTGAAGCTCTTCCCAGTCACAAAAAGGTGATGGTGAAAAACTATAAGGAAGCCATCACCCAGCACACCCATCCGTGACTTTTCTCAAGGTCAACTGCAGTCATTTGACATATTTTCTCCAGTCGACTCAGTGGCAGCCAAAGCCTCGTTTAAGCAACAGAGCGGCCCTTCCAGGAAGGAAACAATTTCCTCGACGGTGAAGGAACAGAATTTATCCATTTGGAAAAATGGCGCCTCGTCAAGCTTGACACATACAACAAAGGCAGCCGTCCTCCGAGACTGACGGCGGCACGGCCGGCGAGACGAGCGGAATCCCACAAAACATCGTTTGGAGGTATAAAATATTCACCATAAATTGCAACGCCGCTCGGGGCTCGGAATTCAAAGAGCGGAGAAGAAAGCGGAGCCTCAGCAATGACATTCGGCTCCCGAGCTCAACTTTCCCCCAAACCCCCGAGGAGGGACGGGAGGCCGGACGCAACGCTCCAGCAGCAATGATCTGCCTCCCATCCAGAGCTTTTAATCAGCATCTCCCTCAGTATTTTGCTGAGAATACTAATATCTTTAACCCCGTTTTACTAGGCAGAGAGAATGAGAAATAAAAGATGTTTCAGAGAACAGCTGCCTCTCAGACATCCAGGTCTCTACCCATTAGGCGATACTTCCAAGGGATGAGGATAAAGCATTGGACGAGGAGGAAGAATTCCACAAAGTCCCAAAGGAAAGAAGCAACGAAACATCCTCTTATAGGTGGGGAAATGGCCACGTATTTAATTCAAGATGAAGTCGCTTTAATGAGGAGATCAGATATCAGAGGTGGAACCAGCGACTTGCATCCCTTGAGCATGGGTTGAATGACCAACCACCCAGTTACCCACGAGTTACCCTTCCAGTTTCTATCTACCCTGCACTAGAATATGCAGAGACTTCACCCAACACTCAGCGTTTAAATTCCTCAACTGCTTTCTGACTTTTTTTGCCTTTTTACCTCTTTGTCTCCTGCCAGATGCCCAAATTTCCTGCAGAAGGTGAACGCTTCCCATGGAAATTTCACTTTTGATGAAAACCCAAGTTGCTGTCAAAAAAACCTCTTCCCCTGTAAAATTTTCCACCGACTCGAATAAGTAACAATAACACTTGGATCTGAACCACCCCTGGCTTGGTTTTGTTGTTTGCAAACCCTGCTGGAGGCTTTGCCCACCTGTAGTTATTATTTCATTGCTTTGTTCCTGGCTGTCAAACTTCATCTCTTTTTTTTTTCTTCTTTAACCTTAACGCCATATGTTTCCTAATGAAAAACGTCTCCATATTCACACCTGAAATGAGAGTCTTGTGCGAGTGCTCTTTCACAGAGCCCTTACGGAATTTCATTGCAAGGCTCAAGGAAAAAGAAAAGGTGAGAGAGGGGCCTTAAAGAAGAGACAAGGGACCTTTTTCTTCTCATCTCCCTGTGACTGTTCAGCAGAAGCTTCACCAGCGGTTCGGGGTTTGCTTTATGGAAAATGCAAATTACAAAAAGGGGAGAAGAAAAGGGCTTGGGCATCACCACCTCAGCTCTTCCCCTCTGAGAGCGGGTGGGGAAGGCCGGCAAGGCTGCCTGTTCTAAGCCAAGGAACTCTTTAGTTGTTAAAAGGTGCCCAAGAGCCTCTTCATCTTGCTCCTTTCCAGAGGTGACCTTGCTCTGTGAGAAGATCCCCCTGCAATATTTGATTGACTGACTCCCCCCTGGTCCTTCTGAAGGAAGCCCAGGTAAACCTCTTGCCGTGGGGATGATGTCCCAGTAGGCAGCTCTACCTGAGGACACCTTGGTGGTGGTTACAACACACAGCATCTCTGCAGCAAGCACCAAAAACCTCTCTGAGCAACACAATACAGACAGGGCAACACCGCAGCTTGCTGGCAACGTCATCCACACCACTGATTCGCACCTAGGACGGGAAGTTTCTGAAGTTTCCAAGGAAATCTAGTGTGCCTTTGCAGGAGAACTTTGCAAAGCAGACAGCACACTGCTTGCAACCAGGGTTTAAAGACCCTGCGTGCATGCACATGGGTGTAAAATGGATGTTTATTTTATTTCTTGTCTGAAATATGGGACAGCCAAGGGGCTGCAGATGCCTCTGCATCCCTGCTCAGCATCATCACGCTGTGCTCAGCCATGAGGCATCTCCTCGGCCCCTGTTCCTGCCAGCGACGCTGATGGGGCTGTCAGCAAGGCTTTCTCTTTACTCTGAGCAACCACTTAATGAGCCAGCACATTGTGTGTTTAATTAAATCGTGCTTTGCATATTTGTCAACTCTTGAGCCTCGGGAAACTGAGCAGAGCGGGAAGGGGCCGGCGTGACACCTGCGGGCACCCAGCAACCCCTGACAGATCCCAAGCACCCAAATTGTTTGCAGCACCTCATTGTGGCCCTAGAAATACTTTGCAAAGGGCAAGGGGGACTCCCTTATCCAACGCCAGCAGTGGGACCAGTTTCTGGAAGATGCAATCCTAGCGTTTGACAGAAAACACCATCAAGGCAATCAGGATTGCATCCTCTCGTTGCCTCAAAACCAGCGGGCAGTAATGAGAAAGAGATGCCGAGAAGGATGAAAAGCAGCTTGACAGCAGAGCTTCTGATGTAAAACAGAAAAGCAAGTTGCTGCAGAGGAATTTCGGGAGGTATTTAAGTCCTGCAAGAAAGCGCTTCTGTTTTGACAAGGAGGACGTGCAAGGTGGGAGGCTATTATGTTTTTATCACACGGATTTCAAAGCCTCGAGCACAGGCCAGCAAGCGGCGCCCGGAGCGATTCCCGCACCCCCGCGGGGCACAGGGACCCTTCGCTCCCCACCACCACGTTTCCACCACCAGCCCACGAGGACTTCTCGCAAAAACTGCCGCTGCGATGTCAAGGATAGAGAAAGAACAGGTTGAAAATGCGTTTTGTTTATGTGTGGGCAGCGAGACTAGGGAAAAGATTTATTTAAGACGCTAGGAGACGTTTGGAGCCCCCTTTCCCCTCCTCCATCCACTTAGCAGCAATCAGGCATTTTCCTTCCCAGCTTATAAGTCTGATTGCTATTTTGCCTCCCCCTCAACACCTAAAAACTTGAAACCCAGGGTGGCGAGACCCAGGTGAAAGACCATGGCACCCTCAGTTTGGGTGCAGGGCTTTCCAGCCCTGCTGAGGCTGCTCCTGTCATACCAGCAAAAAAAAAGGACAGAGCAAGAAGAAAGGACTGAAAATTGGATCCATTTATTTTACTTCAACCTTCACCAACAGCTGCTGGTTATTTACCATTATCTCTCCTTGCAGCGCCGGTGTTGAGCCGGACTACCCTCCACACGCTGCTAACAGCCCCTGATTACCAAGCAGCACAGAACTTGCTGCAAAAGCAGCCATGCAATGTGCTGAGATCACTCCAGGTGCACAGAGGGATGAATTCTCCTCTCAGGGACCTGGCAAAGGTTGGCCAGCAAGGATACACATATGCCAACCAGCTCCTATGTTTTATTTGCCCTGAGTAGTACTTGTTTGACTGGGGCAGGAGGAGGGACACGTGGCATCTTCTATTTTATAAGAATATATTGCCCTTTGGGAAGAGCTTTAACTAGTTTGTACCATCAACCGTGGATGAGGGAGCACTAGAAATGACCCGCTGCACTGCATTTCACAATTAATCTACAATCTCCTAGTCGGCTTTCAACAGCAGGGTGATGCACTTTGCTATTAACCCCAAGCTCCCAGAGCCAGGTAGGATGTTTGCAAACCCACTCCCCATGAAAACACCCCTGGAAAGAAATGAGAGCAAGCTCGGACTGGTCCCCCTACAGAAATGCGCCCATCACTTCCACCCATCTACACCAAAGGCAAGGCAGTGCTGTTCACAAATAAATTAGACCCGGACTAATGCGTCTGCTGCAAGATCAGGCGCTGCAAAAGCAAATCTGAGCAGATGAGTGAAGGGGGAGCAAGGACAAGGGGCTGCTGTTGAGGTCTGCCTTGGCTTGGGCTCGTTTCTCAATCCCCGGCCTCTGCCTCCAAATTGGCAAAACACTCCTAAAGCCAGGCTCTGCCCCTGGTGAGCAGCCAGCTGGGGACGTCCTGTATCTTAAACCAGATGCAAAACACACGTGCTGCGCCCCTTCATTGGTGCAAACCCATTTGTGCAGCCTCACGCTGGCTGTCCCAGCACCGACCCATGGTCCCCCCCATCTGTCCATGCTCTCTCACCCTTCCCACCCATCCCCACAAAGCAGGGGGCTCCGGAGGGACCTGCGGATGTCTGCCGAGATTTATGGCCTCTTCATTTATTTATATCGATTTTTAAAGAACTCTTTCTAAAGAAAATAAAAAAACACAAAGCACAACGACTCTCCCGATCCCTGGGGGTCTGGCAGTGATTAGTGCTGAACGCATCCGCTATTTTTCTGTCCACCTGGGGACCCTCAAGCATCGTGGTGACACCCAAACTGGGCTGAACCCCCCATCCTGAGCAAACTCCATCTTTCTGAATGTGAACACCATCCCCACCCCCACGGATGCCACGTCCTGCAGCCAGCGGGTCCTGCACAAGCTCCTGACTTTCCTTGTAGCTCCCAAAAGCCCCTCAGAAACCTTAAGCGTAAAGCGTAGCGGTTCCGGCAGCCCTGCTGTGGTTCAGAGTAAGTCGTCGCAATGATTAATTACCTTCTCTTCAAAAATTGGACGCTGTTTCTATTGTAAATGAGTCCAGCTTCACCTTCCAACACCAGATCCCAATACACTCTTTGCTGCTGGATTATAGACCTGTCTGTTTTCAGCAACTTCTACCCTATGGAAAAATACACAGACCACAACCAAATCACCTCTTAACCTCCTTTTGATAAATTAATCAGGCAGAGACACTTCCCTTGCACTCCAAGGTGAGACTTATGTGTCTCAGTTTACCTACATGTTTTGTTTTAAACTGTGGTTTGGTTCGTTGTGTTTTTTTTCATCCCATCCTCCTTTGAAAAATGGTCTCTATAAAGAACTTGCTCATATACACAACATCAACTCCAAATGCTCATTATTCCTCACGTGTTCCCAGAGACACCTCTTGCCCAAAGCAGTTCATCTTTATATTGAAAGAGTGATGCACGCTGAGAGAAAATAAGGATTATTATTCCTGCGGTCTAGATGAAGAAACCGAAGCTCAGAGATGAAGCGACTTGCCTATGGTCATGTGGAGTTTGAGGAGCTGCCTCTGCTCATCCATGCCAATAGTCACTTAGCAATAGGAGTATTGATAGATGGCAAAGAAGAACAGGGTTCAGCTCCTCCATCTTGCTGCTCTGGTGTTACCAGAGGCAGGGGTACCTTTGCAGACCAAAACCCTTTGAAAAGCAGCTTCTGATTCCTCCTGTGCTCTTCGAAGTCGAGACAGTCCTATTTCCCTCCCTGGGTTTGCAAAGCTTGTGCCATGACTTTGGATGGAAAGTCCTCCCTGTCCCCAACAGAAACAGCCATGTTTTGTTTTGCCACCTTCCTGGTGACACTGTGAAGCTTGAGAAAGGCTTTTCAAATTCCTACCCCAACATCCGCCTCCTCCCCAAAGCTTCCAGTGGCCAAACAAGACGATGGCAGCATCCCCCAGCTGGCTGCTGAATCAGCAGTTTCACCTTCATCTCTCAGCAGGAGGCTCCGATAGCCTCGGAGATTAACGCAGCCATCCTAAGCGATATTTTTTCACGCTGCCAAGTACCCATGGCCAATATGGTTCTCCTCACTTCCTTTGACACAGTCCCTCTTCATTCCCCTAAGCTGCCAATTAGGCAGCCAAAGAGATGAAGAGAGATCCCGAGAAGCGGCATCGCTTTGCTTACTCCTCCCTGGCAGGCTGACATGAAGAGATCCCGCTTGCTAAACAGTTAAAAAGAAAACAGTCCAGCACAGCACATCAAAACTGCACTTTAATTAACTTTGGATTGTTTCTTCTCTTTCTCTTGTCTTTTCTTTTTTTCCCTTCTCTTTCTTCTCTCCCGGCATCAAGAACCAAATTGAGATGCAGGTGAATTCATTTTCATAAACTATCAGTTCCCATCAAATCTATCTAATCCATCTCTCTCTACAAAATCCCTTAAGCAGAAGATCTCGCTCCCACTCTGCCTTCCCCAGCTGTGCGCGCCTCGCAGAGCTAGCAGAAATACCGAGCGTGGGTGGCACTCCGAGTTCCCAGCTCTCTCTAGATGTGAATATCACTGAGCTTACACGTCCCCGCCGTTCCATCTAGAACATATGGCTTTAATGTATCATCAGTCACTTCCCATCAAGATCAAAGTTTAAATATATCCGCGGACAGGAACAGCAGGTGCTGCTCGTGGGGCTGGACCGAGGGACCCGGCTCAGCAGCGCAAAGGGGTTGAGCTGCGATGGAGAGATGCTCCACAGCTGGAGCACAGCTGCAGGGAGAAGGGATGGACAGAAGGACTGGGGTTTGGGAGAGGGAATGAGACAGCATCCCTCAGTCCTCATCCCTCCACAGATACAGCACAACACCCTAAAGATGTCTACGTCCAACTAGGAGCATCCAAACCAGCACAGAGAGCTGATGTAGGCAATACCCCACCACAAAACTCCAGACCACCCCGCTGAGCAGGGCAGAAAGTCCCCCAGCCAAGCCTGGCTTTTCTACAAGCCCCAGTTTGCACCAGTTCAACCAAAGGGCTCAGCCTGCCAGGCAAGGTGTCAGCAGCGAGCAGGATTCGGGCTGGAGAGGGAGGTCAGGAGGGAGGAGGAGTTATGAAAGCATCACCCAAATTTATTTATCAGGACCACACACAAAGGTATTGGCTGCAGACTGAACGCGTTTCGTGGCAAGTGTTTCTCAAGGCCGCTGGGAGCTGGAGGGCTCATCAGAGAATCTTAATTGGTTTCCTCTTAAAAAACCCCAAATGCATAAATTACAGCAAAATAATAAACTTCTGCCTGATGTTTTTCATTATTAATAATATTAACACAGCAAGACAACACTGCAAAGCGACTTTCTGCAAATCCTCTCCCCAAGGATGGAGCAGCCAGGAGTGGGGGAGCCATGGGAGCTCCTGCATCCCGGGCCTGGGACCAGTGGGGCAAAGAGGGACCCGGAGCAAGGCTGGACATACAGGAGTTCGGTGTTCACAGTTTGCTCCTCCCAGACCGGCCTTCTTGGGCTTATCTTTCATCTCCCCCTTCTCCTTTGATTATCTCCTCCCCAGGACAGGCGCATGCTTGCTGTCTGTAACTTGCTTTCTCTCCACTTTGTGGAGCTCTGCCCTTTCATCACGGCCTCCAGAGGCTCCAGCAAACATCAGAGCCTTGTCCATGGCTACCCCGGACCAGGCAATGTTGGCAAGGCGAACATCAAAGCAAGGAGATGATGCTCTGATGCCCATCTCAAGCCACAGCCCGAGGTGTCCCCTTGGTGGGTGATGACCCTCGGTGGGATCAACCAGACTGAAGGTGGTCAATGGACCTCTCTCTCTTGGCATCCAACTGATGCCAAAACCACAACAGCAAGCCCAGTTTCCCGACTGTAAATGAAGTTTCTCCAGCTCCGTGAAGTATTAAAGTTTCAGCTCAACAATCTCACCAAAGTCTCCAGTGAATTAAATCTCTTTTTAAGAGCTCAGTGACACTATTTTCTAAGTTACACAGCAAGAATCCAATGGGTGAATTGAGAATAGGAGCCAGTCCCAGCATCTGCCCGTATAGCGAGATTTAATAAAGAAAACACAAACCAAAACAGACCTCACTCCTTTTGCTCTTGCTTTTTCTTCTCCCTCTCCAAAGCTAGATTATTTATATTTTAATTAAAGTGAGCACAACGTAACTCCGCAAGCGAGTTTGGCCATGCGGTGTTGTCTCAGCTTGGGTTGGAAGATAAACAAGCTCAAATACTCTCTGTGTGGCCCTTCTCCGAGAAACACCGGGATCACGCTCACAATTCATCTTAAACTGTCGCAAGATGATGCCCATTAGAGGGGAAAGAACTGGTGTTAATGAGATGAAGTGTGAGAATGGGGGGAAAATGAATAAAAGCAACAGCATGAATAGCACAAGAGAGGCAAATGAAATAATTACTCTGCTCACCATTGTTACAACAACACAATAAATTTAATGTAATTCCTAAAGGCCAACCAGTTTTCCTTCTTACTTGCTGTTTCTTTCTTTCTCCCCTTTTTTTAAGTTCCTTTTTACAGTTTCAGAATTATGCTTTAATTAGCATAACATTTAAATTAGCGAATGGAATCTTAATTAGCTGAGGAAATAGACTTTTGTTGGAGTGGTTGCTAAAACAAATAAATCCTCTTCCTCTTTCAAGAGCCATTTGCTTATGGCACATTTAATAGCCTAGTGTACCATAAACAATTTGAGACAAGGATAAGTAATTAAATTAGAAAACATGCCAGCAGAAGTACCCCGGTCTGGCCTTCTCGGAGCTACAAGAGGATAACACATATCATAGGGGAAAAGGGTCCACTCCGGGGCTGTTGAGTTACGGTTTGCAGAATTTCTGTTGCTCAACGCTTTGGTTTTAATATTGGAGCCCCAGGAGTGGTCGATCCCTGACCCAACACACTCAGGCTTGAAGGACCCCAAGGAAAAGGTTGCAGAAAGTTCAGCCAAAAAAAAAGAAGAAATCCAGAAAAGTTGTTTTCTCTTGTACAAGTGCCTTGCTGGAGAGAAAAGCCACATTGATGAAGATCTGGGTGGTGTGGGGAAGAGTGGGACCAGAGCCACAGGTTGCAATGCCAAGAGAAATTCCTACCAGAAACTGCATTGGAGGAACAGTAGCCAAGACACAAGAGACGCAGGTCAGGGACCACCTTCTTGGTTTAGCTGAGCTCTGCTCCCAGCTTGGTCCCTCTCTCCTGGGGAGGAAACATCTTCAGCCACCTCCAAGCTGGGCATGTAACCTCAGCACTGCCGGAGAGGGACCAGCACCTGACCAAGGCACTCCTCTCCCCTATCCTAGAAACCTATTTTGTGATGAGAAAAACGCCCTCACCGGGAGGCATGAGCCAAGAGAACGTCAAGTCAGGTAGCTCAGCCGACAGCATCCATGGCTTTGCCTTCCCCGCGCTATAAAATGCAATAAACTTTTCCCATCCTTGAAAAGGTCGTCTCCTTTTGTTCATATTTAAGCACGAGGGTTGTGGATGAAGGAGATAAGACAGACGGCACCGCGCAACAGCCCCACACGAACCCCAAGCAGGGCATCCTTTGGAGGACACGCTCCAAGGTCCTCACTGGCATGGGCAAGACATGTAGCATGAGTCAGCTACTTCATAAGCTAGAGAGCCCAGGGATGCAACAAGAATAATACTCCTAAATCTCCCACATTCCCAGCTTTTAAAGATAAGTCGTGATATACTCAATCAACGGAGGTGGGAAACAGCAAGACCTCGGGGAGGACGCACTCCTACGTCTTCCTCAGCCTTGCAGAGGACTGGAAGACCACCCAAAGCATCATAGAGCTGGTGAGCAAAGCCCTGGGTGGTCCTGAATGTGGGATTGTGTCTCCCCGGTGTCCCTCTTCTCCAACACAGCCAAGACGGAGCGTTTCCAGCAGCAGGGCTGCTCCATCCCGCTCCGGCCAGGCAACTGCAGAGAGCAATAAAAGTTTAATGGTTCCCAGTGGGTCGATTCAGAAAGAATGAAAATGCTATAAATCCAGCACAGTGCTTATGTGGAGCTTAAAAACAAACTGCTCCAATCACACTTAGCGAAGTCGTCCAGTCTTCACAGAAGACGGGGATGAAAAGGAAAGATTTAACCTCAGCCGTGCCTTGGGCAGCACTCAGGTTGGGCAGAAATAAGAGCCTGGGCTCTCTGGGAAGATTTTCTTGGCTTTGCTTTTATTTACTGCGATGTAAACGCCTGTATGTGCATCCCTCACACAAGGGCATCACCAGGACTCACCAAACAAGTCCGCTGCATGAAAGAAAATCACCAGGGATCGGGCAAAACACGCCCCCTTGCTTTCTAGGCACATTTTCCATGCTCGGAAGCCCCTATTAAAAGCTTTCCTACATTAAATTTTCCACATGCAAACCTATGCCATGCCCACTGCCTCATTTCTCCTCATGGTGCATTACAATAGCCAAGGATTTTCAGTAACAGCCTCTTTCAAGGAAGATGCTCTATTATAGGTCTAACTCATTCCCAGACACCGCTTTCTCTCCATCTCATCTCTCTTTCTTCCCTGCTTCACTACACAGCCGCAGACTACAGCATGAGCTTCCAGGGAGGAAGGAAAAAGCAAAACTCCGTGTATAATTACCATCTCTCACAGCAAAAACACCTTCAGAGCCTCCAAATGAGGCGACGGTGCACCACAGACCTATCCATCTTGTGTCCACTTGCTCTTTTGTGCTAATAAAGCAAGGGATGTAGATGGTTGCAAATAACAATCAGCCTCTGCTCTCCAGTGGGGTATCTTCACTGCACCTCAACCAGGTCCTCCAAAAAGAACCATGCCACCCATACCGAGTCAATGGAATCCTTCACTATGAATAAATCAGCCAGGGAATTCAAGCTCTTTCCCATTTGGCCATAACCTAATCTCCGTTTTCCCTTTTCTATGTGTCCATCATCAGTATTCACAGCAGAGTCCAGCCAAAACAACCCACACAGCCAGCTCCCATGAAATATTTGCTCTATCTGCAGTGGGGGGTTGATCAGTGATGTTTGTTTCTAACCTCTGAGGGGATATTTTAAATATAAAGAGCGTGCTTTGGTACTGCAGGAATAAGAACACAAAGGGCAGGCTGCCCTCCAGCATCTCCCATCCATAGCTTCTCTTTGGGGATCCGAAGACCCACAGACCAATAACGCTTCATTTTTAATAGAAAACATTTTGACTCATCGCTTCTAAAGCCCAAAAAGCTCCTGAGATACATGGCTGCAACCTCGCACCACACAAATATCCCCCCTCTGCCAGAAAGCAGCACTCTTGCCCCAGAGATAAATGGTTCATATATGGCAGTGACTCTAATTACCAAAATACTGTCTATACGCTGCAGTTGCAGAAGCTGAGCTGGCTTAAAACAAGCTATGCCCTCATCCCAAATAACACATTTCATAGATACATACACAGAAAAAAAAAGTTCCAACAAAACCAACCAAACAACAAGAAACCATACTCCCTTCTGGTTTAAATACCAGATTACACATTGCAACCACTAAATATTTCTCCTTAGGATACTCCCAGCCCTCTCCTGCTTTGTTGGGCACAAGGGATGCTCAGGACACAAGACAAGATGGAGAAGACAAGAGCAAAACCCTCTCCAGCACCTTCACTCCTTTCACAGCATTGAACCAACTCAGTTACTTATTAATTCTTTTTTAATTATGTTTCAGCCCCCCCGGAGCTCAGACACCCCAAAAACGACCCAGCTTCATCCTCTAAGCCACTACTTCAGCAATATTTATAGCTTACCAAGAACAAACAAACCCATCACGCCGAAGCCTGAGCGTTAATGGCACAGCCTCGGGATAGATGACTTTGGGGAAATCACTGCGGCAAGCGCTGAATGATGATGGATGGCGGAGGAAAGAGGGGGAAAGGCAAGAAAAACCAGCCATCTGCAGAAACAGGGGGACAATTTGCCAACTTGAGTAGAGTCACACCTCCTTGCTCCAGTGACAAATTTGCTCCATTAGGCCCATAAACCAGACTTTGCCACCACCGCGCCGCGAAGTACAGGCTCGCGCTCGGTAATGGGCCTCTCAAGGCAAACGCATGCCCAAAACAAACACTTTCCAAAATGCCTAATAACTTTTTTCTTTCCCCCACAGCTTGTATAAAACACCCGACTGCAGTAAAACCTGAACTCAAGCCTCTGTGTTTCTTCTACCCACTGCAAACATCCAGAAAAAATAAAGACTGATAAAAACACTCTGTCAGGATGTCTCTCCGACCACCCATCTTCAGGTAAGTGATTTTCCCCCTTCTGCCTAATTTCCCCCAGCTGCAGCCCGAGGGTGCGAACCCCGCTGTGCACTGATGGAAAGATGCTGCGGGCGAGGGAAAAGCGCGATTCCCTCGGACACAAACCCTTGACGTCCTATCTTAATCCTCAGCTGCAACAGGAGCGTTACCTTCGGATCTCACCCCGTGTTATTAAAGCACTACAGATGGTTTTGATGGGGAAGAGACATTCATTGCGGTACCCCAGACGCCGAGCTGACATCTCAGCGGCTGTGGGAACATCACAGAGAAAATCAGTTCCCCACCAGAGTGTTTGTGCAGCAAGGGGGAACTCATGAACTGAAGCAGAAAATCCTCCACGACTGCTCTAGACTAATAATTGCCCAAACACCGGGTGGTAGCAAAAAAAACCCATAAAAAACACAAAGCGATGCCTGGCTTTGAAACCCTCCCTGCTCCGAGCTACGGGACATGGTGTCCAGCAATAAATTAAATGCCAACAGAGCCGTCTCGCTCAGCCCCGGCACCCCACGGGCAAGCGAGATGAGCTCGCTCTGGCTCTCCGGTGCTTGCTCCTCTCCAGTCCCCCCCGTGCATCCATTCTCACCGCCTCTCATCCCATCCCTACCACCCTTTCCTTCGCCTCCAGGCTTTTCAATCTCCCCGTTCCCACGGGTTTTGCCGCCCTCTCCTTCCCTTGCAGCAGTTGCACAGAAGCACAGAGTCCATACTTATTTCTAGGTGCTTCTCCCTCTCTCTGCAGCTGGGTATCAGCACACAGGAGGGAGCGAAGCCATCCTGAGCCTGCCTCGGACTAGAAAGCCAAGCAGCTTGCTCATGTCACCGAGATGCCTTTGCACCGATCAGAGGCAAAGAGAGCAGGGTGAGAAAAGCAAAACATGCAGCCTCAACGGAGATGCTGCGGGATGCTCCTACCCCCTCGCAGGATGCTCCTACCCCTTGGCGGGATGCTCCTACCCCCTGGCAGGATGCTCCTACCCCTTGGTGGGATGCTCCTACCCCTTGGTGGGATGCTGGGCAGCACCCCAGTTCAGATGGGAAAGAAGGGCTGCCATCCCAAATCCACACTCCCTGCAGCCGCAGGAAAAGGGATGTCACCACGGTGGCCCCGGTGACATCGCATCACGAGTGAGCAGAGAGCCCAGCAGCGAGGATGGGACACAGGGGAAGCTCCCGGCGGGGAGCAGACGAAGGGGAAAGCCGAGCGGCGGCGCGGTCACAGCATCCTAACCTTCGATCACCGCAAGGCAGCGGCGCTTGGCTGCGAGTAAAATAAAACAGCGATCGCTGCAGCCTTTTAAAGAGCAATATAATCTCCCGTTATTACCATACAGAGCGGCACGCGGAGAGGCTCGGCACAGCAGGAGGGTTATGAGGAGTTTGGCTGCTGCGGAAAGAGGAGGCCGGTGCTTTCTGAACCGTGCTGGCAGAGCATCCGTCCATGGCATTGCCACCCGGTGCCCGTGCCCTCACCCACCATCCACCCTCGCCGGGCATGGGCAGCCCTTAGAAGCAAGGAAGGGTTTTCCATAGGCGAAGCTAATGAGGCAGATCATCCATTGATGCTCCTTGGCAAAACGCTGCGGAGCTTTTGCTGATTTACACCACCAGAGAGTCTTACCCTGGACATCAATTATCATTCTGGGTTTTGGGCACACTCGATGACTTTGGTTTTCCCTCCTCCGCACACTGGATGGTTTCCCCCTCCGCATCAGCCGGGCTGGAGCTGGTCCCTCCTGCCAGCTCAGATGATGCCACAAACGCTGCAAAGGGAGGAAAATAATAACCGGGACAGAACGACTTGGCAGAGCGGTGCCAGAGCCATGTTCTCTCTCTCTCCTTCACACGGGAGATGAAGAAGGACTTTCTAAAGCATCATTAGAATGTGGGACAGATAGACACTTTACTAGCTATGAAAACCTGTGCATAGTGCTGCAGATGGAGCAGGGAAGCAAGGACATTGCTTGAAAAGGCATCTAAGGGTCAGAAGGCACTGTTTGGGTTAAACAAAGCTCGTCTCCAGCCAAGAGCTTACCTTTGAGCCAAGCTCTCCCGACGTGTCCACCTGCTGCGAAACCTTCTCAGCCACTTGTTTCTGGCCACACCGAAGGCCATCAGAAACAACGCTAACTCGTGATGCATTTCCCAACTACAATAATGCCAAGTCACAATGCTTCTGGAAAATTTTTGCCCTCTTTCCCATGAGACATGTCCCCCTTCAAGAAGACCTTGGAGGACTCCGTGCTCCAATGTACAGCTCTGAACACCATAGTCCCTTTGGGCGAGGGACCATCCCACTGCCTGGCAATCATATAACCAGCATCAAAGAGGCCAAACCTTCATTTTTGGGGTTCTCTACCTTCCACTGCAGCACAAATGAAGACTAATGATGATGGTCCCACCCCTCCAGAGCATCTTCTCCTTGAAAGGACAAGAGAGGGCAATACCATTGAAAAACTCAGCTTCTTCTGCAAGTCAAGGCCACGTCTGACCCAGTGGAGAGAAAACAGCTCAACCGATGATAAGGAAAACAGCAGACCAGGCAAATTTAGGCAGACTGGATTATGGGAGACCTGCACTCCCCAGGTTCTCTGTACAAGAAGTATAGTCAGGAGTCTGCGGTGAGCTGTTCCAATGAGAGGCAATAATTGAATTTGTTTTCATTTAATTTGAAGGGCCTTTAATTAAAAGCCAAGCCTGTGTGTGCAGAGAGATAAAGCTGAGCACGTGGAGACCGGGGGTAATTTGGGTGCTGAATGCAATAATTAATTGTAAACGTGGAGGTCAGGAGCCGGGCTCTATCTCCCTGCAATCAGCACGCCGGGCTGGCCGGCCGAACGGAATGGGCTCGCGAGCGCCGGAAACGCTTAAGTGATTTTTGAAGCCTTAATAGCAATTATAGAGCAGCGTGGAGGTTAATTTGCAGAGTTCATTAATCAGAGGAATAAACACGTCAGCGATCGCCACGGAGAGGGGAAGCGGAGGAGTCTGCCTCTGAGATGGAGACGGCCGACCCCGGCACCGGCGCCAACCAGGGGACCGGTGACAGCGCTTTGTGTCCCCAGCTCTGGGTTACCCCTGGCTTTTCACACCCAGCCACTGGCTGTAAAACACTCGGCCGCTTGCCCCGGGGCTCCCACCAGCCACAGCTAAATATTCCCCAACTCCATGAGGTTGTTAACTGGATAACAAAACCACATCACTCTCCAGCTGCTAACCCTGGTCCTCTCAGTCCTCCTATTGCTCTGCAATCTCAGCTTCCCATTTCTTATACCCTATAATTATTATTATTATTGTTACTAAGAAGCTCCTCAGCTTCTCAATAACACTGACCACCAGCCCTCAACTTACAGCTATCACCCCCAAATTGAGAACTCACCCCACAGCCAGTGAGTCCTCAAGCCCAGCTCTCCCAGGAGCATCCCTTCCCCAAAGCTTCAAAGAAACGTGCTTGAGCTTTGACATGGCACCTTCTATGATAAAATATGCGAGGACACAGTGTCTATTAAGGGACAACACTTAGAAATCAAGAAAATGGTAGAATCCTATTAGGTATTAATAAAGTTAACGGATATGGGGCGTCCTGGCCACGCACGGTGAGAAAGAGCGGTGCTTCATGGTGGAAATATCTCGAGCCTCAACTCACAGCAGCACAAGAAGGGGCAGAGGGACATCGCTGCTGCTTCACATGGCTTCGACCCTATCGAGTTTTGCAGCAGGAGGAGAAACACTGCGAGGTGTCCCCAGGCTGGGGACAGGGACACACACACACACACATAGAAAGTCGTTTAAGGGAGAGGAGCACTAATAGCTTTTTCTGGGGCTGGTAATTGCTCCCTGGAGAAAGACTGTACATTGCACTGATTTGCAATTTTTTTTAATCCCCTTCCTTCCTTCCCCACAATCTATTTCAGGAACTGGTTTCCGACGCTTTTTTTAAAGTTGTGGATGTACTTGCATGAAGCCCTGTGCTTCTGAAGGCAAGAGACAAAAAGAGTCCAAATGCAGCACAGACAGGTCCTGTCTTGCTGATCTTCTCTTTGTCGTAGTACAATTAACAGTAGCTAATTAGTCCAGCCATTGCCCTGGCTCTTCTGCAACTTTACGCACTGTTGACCCTGGGATTTCTACAATGAGTTCTACAAACCTCAACACACTTCAGGGTTTTGTTTCCACGGGAGCAGCTGTGTTCTTCAAAATATTGAAGAGCATCTATGACATTAAGCAAGGAAAAGTGCTGAAAGGGACAGAATAATCCCAGGTGCTGGGAAGGGATTAACTGAGCAGAAGGACCTGGGGGTTGCAATGCAGCTCAGGCTGAAGAAGACAAGCGATGGAAAAGACAAAGGACCAGCCTATGAGGGCAGGAGATCCAAAGAAACCACCATTCCCCTCTAAGTGGCACTGGAGAGGAATCAATAACCAGCACACACATGTGTCACCGTGACCGCGGTTGTCTCCTGCCCTTCCTGCTCGAGAGCTCTCTAATGATAACGCATCGTTATCATCATCCTCCCTGCCCACCTCCTCCTCCACCACCAACTCCAAGTCTGGAGACTCGGCCAGGATCGGCGTCAACTTTTCTGCCCACAAGAACTGTGCTTAATTAAACATTTTAATTAAAATCCACAAGAGTGATTGCCCCTGTCATCCTCGGAAGGGAAGGCTAATAGCGTCCCTTTTCTCCAGCCCAAGGACGTGCCGCTGGGCAGCAGTCGTGGGTGGAAGCTGGAGAAACCATCTGTGAGGAACCAGGTCCTGACCCGCACCCAAGCAGCAAAAGCCAGAGCAGAGACACAAAACCTGGACACTTGGAAGCTTGGGCATGTAGACAAGAGGATGCAAAACACCCGGTAAGGCAGCGTCGCATTTCTTCAAGGGATTTTAGACCTCGGGGCTTGGGGAAAGACCTTCAAGAAACTGCTTCCTCACCACAAGCATCCTCAGGGCTGGAGGTCCATGGCAAGCCCACCTTGCAGCAGTTCCATCCATCATCCCTGGTGATGGGCCCTTTCCTTGCTCCCCATCCAAATGCCAGTGGCTCAGAGCATCCCCGGAGCGCTCACCCCTATCACATGTGAAGTGTTTGAGCACGATTTCAAAAGTTCTCTCCCTCGGTGCCCCTCAAAGAACAAACAAAGTGCTTGTTGTTGGCGGAGTGAAAAATTCATCAAAAAATAAAATGAAATAAAATCAGGAGCAGAAATGCACACATCTACATTTGAGTAAGCGGGGAGAGAACATACTCGGAAACTTTTTGATCAGACCACAGAGTCTCAAATCCTGACAGAGAAAATGTATTCATAATTTATTAAAAAATAATTTATAATTTATTTTCAAATTCAGCAGGCTCCTTTTTTTTTTCCCCCCTCTTTTTCCTCCCTTCTGACAAACAAGTTTCTCTGTAATTCCTGAGAAGGGCAACCGATGGAACAATATTGCTGAAGGCTCCTCTCTGCTTTCAGAGGCTGGGAACATGAAAAGATGCAGCAGCCGTGCCAGAGACACCCCCTGCTGCCCTAAACCCTCGCAGGGATGCTCCTGCATCCCAGAGCCCCAATCCCCTCCATGGGGTGGGTACCACCACCCTGCACTGAACCTCTAAGAGGCAAAACCATAGAGAATTCAGGGCAAAAAGCTGCAGCTCTGAACCCTCCCGCTGTACTCTTTATCTGGGAAGATTATGAGGTTTACTGCTGCTGCTCCATTATCCTAAATAAAGCAGCCTTTTCAAAATTGCTTCAGACATATTAGATCATGTACTTTTTACACTTCCAGAGACACTGGTTATAATATCTTTTTAACAACACTGGGCAGAATCTATTTTCTTCTTCCACTGAGCTGAAAAATACTGTTTTCTCAAGGAAGAAGAAAAAGGAGGAGGGGAAAAAAAACACACCAAGTATTGATTTTGTTTAGGGTCAGAATAAAATATCATTGGAGTGGGTGTTGAAATCCTCAGCCGCGAATTATTTCCAAAGTGACAGTTTGGGCTCTGAAGATTTTTCTTGTGAAATAAAACAAAACAAAACAAAACACCGTGTTGTTCTTCTATAGGTAGAAGGTTGGAGGTTACCACTGGGTCCAGCTGGGTATATTTAGCATTTTGATCTATTCCCGTCCCATCCTTGCTGGCCGGGACTGAACCCCGATGCCCATCCAGCAAAGCAAAAAGCTACGGGTGGGATCCAAAGGCACAAATCTCAAAAAAACCCCACAAATATAACAAAAGTTGGCCTCTCTGATGCTCAAGGGATGCTGTCAGCTCTCCACTTCTGCAGAGTCAGACAATTAACTCCCATTTATATGCACAACCCACTTCCCTCTAATCTATCCACCTATCTCTGCTCTTCTGCTGGTACAAGAGATGAGTATTGGCTTTAAATACAATCATTTCTTTATAAATAAAGAACAGGCAACACTTTTGAAAGGGAAACCAGATGTCTACCTCCCTCTTCTGTGCTTTCCACTCCTCGGCATTGTGTGCGGGAGATGGAAACACGCCACTAGAATGAGGAGAGCCGCAGGTCCCTGCCGTCCTCTCTCCGCTTTATTTTATTTATTTAGATTTATGCAAATGCCAAAAGAGGTCGCCTATCCACCTGCTCTCGAATGCCCTTGACGTAACTTCAAAATGCATCATGAAAACGTCCTGCGCACCGCAGTACAATTCAGTATTGCAGCCTCCCCTGCTGCAAACAGATCCGCTCCCTCCCCTGGCAAGCACCCATGCACACACATTTTAGCTTCCATCAGCTCCTTCCCTTCCCCATCACCTTCTGTTCGGGGAAGCCGCGGCCTTTTTCCCTGCACATCTGCTGCTCCGCTCAACATCTGTCCCCTCCCGGCCACTCCGTGTCCCCTGCCTGTGGCTTTGGGCAAAGCACCATCCAGGAGCTGCTCCTGCCACCACCTGCCAGAGGGACAGTCCAAACCCAACCATCGCATGGGGATCCCTGGCTCTTCCCTGTGCTGCCGAGCACGGATATGACGGGCTTACAAACCTCTTGGCTTCACGGAGCCAGCACCAGGAAGAAATAGCAGAAGTGCTGCAAAAGCATCCAAAAATTCATCCCAAAGTCTGACCCCATTGGGCTGCCAAACTGCTCACACGGGGTGACCACGCTCAAGGCACTTCGAGGTGTCCCTGAGCACGCAGAGGCTGTTGTGACATCAGGGGATGGTCTGGACCAAGCTTGGGACACCGCACCCACCGATGCGGTCACACTTGGGCCACCAGTGAGCCCTGAATCCAGCAGGAAAGCCCTGTCTGTGATTCAAAAATGTGAATTTTTAAGTCCTGAACCTCCTGGAGCCAAGGAACAGGGCTCCCCACTGCCAGCGTCCACCTTCAAGACACCACAGGACTTCTCCACAAGCATCTCTTCACGGTTCCCAGCCATCGCTCCCTTGGGAATGGCACGCAAAGAGTGAACTAATGAGTCTATTAGGCTTAATTAAGCTAATGTGAAATTATTTACTTAATCTGAGATCTTATGATGGCAAGAAATCCCCGCGGAAGCAAAAGAAAAGCGTATGGCTGCCTTGCGAAAAGCTCGCGAGCAACCGGTTGCCGAGATGCTCAACTGCACGGCGGCGCGGACCAGGGGCTCAGCTGAGCCCTTCCTGCCGTGGGTTTGGACCAAACCACCGGCTCCAGGCACCTGGCTCTTCCAAACACGCCAACATGGCCAGGAAAACCGGCCAGGAAGCTTGGGCCGCGTTTTGCCTTCGTTTTCCAAATCTATGCCCGGCCAGCAAATCCATCCAAGTCTGGCACATGAGTAGGGAAAGTTTTGGGTAGGGAAAGTTTTGGGAAGCGGTTGGTCGCTCTCATTCCCGCGGATGATGAGCATCCCTCATCCCCCAGCACACAGAGCAAAGAGGATTTTGCCTTGCGCACTTTGCTCACCTTTTTTTTGCTTAACGTAAAAAAGCTTAACGCTTGGCTTTGAATTCTTAATACGACGGAGTTCTTTTTGCCACTTATTTTGTTTTGTCACGCACTACATACAGTTACACATCTCTAATCCGCAAATCCTCCCCCGACGCCAGAACACGTGCCAAGCTTTTGCTTTCTGCAGCCATCGCGTTAAAGGCCTTTCGAGATTAGCTCGCATCATGGGATGCCCTCGCATCGCCCACAGCCACGATGCTCCGGAGCTGGAAGCTCCTCATCCCCATGGACCAGCACTCCCAAGGGTGATGCTCCAGTCCTGAAGAAGGAGCATCCCCATCCACCCCAGCTGCAAGGAGCTCAGCTCAGCATCTCTCAGATGGAAATCGCAACTTTGCAAATCCCCCACAGTGAATCAACTCGCTAGTCAGATATTAGCTCAGCAAAAAACTGGCAGGCAAATGATCTAATTAATAATCAGCACTATCAGGAGTTTCTGCTTCTCGCAGGCAGCCAAATAGGCGAGAGATTCTCTGCAAAAGGGAGGGAACAAAGTGCAATTATAGCCCCAAGAGGCAGCACCGGACCAACGTCCTTCTTGGACCCCATGGCTGCTGTCCCCATGGCAATGGGGACAAAAGAGCAGTTCTTATAGAAATATAAATGGCCAAGGAGGGTGCAAGCAAAGGGAAGAGTTTCCCCCGATGCAAAAGGCTTCACCGCAGCCTCGGAGCCGACCCCGCTTGGGAAAATCAGAAGGAAATAAGAGAGACATCAATTTCCAGAGCTCAGCGCCCAAATCCGGCCTTCGCCTTTTGAAAGTGTAATTTATTCAAGCTGCTTTATTATTGCAGAGCCCGGCGTAGACGGGGGATTATGGAGAGGTCACAGCTGGAGCAATAACAATAATAATAAAACACAGTTAAGTCGGGAAAGTATCTTGAGCGAGTTTTAAAGCAAAGCGAAGAACATCCCGCTCCACCACCAATTTAATGCTAAAGTGGCATCAAACCAACTTTTAGGGGAGCGATGGGGATGGGGCCTTGACCCCCCCCTTGTTTGTGAACCCAATTAGGCATATGCTGAGGAAAGGGTGTATGTATATTAGATTTTAATTAAGCAGTGTTAATTATAATCTATGAGATGTGCTTACTGCTTATCTGATAATTATGAGAAAGCCAATTTGGCTGCTGGCTTGTGACTAATTAAGTGGAATTAGTAATGATAATTATAGATTTAATTTTTGTTTGCCTTTATTGGCATTGGGGGGAAAGCGGCTCCGAGGGCTGGGTGGGGTGGCCAGGGAAGGAATGGGAACAATCACAGGAAAAGTTCATCATGCCAGGGATTTGGCCCAAAGGCCGAGGGGATTCCCAGCAAAAATGGATTTTCAGTGGTAAAAAGAACTATTTAGGGTTAAAAAATGAAAGTTTTGCAGAAAGTAGTTGATACAAACAAACAGCAGCAGTTTTGGGGAGAAACTGGGCTTGAAATATGCATGTTTGTCCATTTTCGAATATGCACCGTGGTCACCAGCTGGTGAAGCGGCTTTTGGAAGAGACAAAGAATAAAAACACAAGGAAAGTGGGGAGGGGGGGAATAATAAATGATATTGCAGCTGGATTTTTAAAAGGCCAAGATAAACTCGCAGCTGCACGACGCCACGTGGAGCTCTGCAAGCTCAGCTAATGATAATTAAATCTCCTGCTGCAGAGGTGAACGGCAATTTCGCGCTAGGTCTGCTGCCCGGGATGACGGTTATCGGGGGGAAATATACAGAACAAGTGCGGGGAGGGTTGGAGCATGGAGCTGCTCCAGGTAAAACCAGGTGAGCATCGGGGTTGGGGATGCTCTGTCCATCTCCTTCCCAAAAACTGCTTTTCTCATCTACAGCACCGAGTTAAATAATATATGACAATCTCAGGTATAAAATCCCAGTGGTGATAACAATCTCAGGTATAAATCACAGAATGTGAGGGGTTGGAAGGGACCTGGAAAGCTCATCCAGTGCAACCCCCCCATGGAGCAGGAACACCCAGATGAGGTTACACAGGAAGGTGTCCAGGCGGGTTGGAATGTCTGCAGAGAAGGAGACTCCACAACCCCCCTGGGCAGCCTGGGCCAGGCTCTGCCACCCTCACCCCAACAAGTTGCTTCTCCTCTTTCACTGGAACCTCCTGTGTTCCCGTTTGCACCCATTGCCCCTTGTCCTGTCCCTGGTTGTCACCAGCAGAGCCTGGCTCCATCCTCCTGACACTGCCCCTTTCCATCTTGATCCCCAGCAATGAGTCCCCCCTCAGTGTCCTCTTGTCCAGCTCCAGAGCCCCAGCTCCCTCAGCCTTTCCTCACACGGGAGATGCTCCACTCCCTGCAGCATCTTGGTGGCTGCGCTGGACTCTCTGCAGCAATTCCCTGTCCTGCTGGAACTGAGGGGCCACAGCTGATTCCACAAGATTCACGCCGCTGTAATGTTGGGGTCCCTTTCATGGACCAAAATACACCTCTCACCCAATTTCTATACATCTGAATTCCCTCCCTAGAGCCCAAAATATTAATAAATTAATGCAAGACAAGGGCAGATCTCATGTCACATCAGAAAACGTTCACTACAACACGCAGGGACACAGCCCTCTCCCGAGGAGGAGGATGGTACGGCGGTGATGCTGCCGGAGGAAGCAAACGTGAGATAAAACCCAAGTCCCAGCCACTTACGAGCATTAAAGATTATTTGTCAGACCGCCCAGCGCACCGAGCTCTGGTTATTAGGAGCAGTACAAGAGATTAAATGACAGCAAACTCATTATTTTCTTCTCTTTTTTTCATTTCAGCACTAACTTGAAAACAGGCCTGCTTATAAAGGGAAAAATTCCCCATGAGTCACACAGTTTTCAGACAAAAAAAATAGCCTGCATCAGCCTAAAGTGACCGAAACACACACTCGGATGGACAAAATTTGACGTTGTTCCTAATGATGCTGGGGGTTCGTGCAGCCACACGCGCCCCTACAAACTCCCCACGGAGTTTCCACTTGAAGCTGCGATCAGCAGCGATCAGGATCCATCAGAACAGAGCATCACATTCCTCTGCATTTGCTGAATCATTCATTCAGGCTCCCGCACTTAATTTCTGCCCGATATATTTAATACCTTCGCATTCTGCCCTAAAGAGCTGTGGGATTCACTAGGAGGGGAGTGCAAACGGCTTTTGGCTCTGACCTGATGCTCAGCTTTGCAAGGAAATGGTTAATTTAGATTCCCCTGATGAGCACCAAGGTAAGAGAGGTCAGTGTTCAGCTATAGAGAGATAAATAGTAGTTTAGAGGTGAGCCAGCTCCACATCGGGATCTCTTGTTGAACACTTTTACCCATGGCTGCCAAAGGATGAGCTGCTGTGTGCTCACCTACCCCTTTGAAAAAAGGAGAAATGGGGTTTTAAGAGAATAATGCTTCATAATACTAGGTTTGCTGTTGGCTAAGAAAAAAGACAAGGCAGAAGCCAGCAGCTGGTAAAAGCTACAGCTTGTAATTTCATCGCACCTTCTCCACTCAATAAATGGGTTTCAGCCAGAGCATCTCTTCCATCCAACCCAAAAAGGACCTGACGGGGAGGCTGATTGCATCGATCGCGCACGCATTTTCCCAGCAGGGAGATCAGCCTGCTCCCTCGCTGCTCCCGTCCAAAGAACTTCACTGACTTATTACGGGAATATCGCCAAGGAGCGAGATGCAGGCAAGAAACTCCTCCTCCATCCTACCTAGAAACCTACACCCAGCTCAAGCGTCCCAACCCTGAGCCAAACCGCCTCCTTTGCTGCTCCAAGGGTTCCTGCTGCTGCAGAGTCTCCTGGTACCCATCTTTGTCCCTAAAAACCTGCCAGAGTCAGGGAAGATGATAAATTGTTGTGGGAAGCACTGCTGGACTTGGTACGAAACACAAACTGGTCTGGATAAGGTCAGCACTGCCTAAAGCAGCCACAGCACGGGGTTGGCTGCAAAAACGATGGTTCTGAGCTCAAATCCAACACAACAACCCCCAAAATGTGAGCGAAAGGTCTGTATCCAGCTGTCATGGCATTTGCCTTCAGCCACCCAGTCGTGTCCCCTCCCCAGGAATGGCACATATGTCTAGGGGGTGGGAAGGGATGGGGACATCCTGGAGCAGTCTCGCTGCTCTGGTGCATCTCTGGAGGCTGCAATGACAGGCAGGAGACGGGGCTGCCCGGGGAGCCAGAGTCGGGGTACCAGGCTCTGCTAATTGACCCCCGAGGAAATCACAGCCACGTGTTCCTTTAAACGAGCCGCCTCCGCCTCTCCCCGCAAGAGCCTGAGCCTTGCCGTAGCATCTTCGAAGGAGAAGGCTATCAGCTCAAAACAGCCGAGACCTTTAGCTCAAATCCATTAATCCTCTTTATTAAACCCGGGTCACCTCTGAGTCCTGGCAAATTAACCAGCATCTCCCCACTGCAAGTACATCAAGAGGAAACGTGCTGTACAGCGCCTGTAATTTTCATGGACCAGGGCTCCGGGGTCAGAGGGCTTCCCGGGCTCCATTCTCTGCCTTTGTCAATTTAAAAGAGAACATCGCCTTGCTCTTGTATAAATTACGAGAGAGGCAGAGCAAGGGCCCGGGGCGGTCACAGGGCGCTCTGCCAGATGCAGCCGCACCGGTGGCTCCTCTCCTGCCCGAGGATGGGAGCAGGGGACAGCAAGACCACAAGCACCGAGTGTCCCCAGAGGGGAAAAACGGGACCCTCTGAGACCCTCCAAACAGCTGGGGTACCCGCACTTGGCATCCTCCAAGGGCTACCTTGGCCACGTGCCTTCTCGCCGCTTCTAATAAATGGCACATCCCCGGTGCCAGCCCAGCTGGGAAGTGAGAGAAAGAAGAGACTGGAAGGGCTTCGCTCCAGCTCAGAAGTGGGTGGAAAATTGTTCCCTTGTTGCCTGAAATTTCACCTATTCGAAACGCCTCCCCCGCATTTCTGCGCTCTCCTGTTGGAGCCACTCTACTCTGAACGCTCCCCAAGCCAGCGCCGCTCTATTTCTGAAGAGCCAAGGACATTTTGCTAGGCTGGGGAAGACCTGGGGCCAAATCCTTTAAAAACACTAATTATACACCCAGAAAAAGAGCTTCCAAAGAGAAAGGCAGCCCAGCCTGGCCTGGGGAAGTGAGATGCTGTGAGGGATGAGGGCAGAGCAGGGACTGGAGGTCGCAGCACTCCCATCCTGGAACGGGTCCCTTCCTGCTCCTAGAAACAGCATCCTCAAGCCAAGCAAACTTTCCAGAGCCAAGCGAAGAGCACTCATACATTCTGTGGCTGAAGAAATAGTCATTTTTCAAGAGAAAAAAAAAAGAAGTGGGAACATTTCCAAGCAGCTCTGTCAGAGTTATAAGCATCGCATCTATTCCCCTAAGACAACTTCACACCGTGGCACTTCCCAGCACACTCTCCAGCCACAGCTCCACCACAAGGCTATAAATCCATTGGCTTTGGCTGAAACTGCTCCGGTTTTACACCAACTTAAGCCAGTAGAGACCGTGACCGAGACGCCAGGATGCTCACCCTTAACTCAATCCGACAGCTCTAGGGTTTTTCCACCTGTGTTTGAGTTACTGGTAGGATTAAGTGCACGGCATCTTAAATCTAGCCATCAGCTTGCATCGCAGCTTCAGGTTTTTTTATTAAAAACATCCTTTCTTGCTGTATTTAATCACCGCAAGGTCATTTCAGTGACAGTTGTCAGCATCCTAGCCAAGGAACCTGAGGCGCAGAGCCCTGTCCCGCTGCCCGGATAAAAGGAGGAGACGCTGGGTTTCATTTCCCTGTTTTCAATCGAGAAGTGCCCACCTTGGTGTGCGATTGCCGTGTGGGTGGGCCGGTGTCAGCCCCCCACGGGCCGAGATGGGAACCTGCCACTCGCTCTGCTCATCAGGAGCCCCGAGGAGAGAAATTGCATAGTTCTCCCCGCGGCCCTCTGCCCACCTCGAACCAATTTCTGCTCCTTTTAATTCAATTCAGCTCCTCCTGACCTTGGCTGGCTGGAGTTGCAGAGTTTCTCTCAACAGATAGCACCAATTACAGAGGTGTGAAAATGGAAGGCTTTCAATTCGGAGAACAAACCCGAGAAGCTGGGACTTTATTGAACCGAGAAGCAGGGGGTGGGAAAGGAGGAGCGGACCTCCGGTTCAGAAATATTGCCTGTGCTCATTCTAGACACCAAATGCTTTGGTCGCTCCCCCATGGGGGAAGGTGAAGGTTTTGCCGGGATGGTGAACGCCGTGAGCTGCAGGTTTGGGTGCATGGAGATCTGAGGACGAAGGGGGATGCAAACCCATCCCCGGCATCACGCCTCGCTCATTAGCATCTGCAAGCCGGCGCTTTCGCATTCATTCTCCAACGGGCTGATTTCAGAGCCCCGAAATCAGATCTGACACAAACCGAGTTTGCTTCCCCGCGGTGGATTCCGGCGGGATGGGAACTGCAGCATCTGCAGCCCGATCTGTGCCGCCAGGCACAGCGGCACCTCCGTCCCCACCACCTCTTTAGGGTAACGCTGAATTTGTCCACCCACAAAGTGGAAACTCGCGCCCCGAGAGCCACTGTGAGCCCGGTTAGATGCAGGTAGGAGGCTCTGGCAGCATCTCTTAGCTGACTGCCTCAGCAGAGAGATCAGCACACTGAGAGTCTATAAGAACTGCCTTCCTACTGCACTGTACAACCTGTGATGATCAGAGAGTCCCCAGACAAAAGCAGAAGATGTTCAGTTCACGGGAAGGAGGCAGAGACGAGCACCTCCCCGGGCTGAGCTCACTGAAGCTCTTTGCTCAACACGTCCTGGATGTCTGGGATAGAAAACCAAAAAGCAGCAGTGGCTCGTTTGGGCTTCTGTCTCAAGAGTTGCCACGACTCGGCAGGACTCTCAGCAGCTCAGATATGTGGTTTGAAAGCTGGAGCACAGCACATCCCGTATCTCCAGCCAAGCTGCGACCGCGGCTGCCCCCAACGCCTGCCCATAAATCCTCCAGCCCGGTAAACACTGGAATTACGGCTCCTCGCCATTGCTTAGCTGCTTTTGACACTAATTGCTCTGCGGAGTGTGTGCAACTGGCAACACCTTATTAAAAGTGAAATATATTGCACTGTCCACTTATTGCTACTTTATAAAGATAAAGCATCCCGAGGATACGGAAAGGCTGGCGAAGGCATGGGAGCAGCGCGCAAAGCAGAGGCACCGCAGGGACAAACACGCGCTCTCCACTGAATCGCAAGGAGCGTTTCCATTTTGAGCCCAAGAGTTGAGTGAAGAGCGTGCTTGAGGATTTCTTCTCTGCTCTCCTCTGGGTTTCACCTCAGAGATCATCACTCTCAGACCTTGGGAGATGAGACACAAAAGGGTGGGGGGATCAAGCACACGCTGCCCTCTCACCAATTCAAGAGCAGCGGAAAGTGCTCCTTGACTCACTAAGTCTCTTGTTAATCCTAAATTTGTTTGTCTCCCTCCAGACAGGGCTGTCTGAAGTGGGGCACGGCCCCTCCTGCCAGTGACACTAACCAGGACATCACTTGCTCTGATGGTCACATAAGTGCAAGCCTGGGAGCCCCGTGATGCTCCAGCTCCGTGTCAGCCCAGCACAAGGATTTTATGACCCAAGGTCTTAATCTCACAGTTTTTCTCCTGCGTTTCGCGAAGGAGGAAGCCGAAACTCACTGTTTCACAAGGAAAAACGTGCAGAAATCTCCACTTCAGATTTGGAGCTACAGCAAGGACACGTCTTTTAACACATGTCTCTGCACATGCCTCGGGCAAGTTATTTCCCCTCTTTATTCCTTGGCTTCTCTGTCTGCAAAAACAGGGACAATGCAATTTCTCTTCTTCGTGAAGTGTTTTAAGATCTACTAGAAACAACCACTACGCAAGAGCGAGACCTGATACCGCTGAGTTTCAGTAATAAACGTTTCGATCCAGTCCCTTGGGCCCCATCGCAGCAGGTAATTTGGGGCGAATTTTTGTTTTCATTTTGAATTGACAGGCTATTTCTGGTCGGGAACACGACAGGCAGCAGAAGTCAGAAACACAGAAAACCACCAGCTTCTGGGGACTCATTTTGAGTAAAATGGAGATATTCCTCAAGTACATCACAGAAGTCATTACATCTACATCCCTCCTGTACTGTGGAGGGTACAGATGTTATTATTTATCACTTCTTGGACATTTCCCATGTGGCAGAGACAACAGACCCACCTCTCATCAGCCCCGAGGACCAGGGGGAGCAGAAACACGGCTTTGATTCCTAAAGGAAATGGTATGTCCTGAGCTACAGATTTGAAATATCCAGACTCTTTGGTTCAACAAGTTCAAATCCAAGCAGGATCAATACCTTCTCACTCCTGAGGTATCAGCAGGTAATTGGGTATCATGCGGTGATGAGCAACCTAGTTTGCTCAGAAGCTGCAAACTTTAATCTTCATCCATTCCTGGTACATAGAATGGAGAGGGAGGGAGAGATCAAAGGAGAACAGATCAAATTCAGCTGCATTTGGGCCCAGATTGCAGAAAAAAGGCCTCATTCTTAAGCAAAACTGCTCAGGCTTCTAAGGTTCAACATCCCTGAGAGGACTTGAGTACAACATAACACAGAGGAGTCACCATACAGGAGACTGGCATGGCAAGGAGAGGTGGCAAAGGATGGGCAGAGAGGGACGGGAAAGCACCACGATGACCTGTGTGACAGATTTCCCTGCAGATCAGGGCTAACTTTGCTCAGAGGTTTTTGCCATCTGATTAATTATGTCAAAATGCTGCGCATCCGACAGCCCTCGCCTTTTGCCCTCGCAGTGTATGGCAGCCGGTGCCAGCAGAGGAGGGGACAGTGGGACAGTGGCTTTGCCAAACGTCCCGCTCCATCCCTGGAAGGCAGGAGATAAGGAGGGGACAGAGCCCCTTTGTCTGCGGCGCCTTTTGTCACGGGCAGATAGGAGGTGGCCGCCTCGCGCTGACATTTCGGTGACCAGATTAAAATGCGCCGCCGTGGAGACTAAATGTCATTAGCCTCATTAGAAGCGATCGCATTAAAATAAACCAAAAAAAAAAAAAAAATGAAGTGGAAATTAGCCAGTGCTATTAAATAGAATAAATAAACGGGGACCGTGCAGCCAATGCCAATGGTGATAGTCTGGACCGCCGGGTCGGGAAGGGGCACGGAGGGAGCAGCCAAGGTCTCCATGGGCTCACGCCAACACAGGTCCTCGTGTGATATGACCCCAAACGCAGCCGCCTGTTTGAGATAAGTCTACAGGGACTTTAGGGCTTCATTTCCAGGCAGTTTGAGGATGCTCTGCACAAAGCTGGCTGTAAGGACCTTAATGTTGGCGTCCCCGGGGGCTGGCAGTCTCTGCCAGCAGCCGCACCACCAAGGATGCACCCGTGCACTCTAACGGGGATCGGGGTTTTCTTAGCACCATCCAGGTTTCTCTCGGATGCTTCCCATTCAATTACTGGCCAACACCACCCGTGCCTCCCTTATGCACTGTGACAGGACCGCCACACAAGGTGGAAGTCTTGGGGAGAGAAGCGCTGCTTTGTCCTTGTGAAGAGAGGAATTTTTCCTCTAACCCCTCTTGCTATGCAAACGCCATTTCCTTCGGGGCGGGAGAAGTCATCAGAAAGGCCCTTGCAAGATCCTGCTTATGACAGAGCAGATTTGAAAGCCCAGAGATCTCCTTCCCCCCCCACCACCTCGCCTTCCCTTCTGTCAAAAATTATAATCATCATTTTCCAGCCTGCTGAACAATCAAAGTGTGGCCTATATTCGCTGGAGCTCCTTCCACACGCCGCATGCATAGCAACAAGTCCAGGAAACAAAAGGCAGAAGTAAACAGTTGGGCGAGAGGAGGCGATGGGCTGGGGGGCGGGCAGCAGAGGAACGCTGCTCGGAGGGGACACGGTGGGGACAGGCAGGTTTCCCCCAGTTTCACCAGTTCAGAGCAGCTCTGAGGGCACGTGAAAACCTTTTCTTCCATGCTCTGCAAGGAGCACAGGAAAAAACATGCCTGGGCAGTTTGGTTAGTGGAAATGGCAACGGTCCTGCTGCAGCAGAAGGAAGCCCATGGTCCTCATGAAGCTGCAGAGCTCACCATGGGGTGAGCCATGAAGGATGAAGCCACATGAAGCACAGGTAACCTCAGCTTGTCCCCAGGAAGCTCATATCCTCTGCATAAAACCCCAACCTGCATACAGCCCTGGTCAATACAACAAGCACCCCACATGATTTTGCTGTCCAGACAGTCTGAGCCAATGAGGTCCGGTCCCAACATCCCATCCTGAGGCACGGAGCTCACAGGGGGTTCTGCTGGGTCACCCCTTCCCTGTGATTTGCAGCCCACTTCAGTCTCCAGAGCTGTCAATCCAGCATTTTTTGCCAGTGCTGAATTCACAGAAAAGTAAAACTAAAAATAACTCTTCTCTTTTCCACCCTTCCTTGCCTCATCTCGCACGTGCTCAATGCGCACATGACTCTGCCGCACACACAACAGGTCCGGCTCCCCCAAAACGGCTCCTCCCAGGAAGGATGCTCTCAATGCTGACGCACCGATGGGTCCCTGCAGCTTCATGGTACCCAGGGCTGGTGTGTCCACCTGGGAAACTCAGCCCATGGAGGACATGAGATCCATGGAAAAGCACCAAGACCCTTTTCCATAAATCCCCTGAAACCACAGTCCTTGCTTGTTGTGACCGTGCAACCACTCCCTACTTCAGATGATCTCAAAGAGACTCCTCTGCAGAACACTCCTCCCCTTGTTCCTCCTAGGAGTAGCCCAGCACCTCCACACAACTCAAAACAACACCCCAAACCAGTGTCCTCTGCCACCCCATGCTCTCTAAGCCTAAGCCAGGACTAGAGTGAGAACCCACCAGCTCCAACGTCCTGCTCAGCTGGACCCCACAACATCTGGGCTCCATCAGTTCACAAGGGCGATGCATCCCCTGCCATTCCTACCTCCCTAGTCCAAGCAAGCCACCGCGCTTGGTCACCCTTTGAGGGCGATATTGCAGTCCCACAGCTCTTGAGAAGCAAGCAGGAAAATGTTTCTTCCCTCCAAGCGTGAAACGAAGAGGAGTTCCCTGGAAAAACCCACTCACTGAGCAGCAAGTGTCAAAGGCGTTTCTCTGTGTGCTGTTGCCGCATTGGTAATTATAAGTACTGTGCCTTCGTTAGGGTGAGATAACTGAGATTTGCAGCAGAGCTGTTATTATTTTTGAGTTTAAACAAAAGGAAGCAGTGTGACAGCTGAGATCATTCCCCATCGTGCACACGGCAGGAGGTGAGAGCATCTCAGGGGATGCTCAGGCCAGAAGGTAAGAAGAGACGGGGACCAGTGTCCAGCTTTGCCTAACTGGGATGGGAAAAAGATACAGCTGCAAAGCCTAGGCTGACCACAGGTTGTGGAGGATGTTACAGAAAGAAACCTCACAAGCTGACCTCTATCCCTGCCTCACTGCCGCAACAGGACCCTCCTGGGTACGCTGCTCCTCCCGCGAACACGTCGGGTTTCATCGCAACATCCCCGTGGTTTCCTTCCTCTCTCCTCACTCAGCGACTTTGGTTTCTAACCAAACTGAGCACCAACTTCAAATTGCATATTCAAGTGTAAAATACAAAGACAGCTGTTTATGCAGCTCAAAATTCACCATAACCAAATATTCAAGCCTTTGGGGAAGATTTTTTTCAAAGGCAGCGGTTAAGGTACCCAGCTCCCATCGGCGCCTTTGAAACGTTTCTCCTTTCTCAGTTTTGCCCAGGGATTTGCACCAGCAAAAGCTCTTCCACCCGGCCGCCTGAGACTAGTGAATGCACAAAGGAGCCGATGTCAAAGAGAAGCTGCTGGAAAACACAAGGTTCGCCACTTTGGGGCACCCTGGAAGCCAAGAGCCACCAGCCCCGCAACCTGCAGCCCCCAGAGCAAATTGTTCTCGAAAACTTGTGCTGTGGGGATTTGTACAAAGTAAAATCTGTGTGTGCTCGTCCTCCCATCACTTGGAAATGAGAGCAGGCGCTGCTCCTCCCCAGCAGAAAGGAAACACCTTCCAAAAGGATGACACCAGCTTTCTCCTTGTCCTGGAAGCCAGGAGATGGAGGAACAGACCTTTGACAGGGAAAACACAGCCCAAGAGTCAGGTAGAAGAAGGGCAGGTAGTGATTTTGGGCTGACGATGCTGCAATCTCCTTCTTCCCCAGCATCTCCGACTGATGGAGGATTGACGGATCTGCTGCCTTATCCGCTACTATCCCCAGCCTTTGGGAGAGCACAGAAAATCCCTTTAAGTCTCTCTCACTCATATTGAAATGACACTAAAGCAGAACTAATGTGCTCCAGGTACTTATTCTTTGGGCTCAGTCGCAGGGATCAGCAGCCAGTCCAGCATCCCCTGCCAGAAAGGGGTGATGGCCACATCACAGGCGTTTTTAATTCCTGTAACGCCTGTTTCTTAACTTCAGACTGGATTTACAACCACCACCAAGGTGATGCTGCCCAAGCAAGGATGAGATTGGGGAGGTGAGAGGGTGCACAGCCTGAGTCTCTGTTTGGGGATGCAGAAAGCAGCAATGAAAAACCAGGATTGTCCATCTCACCCTGCACCGCCTGAATTCCAGCCATGACAGGTTGTTTCACCGCCCAGCACAGGCAGCAATATAAATGTCTGAAGAAGCTGATGCGCATTGATTTTTGCCACCTGTAGAGCCATGATGTCACGTCGTAACTGCACACTGGCCAAATGTACTCCACCCTGCCCCAAATTCATCCTCCTGCGCATCACAGCCCACCCTGGTTCCCCTCAAAACAACAGCACCCAAAATTCCCAGCAGTTCAAAGCATTTGCCAACGGCCTGACAATTAAATCACCCGCTCAACCCCTCCATCCTGCAGCTCTGGACTCATTAAAAATCCTCAGCATCATTCCCATCAGGAAGAACCCAACCCAGAGAGCAACTGATGGCCAGGAACCCGCCTCCCCCAAGGCAACAGCATTAAGTCTTTGAAATTATTTTGGATGGAAACTTGTCTTGCAAAGAAATAAGAAGCTGCAGAGTAAGACGCTATCTATGACCAGAGGGGTCAGGGTTTCATTATTGCATTAACCTTTCGTGTCTTTAGATTCCACAAGAGTAAATTGGTAACGAGACGACGTGAGCCTCGATGGGAAAAACGCATCTTTCCTCACAAAAGTAAGAGGGAGGGGGAAGAACAGGGATGGGAGCAAGAGAAAGAGGAACAAACTGGCAAATAAGCTATTACAGCTAATAATAACTTTTGCGATGCTATTTTCTTCAGGAGCCTTCAAGTTGTGATGTTTCCCTTCACTCTAATTACACCTTCTAAAAGCAGGTTCCCTTCTCACTTCAACCACCCCGCGCGAAACTCCTGCAGGATTCGGATAAAAACGGAAAGAGTTGGCGCTTCACAAGCAGCCCCTGCGTACCCCGGGGGAGCATCACCTGCATCACACACGTGGGACTACTCCTGCAAATTCATAAACAGCCCCCCAAAAAACACTCTGGGAAGGTGCAGGGACCATTCGCCTTCCCTCTGCACCGGCTGCCATTGAGGGAGACTTTGCCAACATGACTTGTGTTAGAACCGTAAAAACAAAAAGGAGAGGAGGTATCAAAATCCGGTGATTCGAGGCAGAAAGTGATCGGCGTAGGGGCAAGGAGGCAAAGCACAAGAGTGCACGGGAATATTTTCCGTGCTCTAATGCAGGCGGCAGGTTTCAACTTGATGGATTAAGGGCTGAGCCCAACTGGGCAAAGTCCTGGGCTGGTTTGGCTCAGGGGACGTTCCCAGCCAAAGCAGATATTGCTGCTTAACAGAAATAAGGAGGGAAAGCTATAACCACATAGGAGCAGATCAAGAAACCTCTCCCAAGCTACTGGGGGCTTAAATGCATGGGCCTTTTCCTTCTCTGGCACAAAGAGATACCAGAGCTAGTCCAGGCCTGAGGAAACTGCAGCAGGGCACCAGCAAACCACAAATGTTCCATCAAGCCTCTGCCAGCTGCCACAGCTTGAGGACACCTTGATGACAGCCCATCGAGTGTCACACGTCCTCCCACTTAACCTGCATGGCTGCCTTGCATCCATTTCTTTGCAATTTTGACACAGAGGAACCCCATCTAGCAGGAAGGTGAAAGAGCCAATGTTCTGCTCAGTGCAGCCATGGTGAGGCAAAGCTGCCCCCATGCCAGGTTCAAGATAATATTTTCAATTAAAAAAACCCCTTGCATTCGGCAAAGTCGGGCAGCTCACGCAGCCGCTTGTCACGCTCACGTGCTAAATTACAGGTGCACCATTTTGGTTCAAGGCATTGCTGAATTGGAGGCATTGCCATCAGAGTCTCTCCAACCAGCCAGCAAACCCCAGGGGACACAGGGCACGTCCCTGGGAGGCCAACACGTCACCTCCCCCTGCAATCCCACAGAGCATCACTGGTACCCAGGCTCTGGTACCTGCTGCCAGCACCACTTTGCCATAGGACACTGGGATCTGGATGGTTCCAAAAGCAAGTTCCAGCCCGAGTCCCCTCGTGTTCGTCGCAGCTGTGGAATGAGCTGTTTTCCAGCTGTGACACAGCTAACCTCTCCCCCGCCAGCCTCATCCTCTTCCCACACACGCCAGCCTGCACAGCAAAGCGCTGCAACTAAACCACGGAAAGAAAGCTGCTGAAATTATAGCTGTGCCTCTTCCCTGCCTTCCTGGGTCCAACATAATTCCCGCTGACAGTCATGAAAAACACACGTTGGGGTTAAGATCGCATCCGAGCCTCGACACCCGGCCCCCATCTGCTTGCACAGGGACTGTGATCTTTTCAGCTGCTAAAAGTGCACATCATCGTCCAAAAAAAACCAAAAAGCCAGCGACTTCTTCCCCCCCGCAGCATGCAGCTCTGCTGTCCGCCCCCATCGCTCCTCCGCGCGGATGCAGCGCAGGGCTGCGCTCGCCGCCCCACCGAGCATCAGCACGGGGCCAGCGTCGGATTCAAAGCCCAGCATCTCCCCCCGCACGGCAAGCCACGGGGACGAGGCCAACCCACATTTTGGGAACCACCTGCTCGGCTTACAGAGGTTGTGACACCCTCCCCACAGCCTGATGTGGTCCCCCCCGGGGTGTTCAGATCAGAGGGTTCGTTTTCACTTTGCAAAAGGGAGCGAGGGGTAGGCACTGAGTTTGCCTGATGTGTAATCGGGGGTGAGGGGGAGCACGGGGACAGTGCGACAGCACAGGAGGTGCCCAACTTTGAAGATGTAAAAGCTCTGTGACCCCATCATTTACACCAGAGGTTGCTGGAGGGGACAGACTCCGGCCGGCCCCACCGCAGATACCAGTGCTGTTCGGGTGCATGCGGTTCGCTGCTCGCCCCGGGGGGCCAGCCCTGCCACGGGGGACAGGGATGGCTGTTTGAACCCCATTTCTTTGGAAGCACTTGGCGATTCCCTGCTGCAGAGCGACTCGCTGCCTGCCTGCATGTGTGCGTTCGTGCGCAATGTGCATGAAGTCCGGGTCCCCCGCGCCGCTCGGCTTTCCCCATTCCCCTCCCCAGCCCCTGCAGAAAAAGCGTTTTGCCCTACCTGGGATGAAGAGCAGGGCAGTTGTGGCCGTGAAGACGATCCAGCAGGCAGGATGGTACATCTTGGAGCTGCGGTAGACTAGCGGCTGATTTGCTTGCTGCTTGCTGCTGCCGCCGCTGCTTTCGTCTGCGCTGAATTCTGAGCAGGTTTAAATCCAATGTTTGCAGAGGGAGGGAGACTGAGTTAGCGAGCTGGAGAGAGAGAGAGAGACGGGAGCAGGCACTCAGTGTCTCTGATTTTTCCTTGCACACGCACGCACACACACGCACACAAGTCGCAGAAGGAGCCCCAGGCTGGGTGCGAGCACCGGGGAAAGCAGACCTCCTACCAGGCACCCATTGGTTCGAAATGCTGACTGACACACGCACACTTGCTCCTTCTGCGGGTCTCACTCCGCAAGCGGGGAGCTAAACGTGGGCATCGACCCCCTGAGCATCCCTCCCCGCGGTACCCGGGATGGAGGAGCAGCCCGGCACAGGGACGGGCACCGTCCCACCGACTCCTCCTGCACCGGCTGCTTGCAGCGGGGCTCAGAAATCTTTTGCAGCCCCTCCGCGGGCTCTGTTCCCCTCCCGAGGAAGCTGCCGGCAGCTCTGCGTGCTGCCAAGAGAGGCAAAGTGGCGAGCAATTCCAGCTTTTTAGCATGAGTAGGTGTTTGGGGTTTTTTTTGCACAAAATCTCACAAACCAAGAAGCTATCTTCTGTGTGCATCCCAAGCAGAGCGGGATCTTTTCCCTACAGCACCAAAAAGACACTGAGCCCAGGGTCTCCAGCTCCTGCAGCCCCCCTACCCAATTCCATCCCCTTCCTCAGGCTTTCTAATGCAATTCCTCCCCTTCCAGGTCACCCCAGCTTCCCCCCCCAGCACATCCTCACATCCTTGCCAAGCTCCGAGCATCCCCAGCACTGGGCATTGGACCTGGCTGCCCCTAAAGGCTAAAGCATTTGCCAGATGTGTTAAAAATAAAATGCAAGCATTTTTTTCATGCTTAAAGACAAGCTAAAATGTTTAGTTTTGCTCAGAACAATCTCATTTCTCATTAACTCAGGGCTATAGGTCTCTTTTTGCGTTCCAGGCCAGCCCAAGCTTACTATTAAGCCAATATTTTGGCTCTTGACCCACCACAGCTTTTTGGCACCAGTGGTCACAAACTCCTGCAGCCCCAGGGTTTCATCCTTTTCATCTGCCTGAGCATCCCCTGGTCCCCCAGGACATATCAGTTCCCTGAACTCTTCTCCCTCAAGACTCTTTGTTTTTTGCATTAAACTCATTATCTCAGAGAGTTACTGGAAAAAAAGACCCTCCACATCACGATTCCTGGAAGGACGATGCATCCACAAACACCCAGCTGCAAATATTAATTCCCCTAAACTGCCACAGAGCTGCTGGAGCTCCTGCCACCATCACCAAACCCAGATGCAGAACCCCAGTAAGTCCCCCCACTTGCTGTCTTTCTTCCCCAGGTTTATCCCACCCACTTGTTGCAGCTTGACGCAGACTAATCACAGAGACGGCAACCGCATCCCCCTCCATGCACACACGTCTTATCTCACATTATTTTCATGTAAAGCAGCACCAGGAGGAGCAGAAACGGTGCTTTCGGTGCTCAAAGACGCATCCATCACGCCCTCAGAATGGTACCCTCAGCCGGCGAGGGATGGGAGACGAGCACGTACCGCCGGGACAAACTTTCTCTGCTTTTAGCCATTAATCTCTATTCATTTTCCACTCTGCATGAATAAGCCACAAGTTTTTAAAAGCTTTTAACTCAACCGTACTCCCACATCATCTGCTGAAGGCATCCCATCTCCCGCATCTTCAGGAGCACGCCGAAGGAAACGTGCCCAGGGGCTTTTTTCTTTAAATAAGAGTAAAATTATGTTGTTCATTATAACCTTGACCTCTTGTCCTACATGGCCAGCACAGGACAGGGACATTTGAACCCAAAGGGGACCATGCTGAGCCCTCCCAGCTGCGACTCGCTCTCCAAAACCCTCATCCTGAGCTCTGAAGCTGCCCAAGGCGAAAAGAAGTATTGTTATCCTCCAGGAACTAAAGGAAACGAACAAAGAAATCATTTCTAATTAACAGAAATGTTTGATGGGCTCACAACAAACACGTTGCTCCGCTTTCAAAACCGGAGTTGAAAAGCTATATTTAGGCAAATTTCAAAACAACAAACAACACATTCTTACTTTTTTTCCTCCCACCGCCTTTCTCCCGCGTGTTTTGTGTTGTTCACCTGGCAATAGCTGTTACCCAAATCCAACACACTCAGCTGCTCTCTTTGCATCTATTTTGGCCAATTAGGCACAGCTCTGAGCGTGACCCTGGACCAGACCTTTAGCACATCCATGCCTTTGCTTTCCCATCTGCAAAATGGGAACAAATGTGCTCTGTTCAGGCAGCCGAATCCATCGCTGCCCAGGACCGAACAGGGCACCGGCCTCTTTCATTTGTCTGATTTCCAAGACACAAGATAAAGATGTATAAATATGTATTTAGCTGGTGGAGCATTTCTGGGATATTTGGGCTTGTTTGTCTTTTTGATATCAAGTCGAGAATCTAAAATGCATATTTAAATTTGACAGACAGCACCCAATCCGAGGAGAGACATTATGGTCCGCTGGGCACATTTAAACACGATTTTTGTGCATATTTTCAGGGCTTTTTTTTCCCCCCAAGCTGTCTCAATGCATATTCACATCTGGGACCACGCTGGTCTCTGGAGTAAATAACGCTTATGTTTTCAATAAAGCAGAGATTCCCGCAGCCTCTCCTTGCACAGCGGGGAAGGGAGCAGAGGATGCTTCCCAATGGAGAGCTCTCCATCCCAACCCCAGCATCCCAACCACCCTTCCCAGTCCCATCCCAGGGAATTCCCAGTTCCTCCCATGTCCCCCCCTTCCTTCCTGTGCCCTCCCCGCCTGCGTTTGTGGCTCTGCCTGAATGAAAGGCTACCCTTTTCTCCTTGACATCTTGTTAGAATGTGAATACAACATCTATTGATTTGCATTTCATGCAAGGAAAGGAAAAAAATAAAAGTAGAGCTGTTTCTTTTTTATTAAAAAAAGAGCCTCTCTGAACTCAGAGCTGCTACAGGAATAAACAGAAAAGACGCAGGCGAACACAAGCTGAGCTCTTCAAGCCTCAGTCACCCCGGCCATAGGGAGCACAAGGACCTGCCCCATCATCTCACAGACCACACAAGGACCTGCCCCATCATCTCGCAGACCAGAGGAACTTCATTTGTTCCTGGGGGACGTGTCCTCATCAGGGTCACAATCCATCCCTGTGGCCATTGCCAAGGACAAACACAGTGAGTTACCCCAGGCCCCATGGTGAAGGCAAACTGGGAGCAATTAAGCTGGGCAAGAAGATTAAATTAGCAGCCAAAGCCAAGGGAGGAGCAGGTTGGTGCTCGGGAGATGTATCAAGCAGCACCGCTCACCTCCTGAAGCTCCAAACCAGGACAAGCAAACCGGGATGCTCTGGGGAGCACAGGATTTGGGTACCCGTGTGAGCAGCTCTGCCTCACCTACTGCAGCGGGTGCTGGGAGGATTAATTAGCGTTTGCAAAGCACTTTGAAGATGAAGGCGGCCATGGGAGAGCTCACAACCAGGAGCGAGATGGAGATTGAGGAACCCGGTTACGCCGAGGTTTCTTATCCACTGTGCGAACGCCGGGTGGGTTCAGATGAAAGGTAGAATGGGAAAATTTCCACAGTGTTAAAACAAAAAGGAAAGAACAACCAAGCATGTACTGCTTAGGAAAAATGAGTGAGAGATTTAAAAAAAGGGATCCAAGTCTCTAAACGCTGGAGAGACCTGCTATTGATTCTGGCTTGGGAAGACGGGGCATGAATGAGAGCTGGTGTGTTGTTAAGTGCACTTATCTCCTCTTGTCAGGTGGGAGAACGGGGCCAGATGGACAGGCTACTAATTCCCATCACAAATCATTACCAGCCGCGTGCTGGATGAGGTGCCTCCAAAGACGCGCTACGAGCAGCGGCACCGTGGGGCCGGGAACTCCACAACATCCCTGGGCAACGCTCTCCAACGCTTGGGCATCCTCACCATTGGAAAGCTTTTTCTTACGTTTAACTATAATTTCTTGTACTTCCATTCGTGCCTATGGCCTCTCGCCCTCTCTGGGCACCTGTGTTTTCCCAGCCACCCCCCAAAAACACCCAGAGCACCCCATTTCCTGGGAGAAACCTTCCCAGGAAAAGCCAGCGATGGAGTTTGCTCCCCTTCTCAGCTGTCAGAAGGATGGGCCCACTCGGGAGAGCGAGGAAACACAAGGTACCCTCACACAGATCTTTGATCATAGTAATTATCCCTTGTTGTCATGTACAAAACATTATCTCCACGCAGACACGAAGCTCCTGCTGTCCCACCCCCCTTTCTCTGCACGCCCCACCATCCCATCAGCTCCGAACACACGCGGACAGGATTCCCTTTGCCCACCAACAGGTCGAGAAAGGAGACTTTTGTTTGCCTGCCTTTGATCAGAATGACTCAACGTCAGGGAAAGAGCAGGGAGAGAGAAAAGAAAACAGGGCAGAAACGACGCATCCTGATCCCTAAGCAGGAGAAGGGTTCAAGGATAATTCAGGCGTCGCTCACTGGCTGCGTGCTTCTGGGGGTTGGGTTTTCTATTCCTCTTTTTTTTAAAGAATGAGAAAGAAAACATATTTTTTTTTAAGCTTTGCTCCCTTTCATTTTTCTCCGAGTTCAGTGGCTTTCCTCGTCAAGCCTCTGTAGCTCAGGTAAGAACAGAGGGCTCCAGATTAAAGAGAAACACAGCAGCAAGCAGAAAGCCGTCGAGATAACAGAGAGGACAAAGTCGGGAAAGACAAAGAAGAGGAGTCTGCTTTCTGCGAGATTCCCACTTCTGGCTTTTACATGGATTATTCCAGAAATGGGGACCAGGCTGCACATTTCAGACTCCAATCCCAACTCTTTCGGTGTGGACATGGAGATACAGGAGTGCATCAGCAACATTACGGTGTGTCCTGGGCTCTCACAGACATTTAATACACCCTGGATTTTTATAGATATCTAGGTGGGTGGACAGACAGACAGCACGCTAGACTGACAGCTCTAAATACCTCTCTGCACAAGCGTGGGTAGCAACCCAGCATCGTGCCTCCTGCCAGAGCATCTCGCGTGCCGGCGAAAAACACAACCGTGCAGCTCATCCTCTATCGAGGCACGCAGCGAGACACGCTTTGGGGAGAACGTGGTTCCATCACTCCCCATCCCAGCAACAGCCCCGCAAACCAAAGAGGTCCCTGCGGCCACCAGGAGACGCAGAGCGAGGCCACAAGGTGCCCAACCCCAATGCTTCTGCAACATCAACCTGCAAACGAGATGGGGATTTGCCTGGAGCCAACACTCCCATTGCAAAGCCAGGCACCCCGAGGGCTCAGCAGGGTCCACGTCTCCTTTGCAAACGACTTTGCAATGACAAACTCCCGGGGTCCCGTCAGATTCTCTGTTAGGAAACCTTCCCCGCTGCCTTGTTTATAGATCTATTCTTAGCTCAACTTTTTGACTCACTGCAGAAACAGCAAGGAGCCTTTCATCCTCTGACCCCAAAGCACCTCAAAGAATATGAGCTGAGCCTCACGGAGAGGAAATATTGTCCTCTCTGTTAGACAGAAGGGTCAACCAATGTATGAGGCCAGGAAGACAGGCAGCAGGCCAGCGAGCAGAGCCGGGAACCGGCTTTAGATGTGCACGAGGCGAAAAGGCAGCCTGTGGAGAGCAAGACGAGTGCATGAGAAATTGTATGAACCGGGGGGCTTGAAGGGCACAAAGTCCAGCTGGAGACTCACCGCTTGTGCTGCAGCACAGGGGATGAGGGAGGAGGTCCTTGCCCCCAATGGGGAACCTTCTCTGGGAGCATTTGGGTGGTCTGTCTGCTCCAGGTTGCACCCACTGCCCTCTGCTGAAGACGCTGGCAGGTGAGAAATAAGTGATCAAGACTCCATTTTCAACCAGGAGCAGCAGAAAGGAGGCTGGGTGGTTCCCCTCTCTCTGCAAATAGCCCCAATCCTTGGGATGCTCCCAGCAAAATGACCTCCTGGAAGCTGTGAAGTAGCCACCGAACCATCACGTTCTTGCTGCTCCTGTTTGAAAACCACTTTGTTTCCTTTTTTTTAAGTAAAATTCACGCTGAAACGGTGCTGGCGAGGGTGGCACAAAGGCCCAGCTGCACCCTGCCCCAGGACAACGACAAGGACGTCTCCATTAACGACGAGAGATGCTCATCGCCGCATCGCACCCCAAACTGGGGAGGGAGAGCAGGTGCTGGGAGAGGGGGCACCGCACCCTCGTGCAGCACAGAAAGTATTTTCCATATGCTGCCTGATCACTTATACGTTTCTTAAAATGCTATTGCACAGATATTTCAGAGGCATCATGTAGTACCATCTGTTATGTTATATATTGCACTGAGCCCGGCCAATTTTGAGATACTGTAATTTTATCTCCTCCATTTCATATGCGGCACAGGAATTCTACAAGGCAACTTGACGAGGAACAGGGATTTGCAGAGGGATGGGGCACACGTAAATCAAAAGGCAAGGCCCAAAAATGAGTGGTGACGGCAGCTCCCACCCATCCTGGACACCAGAGGGGAGTTTTGGGGCCGCACCTGGACATTTTGGGTCAACCACCTTGAGCTAACGCCTGCAGAGCTGCTCTCCATCTCTCTCCCACTGCATCCCCGCCTCCGACAGCATTGCTGTGGGGTGAAGAGACGCCTCCGGCATCTCGCAGATGTCCTTTTTCTGCCTCCCCCAGCTTTTCCAGGCAGCACCGTGGTCCCCCCCTTCCTCATGGCACCGATGAGCCACGTTAGGGCACAACATCTTGTGCAAACCCAACGTCCCCTTGGTAAGAGATGCTGCGGCAGGGCAGCTCCACGCCGAGGTTATCCCCTCCATTATCAGCTTTTTCCAGGGAGCTGTGGCAGCAAGAGGAGCTGTCAGTGGAGCAAATTATTCTGCACCTCAGTCCCATTCAAGAACCCATCAGCAAAACCCACCTCTGCCTCACTGCCTTGCCCTGACAAGCATCATTAAGGTGAAACTCTCCGCCTGGGTTATCCACACGGATAACTCGGTGCTGCGAGAGCAGGGGAAAGACCGGAGGCAAAAAGAAAAACCAACTGAGGTTATTGCAAAAAATTGACTGAAGTACATGGGCAGAGCAGAGGTAGAGCCCTGTCCTCTCAGATAAAACACTGCGAACTTATTACTTTTCAAGTGAGTGCTCCCAGACGCCAACTCCACTTCTACCAACTCGTTCTGAAGTGCCAGCAAAGTTTGGTGCCGCTTGGCTCCATTTATTCTGATTTCATTAGGAAAAGAGACATTAAAAAAGTGGAAACCTTCAGATTTCCTGTGTTTTGCTGGCTCCCTCCTCTGGCACTTGGAAATATTTTTATTTTGTAATGGGTTTGGCCATGAAGTAAATGGAAAGACGTCTGGCATCTCCTTGGACCTGCTCTTCAAGACAAGCAAGCCTTGCTCTGAGTCACCCTGCGCTGTCACTGAATCCATTTGTAAAAGCTTTTTTATATATCCTTGCCACAATAATTAAAAGGAAAAGGACAATTCACCAAAAATATCACCCTTGCTACTGTTTAATATTAAAAAAGCAGTCAAGTACACTTTAAGAAAGGCAACAGCAAGCAGAATTAGCAGCAGCAGAGCACATCCACGGCATGTTGCTTCCAAAAACCAAAGAGGATGATGCAAGAACCCTACACCCAACTCTTGGGGTGTCTCCTACCCAGACTGAGTTTCTCCCTGAGCACCATTAAAAAGACATCGCCATAGGTCTGGAAGCCCCAGGGCTTATTCTTCCTGAAACCCACCAAGCACAAGAGGCTGCGGTACCATTTCCCCCATCCCTCCAATGCAGCAAACAGAGGAGTTTGAAGCGGGATTAGATTCTGTGACTTCTCTTTTGGTTTTTAAATAAACACACGACCATCTCCTGTGGATGTCTGGCACTGTCTTCACAAAGGTTTGGAGCCACACTTAAATTTCTGCTTCCAATGGCGTTTTGGTTTTCCTTTTTCTTAGTTCATTAATAAGCATTAATACCTCAGGTTTGCGCGCATTTAATATTCTTCCCAGTACTTCACTTTTTCGTTTGAAAAGGACACTTCAAGGGCTTTTCAAACATTATTTCGCTATTGTTCACGAAACACTTCTGATGGAAAACAGCATTTCCATTCTGTTTTAAAACTTGTAAACAACCTTTCCCCTTTATAAAGAAATATAATATGTTTATCCAGCTACCGAATACTAGCAAGCAGAGAGCTACAGGGAGCCTGTTAACTCCGGGAGCTCGGGGTGGTAGGTGTTCAAAGATAATAAATAATCATGCTTGCTTCTCCATCTTTCCTCTAAAGTTTCAAGGACTCTTGACGCCATCACCCAACTCGAGCATGCAAAAACCAGCCAGCCAGCCTCAAAACGCCATGCTAAGCCTGCTGGGTTTCTTTTGCAGTCAGCTAAGCCCAAAAGACTTTAGACCCGGCTTGCTTCACCCCAGCTTTCCTGCTTACACCAGGAAAAGCTGCTCGGGTGAAGCAGCACAGCTGGGAGCAATGGGAAGGATCCTATTTCCATAAATTTCCATGCGATGCCAGGGGAAAGATGCACACTTTGCAAAAGAGAGCTGGAAAATCCGAGGCAACCATGTAAAACCAGGTTCTTTATTAAAGAAGGAGGTGTATCCCTGTTGCACGAGCGTGCAGCACGCTGTGCTCAAACCACCCCACCGAGGGCTCTCTCGATGGAAGGCGATGGTGTACTAAGAGCAAAAGCAAGCTCTGGTCTCATTGCAAGCATTTCCTCCCCCCTCCCCAGAGGAAAACCCACGCCAGCCCTCCGGAATGGGGCTGAATGGGGGAAAGGAGGAGTGTTCCAAGGGAAGGGGAGGGAAACCATCACTCCAAGGCACTGCAAAATCACTCGACCCCCCTCAAGTGCTGCTCCCTCCTCCCCAAGGCGCACAGCACTTCACATCTGGAGAGTCACTTCTGCACGTCACTCATCAACCCTCGCTCATCTAGAACACCCAGCCAGCCACGAGCTACATAAATATTGACGGGGCACGTTATTGAATAAATAGATTTGCTCAAGCGTTCAATATTGACCACTTCAAGAAGGCAAAACAACAAGGCCTGGGGGACAGGGGTTTCATCCAGCCCCAAATTGGATAAGCAGGGATGAAACATGCACTGGATGTGGCCCCTTTGCTGCTCTGAACACCAGCTGGGAGATGAGGAAGGAAAGGAAAGCCCTGGAGAGACAAGGAGGCAAAATCCTTGCACAGAAATGATGCCTCGACGAGACATTTGTTTTTCTGGTTCTGTTCCCTTCTGGTCAAGTAACTTGAAAATTCAATAGTGCGCGTGGAGAATTGGGGCAAGGGAGGAGAGGAAAGGCAATGTATTCCCCTGGGGACGATCAATCAGAGAAGGCAGGCTGCCAAATCACCCTCGAGCTGCCCAAATGCGTTAATGGAGGAGATTAGAGAGCTCCTTCTGGGGATCAAAGGAAAGCTCTCCCCCAGGACACGCTGCCTTCCACTCCCCAAGTCCCACAGGACTCCTTTGGCAGCAGCTCCCGCCAATATTTTCTTTTAGGGGGGTCACTATCCCCTGAGTCTTATTAAGGATCTTGAAAGAAAACAAAACTTCATTGGAGGGAACCACACTTCATCCCGTTTCGAGTCAAAATTACACACAGATGGCAACGCTGCGTTATTTCGATGGGTCTCAATTTCTAACCTCCCCCCTCCCCAAAAGTTCTACACTGGTGCATCACCACCATCCTTGCGCTGTAATTAAACTGGAAATTATCATTCAGGGTTTCAGTTTTGTGCCACTGATAGCATTCATCTCTCTGATATCAATCCATAAAACAATGATAACTAGAACTGGAGCTTTACGAGTCATCTGGTTTGGATCACAAGAGATCAAAACCAAGACTGGCAGCAGCCTTGCAGCTCATGGCCCCCAGTAATAGGATCTTGCCTATTTCTTGAACTCGGGCAGCAATCCAAAGGAGAATCATTCTTTATAATTGTTTTTCAACTTCTCCTCCAGCTGGAGGAATAATGACTGCACAATTCTCCTAACAACATGATCATAATCTATCAGTTCTATGAACTATAGAATGAACCCAAAGAGATAATTGGTGCAGGCACTGAATGATAAACATGTCAAGATTATGATTTCTTTGCTTAAAAACGAAACGAAGATATGATTGGAAATGCCATGCTTGGGGAGTATGAGCAATATTCCCATGCTCCATCATCTAAATTAGTTTATAATTTGCATGCACTTGTATTTTTAGGCATTGTTCGAAGGCAGGGGAGCTGTAAAACACTAAGATTCAAACACCATCAGAGTTTGTCCTTCAACAGCACCTTCCCAGTAAAGATCTCAACATGCGTCAGAAAGTCCCATTAGCCCCACCGTGCAGATGTGGAGCTGCCAGGGCATCACAGGAGGGTTTTTCGCCTCCTTTCCGTAGGTTTTACAACCCCAGCGATTTGCTCTAAGTGTGCGGTTTGTACACACGCTCAGCAGGCAATGAATTTTAGCGCTGCACCTTTCCGCCTGCCGTTTCCCGACGCTCCCAAAAGGACGACAAACCCGGGCTGACATGCGACTCGCAACAAAACCCAAACCACAGCAAAATTCACCTCATTTCCAGTTTTGTTACAAGCGCTGGTTTTCGCAGCCCTCTGAGCTTAGCAGACCACGGTGCTTCACTGGGTTAAACATGAGACAAAAATACCAACAAACCCAAGCCGTATTCACATGCTGAAGCAGTCTTCTTCAGCTGCACCCTCCTTCATTTCCCAGCAGCAATACAAATGAAAAAGGGAGGCAGGGAGGTGGGGGGAAAGGCAGAAATAACCCACTGCCCAAAACCTGCTGCAAAAACTCAGCGTGTGTTTCTTCTCCTGGTATCTGGGGGGAATATTTGGGAAGATCCGGGGGCTCCACGATGCACTTGGGGGCAACGCTTCACCCAGGCAGCTTGTGCTACAGGCAGAGTAAAGAGGATGGGGATAGAGGAGACAGGACAAAGGTCCTGCACCCCAAAAAACAGGGGTGGGCTTTGCTGCAGCCCCTCCAGCGGGTCGTCCCAAGAGCTTTGCAAACCGCTGTGCGGGGAGCGGAGTCTTGCTCAAAAAACAGGGTGCAGTGGCATGTGCAGGGACAAGTGATGGGGACACCAGGACAGGAGCCATGGAAAGGGACATTTCTGCCCTCGGATGGACTCTGCAGGAGATAGAGCAAAAGTAGAAAACCAGTAAGGGCAACTAGAGAGATGGAAGCATCAATCCCATCCTTTCTCTGCTAAAATACAAAGTTCCTTAAAGCAAGTCTACTGAATTAAAGAGGAAACCCTAGGGAGCCTCCATGCTCATGAACAAATTCAATTTGCCATCTCATTTTGAACTTATAGAAGTCAAAGCGCTCTAAACAAGAGGCAAAGCCTGGCAGCCTGCCTTCAGCCGCCCGGAGACCAGTCCACGATTGGGCATCAGGCTGCGGGAACGAGCCGAGTACTTGTCCCCATCTCACAGCACCGGCGACCAAAACCCATGTCACAGGAGTCGCTTGCCAAGCACACAGCCAGGACAGGGAGGGAATCTTCATTAAGTCTTTCTACAGCAGTATTTTTTATTGCTTGTTGTTCCCCCACTCTTTGTTTCATGATATCTAATCTAATCCAGCATCGCAGAGATGCAGCCACTCTGAGCAGGTCAGCACCGCTCCATCACCCAACAAAACAAATCTACCTTTGAAATAAAAACAAATTAAAAGCCACTTTGAGCAGAGACACTGAACTGAAGCTTCCCAGCACCTTTGCTTTCCATAGCAGATGCAAACCACCACCAGCACCACTTCTATGGGAGCCTGTGGGCACGGACAATTACAGCACAGGGGAAAGGAGCTCCAGAGCATCCCAGGCACCACGGGATGCTCACTGAACCTCATCCTGCATCCCCCCTGCCCTCGCTCCTCCTGCTCTTTCAGTTCACACTGGGAGTAGGCAAAGAGCGAATCCAGACCGACGCTCATCTGGTTCTGCAGATCCCACCAAGCCGAGTCCCTGTAGACCCCGAGCAGAAGGGACAACCCTTGGGCAGGTGAGACCAAACCGATCCGATTGCATCCCCCCCTCCCCAAGGCATCATCACTCAAGCCGCACGAGTGGAATTAAAGGCTCTGTGATTTTTACCCCATTTTAATGCCTGTTGGGCAGGCAGGCAACACAGTCCTGCCTCAGTGCTTGGGAGCCAGCACTGAAGCACGCTAGAAACTCAAGCCAATTGAATTACGTGCTGCAAGTAATTTGTTCACAAAACACTGACATTCTTGTCAAACTTCACAATTCCTTTCTTTTCTCCTTTTTTAAAAAAATTCTGACTAGCTCTCTAGATCATTGGATAACATTCAGGCAACGATCGGGATGATTTTGTTCTCTTTCCCCATCATCGCCATCAAATGAAGTTATTTGTGAATACATCTGTTGGATACCAAACCAAACCAAACATGACAAGTCTATTTTCACCGTCGGCGAGGCGAGGTTGGAGGCGCCGAGGTATGCACAGCCCCGCACATCGTGCCTGCCTTAACACCAGCAAAGCGCTTGCAAGGGGCAACTGCAAGAGGAGCTGGGGTGGGTTTTTACACAGTAATACTCTAATACAGAACGCTATGCTTTCCCATCGCAGGAAAAGCTGTAACACATAGGGAAGAGGCCACTTTGATAAGATATAGGGGGTTGCATTATCCCAGTGCAACTATTGCTAAGTCATTAGCAGCCAAGTAATATTCCAGTAGCGAACAATTTGACTAATATTCCTCTGTGGCAAATGCAAAAGGCACCGCACGAGCCGGCAATTTGTCCTGATGATGAACTCCTGAATCAGAGACAACTGTGGGAAGCATCTCCTTCCCGGGAACCACAGGAGCTCCTGCAATCCACCTGCTCCTTGGCAGCGACCATTTATATCTGCATTGCAAACCTCCACGGGTTACAAAAGATGGAATTCCTCGTTAAGCACATCCCAGAGCCCACGAGCAGCCTCGACTGCTGTGTCCCAGCCCTGAAGCAACAGTCCTTCCCTCTCCCAGCCGTGGCTGCAGAGCTGGTCCAAGAGGCTCCTGCATTTCAAACTTACCAGCCAAAGCCTGTTTTGCAGGGGAAAACACAAATCCAGAGCAAGGTACACAGGCTAGGATGGGAAATAGGAGCCAAAAGCTCCAGCTCGTGCAGCCACCGTGCTCATCATGGCCCTTTCTGGATTTAAAATCTCGATGCTTATGAAATCTCTTCCCAAGACGACGCCTGGAATAAATTGTCATCTGATAATAGCTACCAGGTGGCGAGGGAAGAAAAAAGCAGACATGCACAGAATGTTTTGACTTCAAACTCATGTGGATTGTCAGAGCGGGAGTGTATTTTGTGTCCCTGCCTCCCCCTCACCATTTTCACCCCTTCGTGGATTTGGAAAAAAAATATATATATATTATTTTTTTCTTTCTTCAAGTGGAAGGCAAACTGCTTGGGTTAGTGGCTGAGGGCCAGAGACAGAGCCCAGAGCAAATCTCCACCATCCTTCAAAGGGCCACGGGTGGTCAATTAGGGGTCAGATCCTCATCTCTCTAATTAAGTGAGCAGATGAAGAAAGCCTCCACAGACACCCCTGCTCCTCTCTCCTCCTCCCATTGCAACCACCCACGTTCTTGTTCTGCTGCCCCTTCTCGCCCCAGTTGTCACTCCCCATCACACCTGTAACCTTTCCCATTAACACCACCCCAGGCAGGGAAAACCCTTCCTGAGCTCAAAGCATCTGCTTTTCATCAATTTGCCACGGAGCCTGGGGCAAGGAGCAGGCACAGAACTCCCTCCTGGTCCAGGATGACATTTCCAGGGCAGGGTAGCAAAGGGCATCGTCCTCAGGAGCTTCAGAGCATGGTAAAAGGCAACACCATTCTCCCCGTGTGCATTTGGGGAATGCACAGCCCTTTCTTCCTATGCCAGGAGCTCTACACTTGCTCTGCACAAGCCTGCGAACACACACACACACACACAGATTACATCTTGTTCTTCATAGGAAGGGATATTGACTTGGAAAATATCAAAACCGCCTCTGAGCTCACAGCAACTCTTCTCCCAAAACCGAAAAAAAAGAATTAATACAGAGGTTGAAGCAAAGAAGAGAAGACGTTTTACTACACAATCTGAGGAAGTTAGCTCCTGGAATAAGGAGGCCAGCATGGAGAGCAAGAAGGCATTTTTAAATGGCATTTTGAAGTTTTCAAGGACTTTGCTGCAATGCATGTGTCCCAGAAGGGACCGCGGTGGAGAAGCAGAGCAGAGGGGACTTGCAGCTGAAGGTCCATTTCTGGTGGGTGCTGCTGGACCGGGTCAGGATGGCTTTTTTGGGTGCCCAAAGGTGGGTGTCGCATTCCTCTCTGCTCCCATTGCCCTGGGCAGGTCATTACTGCTGGGCAAATGCAGCACCCCAGAGCTAGCTCTGCCTCCATCCTTCAATTCCTGCGAAAAAGAAACTGCCCACAGGCAAGTACTAATGATGACTGCCAATATAATGACACATATAATACAGTCAGCTCCATTGCAAGTGTAATTGCAATCATAATGTAATCAATACCGATGGAAACACCATATTTATACAGGGCCTTTCATCACTCACATGTAATGCAGTCAGTGCCAGTGCAAATATGCCAGCATCTGAAATAAAATATTTGCCGTACATCTTATGTACGTGCAGACCAAACACTGCATTTGGGAGAATCCTGCGATGCTGAGGGCTTTGGGAGCTTTCTGGGCACCCTACAAATTCATTACAAAAAAAAAAAAAATAACAATCACAAGTCTGGTTATGCTCTGGAAAATAATAAATCTATATTCACATTGAATTCTCCTTAGCGTAAGTCACAATTTCCACATTGCTTTCCCTGTCAGTTCTGTGCCCCGGCATATTGCGGTGGTCAGGCAGTCATTAACCTCCTGATGGGCAGAAAACGGGGAGAAACGCTCCCGTCTGCCTGCTGAGGAGGCCTCCAAGTTCTCCACCTGAGACCTGCAGTCCTGCTTCTTCCAGCAATGGGACCGAGCATCACCACGAGCTGCCAGCATCCCCATAGACACCAGCTGACTGGTCCCATTAAGGTGACAATGGCCGTGTGGCAGTGGCCCCCGGCCGCGGCGCTGAAGGACTTTGCCTTTACATTTAGGATAACACGGCGTTCCCAAGGCTCGTACACTGGGAAGAAAACCTTCCTGCCCTCACTCACCATCCCATCTGCCCTCTGAATCTGATCCAGACAGTCCATCACGGGTCTTGACACATTTAATGCCTCAGTAAAGAAAAACACGATGTGTTGATGCTCCTGTAAAGCTCTGACAACTGACAGCCTAATGGCTCCTTATTTTTTCCCAGCTGCAGTTTAGAAAATGAAATAAATTTAGCTCCTTAAGCAGGCTGGATGCTCCGTGAGTAACACGTTTGCTGGGCTGCAGGACCAAGGATCTGCCAAGGGGAAGGGCTGCACAAGGGTGGCAGTGGACTGAGGAGTTGTTGGGTACCAATTTACCCATCCAAATTCACCTGGTGTGACACATGCTCTCCTCCCCCTTTGCCGGACCTGAGAGCCAGGACACAAAACTCCGGGTACAAGTGATGCTGCTGCCCTACCCTGGAAGGGGTAGATGGGGAAATGGGACCATTCTCCAGTGACATCCACACTGGGAGGACCTCAGCACATCAGACATCTCTGATAAAAGCCGGGAGGCACGGGCAAAGCTCAGAAGTTCTCTTCTGTGGGTGGCTGCAGTATATTAAGCAACACTCCTGTAATTAGGCTAAAGCGCCGTGTGGCCACGGGGCTGGGAAAACATGATTGAAAGCCTTTTCAGGAGGAACCGGCCGGGTCCTTGTGGAGCACACACCAGCCATTACTCACCAGCGGCTCAGCCAGACGAGTTAGCGAGCCTCGAGCCAGCAGACTGGAAACCCTTTCTCCGAAATATTTCTAAGGCCATGGGCGATGAAGGATGGGCAGGGCTGGAGATGAGGTTCTTATCTCACCATGAAGCCTGCTGCCTCTCAGCCCCCACCCATGACAGCCAGTGTGGGACACGACATCGTCTCCAAAGCATCACACAGATGGCAACCCCAAGGAGCTGCATCCTTTTGGGGACCTCTGCAGCACTCAGCATCATTTAGAGGGCACTGCAGAGGTAAAAGCCTCCTTGATCTTAATAAAGCGGTGCTTTCAGATCCAGCTAAAAGCCTCTTTTCTTTTTGCCCCCAAAAATGAACTGCCGTTAGGCAGTTTTCCCCCCTGCCCATGAAGTCTCACCACCATCGCTGCTGGGTGGTGGTCGCAGGTGCTGCTAGACCCCTCCAGATGATACCAGTGAACAAAAAGCACCAGTGAACAGCCCGTGGGTTGCAGGGTCATCACCAGACCCCCCAGCCTGGACGCTCAGGAGGCTCTTTCTTAAAACCACAGCTCCCCATGGGAGGGCAATGCCAAGCAAAGAGACAGGGCACAGATGGGAGGGTACGGTGACAAAAGCACCACCAGCTCATAAACAAACTCATCTACATGAGCACGGGCACAAACAGCCCCTCAAATAAATGCACAGGATGGGCCCATCCCTGCAAAAATACTCCCCTGCATCAGCACCGGCAACCAGAGCATCTCCTGCCACCAGCCCAGCTCCGCTGCATCCCCACACAGGGTGGGGGCTGCAGCCCTCTGGTACCCCCCCAAAATCATCACACACCCACAAAATCCTCGTGGCGAGAGGAAAAGCTTGCACATAGCTGCTCCGAGCAGCCTCCCTGTGCTCACACCCCAGCTGGAGCTGGGGGGGCCCAGCCCACCCGCATTTCCCCCCCACGCAGCCCTCCCCGGCACACAGACTGTTCCTTTCAGCACTTTTCTCACCCCATATTCCCTGCTCTCTCCCTCCCTCACTGCCAGAGGCTATTTTTCCTCCCAATCCAGGCCAGCTTCAAAACCAGGGCTACCACAGCACCTCCTTGCAGGTGGCATCTCCATCTATCCAGAGGAGCTAAATGCATTCCTGTCCCTGCTCAGGATGACCCTGTTTCCTTTTGGAACCATCTAGAAATGGGATGAAAAGGGAAAATATTATGCAGGTCACTCTAAGGCAAAAGACACCGGGATTTTTCAAAGAGCACAATGAATGTAGGAAAGAAGAGCGAGCGGTAACTGCAGGAAGACTGGTGATGGGCAAATGGAGCGAAGGGATGGGACGCAGCAGAGCAGAAATGAGAGGAGCATCAGGAACATCAGGACAAGGGCACAAGCAACCTCATTTCCCTGGCTCTGCCACAGATGAGCTCATCTCAGCTTGAAAACGTTGTTTCATCTCACTGCACCTCCCTTTCCCCCCCAAAAAACACCCCACCTATCACTGCAAAAAAAGGCACATTCAGGAAAGCAAGAAGGGATGGGGAGCAGAGAGAGAAGAGCAGAGCAGTGAAGTGATGCTCGATAGCTGCCGAGAGCCAGAGACGGGGCTCGTCCCCTCAGAGCACGGCAAGACACATGGAGTGATGAACCCGCCAAGAAGTTGTAATCAGGACTAATAGTTTGAGGTTCTTAATATTCCTGCAACCCAATAAATCAATGGCGCTAAATACGAGCGCGGGAAGGCGAGCACCGGATTGACAGGAGAAATGAAGCTGGGCTGCGGGGAGAGATTTCTTAAGCAGTTTGTTCCGTCTGAGCTCACCGTGAGCTCATAAACAAGGCGGATGGGGAGGGTGCAGCAAAAGACGTCCCTTGGGTGGGCCCTGTCTCCTCGCTGGGCATCATCCAGCCTGCTGGCTGGGTCCCAGGTCCCTTCTATGCTCTGGGAGGCAACAGCAGCCCTATCACTCCCCCTTGGCACTCCAGATGTTGCACTAATATTAACTAATTGTTCACTTTGCTGCCCCCAGGGTGCCAGGGGGATTAGCTCGGTGTTTATGCTATTGCATTTAAACCACGAGTCAAGCACCGGGAATTGTTTTTAGAAATACCAAAGTGCTGGGATTTACAATAGGATTTGTGCCCTAAAACACTGCTGCTACCCAGAGTGAAGGCACTGACTCCTCCTCTGATCCTCCTGAGTATCCTGAGAAATGCTATTGTATTCTAGAGGAAAATGCGGATGCGTAATATTCAGAATAGGAGAAAAAGAATAAGGCAGCCTGTCTCTTCCAAACCCTCTGGAAGACGCCTTGCAATTACAGGAGATCTAGATCAGATCTTAAACAAATGCCACAGTGAAGTTCCAAATCATGCCTATGGAGTAAATAACCCAAACACGTTCAGCATTCACATCTGTGCTCAGGACCCACAATGCCATACAGACAGCTTCTTCCAAATTTATCTTATTCCACACTTAACGCAGCCCAGAAATGTGTCAGCAGCATAAAAAATGGGGTGGACAGATGTCCAGGCACCTGTCCCTGCGTTAGCCAGCAGGACATCTGCAGAGAAACTGCCTTATTCAGTCCACTCATCTCCATCTTCTGCTCTATCCTTCAGGTAATTAGATGACCAGACTAAATATACCAGTGTCTATATCCCTTGTCATATGGAACTTTTCCAGGTCCTTTAAATCATTCTTGTCTCCGTATGACAAGGGATTGGAAGGGCTGAGATTATTTGTCTTAAAAAGGAGACAAATAGGAAGCTTTATGATAAATGTACATGAATTAATGAATGAGAGAGACAAAGTACATCTGGTATTTCTATCCTCCCTGCCTTGCAACACAAGAAGTCCCCTTTGATTCCACCGAAATAGTGACAAATTCAGAACTGATGAAAAGAAACACTTTACCCAACAAGCCTATGAAATCTGTTGAAGCCAAGAGCTCGGAAGGTTTCAGAGACATTTATATCAATAACACAGCTATCCGGAGTTAATGGTTAACGCTAATGAAAAGGAGATAATGAGTTTAAGCCCCTCTCTAATGACTGTATTGGGCTGAATATAAGTTGTGGAGTTCAGCCAGCAATCCCAACCTGAAAAAGCTCTAATTCACACGATATTTGCAGGTTAGGCTCGGCATGGATTTACTGGGGGAGATGGGGCTCTCCCTGTAAATCCATGCCTGTGATTCAAGGCCCACCTGACAACCTAAGCCAAGCCTAGGCTGAGCTCTGCTGTAGGCACCGTCCCTGTGAATTCATGCGCATCTTCCTAGGAAATGTTTGCATTTCCCTTCCTCCCAAGAAAAAGAGCACGGGGAGGTCTGGAAAGCTTGTTTCATCATATAACAGCGATTAGTTCACACCAAGACTGCGCTTTGAAGCTCTCTAGTTCTTATTATCCCTTGTTAAAACTCATCTATATTCCTTACCCCTGAAATACCAATACAGGAGAGCACCACTGCTCTGTTTTTCCTGGGAATCATTCCTTAGCTTTTGGTCTCTCGCTACCATGATTGTTATTGATATCAAAAGCAGTGCCCAGAAAGTACAAATGAGAGGCAAACCTCGATTAAGGACACATTGTAAGAGAAAACAGTGCCCTAGAAAGCACAATCTAAGCAGACTGCACAGATAGAAGAGGAAAAGAAAGATTTTAAAACATCCCCAAGGTCACAGAAGGAGCCTGCGGCACAACCAGAGCTAAAAAACAACAGTGCTGAGACATCCCCGTCCGTCAGCCTCGCCTGAAAGCCACCCCTCTTCTTATTTTCATGCCACCCACAGCTGAAAACGTAGTGTCCTGGTTCTGCATGTGCTGTGACGGCAACTAAGCCTGGCCCACATCTCCCTTAAAACGCAGGGTCTGGCCATGCATGTTGCAAGGACCTCAGCTCCTACTTTACTGCATCACCGCAACATCCTCCTCCCTTTATTTTCCATCACAGTCTTCACGGCTGCCAAGGACCTTTGCACGTGGCAGCATCTCTGTTTGACCAAGACATTAAGCCCATAATGTGAAGCCCATAATATGAAGGGCAGATCTCCAGGATGTTCTGTTTACAGGATGTGGGGGGTCAATAGACCAAGTCAAGAGAGGGCTAGACCCCTTCCAAGGGTAGCTCACAGCACCGAAGGACAGAGCCAACCCTTCTCTACCTGGGACTTTTTTGGATAACTCAATTCGGATGGTGTGAAAATCCTCCAGCACTTCAAGAACTCCAAATCACCAACCAAAACCTACTTGAGCAGAATTGGGTTTCCCTACACAAATATGTTGCAAAACTCCCTGTACATCTGTCCTGGACATCAACAGTTGCAATGATCACCTTAAAAGCTTTGAACATAGCAGAATGTTCTTCACTCAGGAGTGTAACCTGCTTGTTACTAAGTGCTACATAATGCCAAGCTCCTGCTGTAAAAGGCTCTTCAGAAATGACAACATAAAGAATAATGGTCTCCAAAGCAGGACTCGGGTGAAACTTGACAGTTAAAGCCAGGAGAATTTTATATCGAAATCCTGCGAGTTTCACAGGAACACAACACAAAGCCATAAATCACATTGGCTTTGCTTACAAGGTTGGTGGAACTCAGGAAATATAAAACCCCAAAACTTTTGATGAGCATCTCAAGTCCTGAGCTTGTTACATGGTTCTATGTAACTGCTTTTCAAACCCTGTTTACCAACACATCCTCAAATAATTCACTGACTCCTGCTGGGTAGAAGGTTAAATATTACCCAAAATAATAGAGATACACGCAAAGAATACACGCATTTTGGTGGCACAAAGAGGATATAATGTCAAAGGAATGAGTTCTCTGACTGTTGTATGAGTCCAACATTGCAGCATCTGAGCTCAGGTGAGACAACTCCCACCCTCAACCGCTGTGCCCCAAATTTCTCTGCCCAAAGCATGGACAGAACCATTCCTCACAACCACCTTACGGGCTTCAGCATGGAAATGATGAGCAAGTGCTCAACTACTCAATAAAAGCCACTAAAAAAACATCCAAAAAAAGAACAGGATCACTGCAAGCACTCAGAGAAGACTATTGTCCAACAAACCACCAGCACTTTCCACGTTCTCCAGTTAATGGATCTGGAGAACTTGGCCCTTCATGGCCAACCCTTGCTAGATGTGTTATGGGAACATGTACATCAGCAAACAAAACCAAATGCAAAAACAAAGTCGGAGAGGAGTTGTAGTGGTTTCATTTAGGCCGTGTTGCTTCCATTGGCCATGGGTTATCGATCTCTGCGGAGAAGAGTCAGCAGCCATCGCTGACGTGCCGTCCCTCAGCCAGGGGTAATATATGACCCTGTTGGGAACCGCAGTTAACTGATGAACCCATCTGGCAGGGCAGCCGGAGAAGTGATTGATTCACTCTCCATCCTGGTACTTAGACTTTTCACCCTCAACAGGCCACGAAGTCTCGTTCATCATCTTCATCAATCAAATGGGTAAATATCATTAAATCTGCGGGCCACAGGCAGCATCATTTATATTTTTTTTTGCTTTTTCTTATTTTCTTTCAAAAGTTTGCAACTTCCTCTTCCCATGTCACTTACTGAAAAACACAAAAAGATGCTTCCACCTGCCAGGGATTCAGTGAGAAGCCAAACCCTGATAAGATGGGATGGTGCTGGGTTTTGGGCTCCTCACCTCTCCCAGGTCACTGGGATTCCCAAGGACTCCAGAGATGCCTGTGCTCTTCACCTGGCCCATAACTTCCCAAGGACAACACTCTACTGTATGGGAACATCCAGTTTATCACAGCTGTTCATTTAAGCACTGACTTGTCCCTTAATGCACTTTTTCAAAGCGCATCGACACCACCAACCAGGAAGGGGCCACGAAAGCTACTAAAAAGCACGGGCAAGTTTGAGGCCATCCTGTGGCAAGCTGACGTTTCATCTTGACATCATTTCATCTTGACAGGCTCCCTCCCATCCCAGAGCTGTGCAAGCCCACCCTCTGCTTCGCTGAGCGCTCTGACAAGACCGCCGTCAAGGATGGATGGATGGATGGATGGACAACTGCCAATGAGTTCACCGCCTCTTCTCCCAGCAAGATGCTCCATTAGAAAAGTTTAAAAAAAAAAAGGCAGAAAATGCCAGACAAAATTGTCTGACTCAGGGAAATTTCAGGCGAGTTCAGAAAAGCCTGGAGTGAAAATCCCTCTCTCAACGTGACTAAAAGAGCCACGCGAAGGAACAGATGCAGCAGCCAGCACGCAAATTAAATCACCGAAGAAAGGTTGGAAGAGCCAAATGAAATCTCCACCTGCCATTACTTCCGAGGCAGAGAAAGGGCTGGGCATGCCGAAGGAGGGCGATGGATAGGCAGACGAATCGCTTTATTAGCCTTAATTGCCATCTCAATACCGTCCCCATGTCTCCACATAAGCCTTCATTTTGTGCAAAGTTGTCAGTTCATGTCCTGAATGGGCCAGGCTTGTTATCAGCAAGGCGTTTACAGCCCCTGGGCTGCGCATTAATTAAAAAGGCTTTGTGCTGAGGCTCATTCATTAGCACACTGCTCCTTTAATCACTGCCTCTTCAGCCACCAGGACAATCTATAAATCTCCTCAAATATGAAATAATGAAGTGGAATGGTTCAATTTATTACAATGTAATAAGTCAGGATAATGTGGGGGTGGACAGGGTGGCACTGGCGCTGTCTCCTTGCCCAGTCTTCCCATCTCATTACTGACAGCGACCATGAATGAGAGGAGCAGAAGGGATGCAGGCGAGGAGGTGAATACACGGGACAGGGATCTTCCCATCTCCTGACGTCCCACCCACCCAAAACCCAGTTTGCCACAGGTGACTGAGGATGATGCTGAAATCCTGTTGCACCCCCATTTCCTTATCTGCATCCCCATTTCCCCACTTGTCCTTCCTTAGACCTTTATCCGTCATTCCTGGAAAGACACAGGTTGAGATGCACGGGCAGGCGCCAAGGAGCAGATGCTCCCGGGGAACAGCAACAAGCTACAAAATCCACATATTAACTCAACACAAAGCTTCTGTTTCCCCTCTCATGGCTCATCTCCCAGCAGCTGGGCTTTCAAGTTGAGCTGCCAAATAAAATATGACTGTGCATATTGGGTTAATTAACAAAGGGAGAAGGGCAAAAACTGGCCTGGCTTTGCATTTCCTAAACGAATGCATCAGGGTTGGCTAACTAGCGAGGCGAGGCCAAACATGAGTATTTTGCTTTGCGAAAATTTGGGACTAAAGACACCGAGGGAAGAAACAAAACTTGCAGCTATTTCAGAAAAGCAGCCACAGCTTCCAAAGAAAGTGCAAAATGAAAACTGCCCATACAAAAGTTAACAAAAGCTAATTACACTCTTGCAGAAAAGAGAAGCATTTAGAGAAAAGCAAGATTTGTGAAGAACATTGTGGTGTCTCTTGAAAAAAGACTTTTTTTCCTGTCAAAAGATACCTACTAAGCAATAACCAGTCCACGCTATAACAGCTTTACAATTTGCTACTTTATTTTCAATGTTCTCTCTATTCAGCTTTAGAAAGTCTTAAATTATTATGCGCTGTCACATAATTAATGTGTCTCTTAATATAATTAATACTATATGTTGATTTATTCAAGTCGAAAAATATTCACAGGCAAGTCAGTTGTGAGAAATTGCATCACCAAAATACCCCATTTCAACATTTGGTTTAAAACCGAAATCTGTCTTAAAGTCTTTCTTCTTTTCCAAATCTAGATTAGCACCGTTTGGGGTGTTTTTCAGATGGAATATTCAATCTCTAAACACACATCATTTGAACAGACCCAGCTTAACTTTACTGGGAGGGCGTGCCCTGGCCCATGAAAGCATCAAGGTTTTGATGTTTTGTTCCCATTCTTTATCAGAAGTGCCTTCAAAATCGCATTACAGGATGGGAAAATGATTTCTTCCCCTCTGTTAGAAAGGACTGAAGGCACACACTGTTCAAACCCACAGATCTTTAATACTAGCAATCTGCTAAATGCTAATTTGTCAACACGCTACCTTTCATCTCCAAGTTCCCAAAACACTTCATTTGCTCGAGAGTCACTTGTCCCACCACAATGAGGTTTCAGATCATCCAGTCGGCGCCTCGAGCAGGAGCTTTGGGTTCGGGGAGATGGGCGACTAATTACTACTCAAGTCAACAAATTAACCCTGTCCCCGGACACTCCATGGGTTTCAAGGTGCATTTTAGAGCGAACAGCGTGCCGGGGTTCTCACCATCAGAAAATTCTATTATGCGGATCTCCAAAAAAGCTCATTACTACAAAGCTATGAGCATTCAATCCCATTAATAAAACACATCAGTATATAATTATAATATTAGGCACTTAAATTGCAGTTTTCATCTGCAGCTCTCAAAGTGTTTTACCATAGTAAATTAAGTCCCCTCCTAATTTGGGCTGGGCAGAGTTTTCCATTTGAAGCTTTTTCCTCAAGAAGAATTTGATTTGAAAAGAAAATCGCAAAATGGATCTGTCCTTCCTTAAAATGATCATTTCCTCTGGGGAGATACATAGAGAGGAAAACTCACCCCAAATCTGTAAGAATGCTACGGGGATGAAGAGTCACAGAAGAATGGCCATGAATCTATAAACTTATTTGTCGCAGCAAAATGGTTTTTACTGCAAGCTGCTCGGGATGTGTTTGCACATCACCTCTTGCAGCGCTGGGGGTCTCTGGCTCGCAATGTAATACCGGGGATAAGCAAGACAAAAATGCCACATTCCATTAACAAAACCAGCCCAAGACACATTCTTCTTCTCCAAAGGACTCCCCAAGCCCTTCTATCACCAGCTTTTCGGGGGGTGTCAAGCTGGCATCTCCTTCCTAAGATCTGCACCCCAGTTTTGGACCAACAGGGACAAAGCGATGCTTATTGCAAGATGACAGCGGCATCAGGGCACGGCTGCCCTTGACTAGATGGAAGATGACAGCCGCTCCTCCGGAGCCACGTCCTGGCCCACGCTGGAACAAATATGCTTCCAACAGGCAACGAAGCTGAGTAAATCAGAGATGACAATAAAAGTATCGAGGAAATTCTCCGTCTGGGAGACGGAGAGCACCCGGCACACAAGGTTCAACTTTAATTTGCGAGGAGACGCCGCGCGCGCGAGAGGTGATGGCGTGAACACCAGTGTAAATGATATCACCATGGGCACCAACCAGGCGGCTCGCTCGCAAACCTATCAGCTGGTAAACACCAATCTGTGGTAATTCCAGCTATTAAAAACAGCTTAAAGAGAAATCAGATCTCATTTTGCAGAGAGCGCAGGGGTCTCGATAACTATTTTTAAAGTTTGCCCGCGTTTGAGTTAACAGTCTATGACTTTTATACGTTCAGCTGCTGTGCTGCTTCCAGGTTTATTAAATTTACAACCAGAGAGACAAATGGCTTGTTATTTTTCCCAAAGACCCCCTAGAAGGATGGCAAAGCTTCTCGGGCATTGCTCCAAGCTGCAAGCTGGGAAACCATGGGGGTCCAGAAGACCCCTTCCCCAAGACCACACAGCAAACCAGACGTTGCTCCAAGCACATATTAATTTCAATTTCAATACATTTATTATATACATGGTACCCCCGCAAGCACGCGCATCTGTAGACACAAACGTCTCTCCAGGCACATTGACAACAGTGAATAGATTAAATAATTAAATGCAATATTCCAGTGCAATGGGGAAGGTTTAACCTATCCACTCATAAGGGATAAGTATCATATCAGCATCCACTTTTGGACGCTAGCAAGTATCTCTGGCACTTGCACCCCATTCCATGCCCAAAGCCCTCTTATTCACCAACTATTTATTCCCACGAAGAAGGGGCTTGGCTTTCACATCTCGGAGGCGCAGGCTGGAAAGATTGCTGAAAACACAACAGAAAATACAGATACCTTTTCCCCTTTTGATGACCAAAAGCTCTTTTTCATCAAAACTGCTTTTCAATCACCTCTCATTAAAATTAAAACCATTTTATTGGACCTGGAGAGCTTTTACAGCCCATTATCATGCGTGTTTGACGACCAGGTGGCTCAGGGGACAAGCGCATCTCCAGGTTTCTCTCTGTGCTTATATGTTATATGTGAAGGGAGAGTCTCCCCATCACAAGTAAGAGGATTTAACGGTGCTCCCTGCGATGTCTGGGTGAAACTTCATTAAATTCATCCCTTTTTTTACGAGGCATGAGAAAGGAGAAGAAAGGACACGGCCAGGCACAAACCACCACCATCTACTGTGCATCACGATAAGAGACTAAGCTACGGGGAGATTTTTCTTTTGGCACTTATTGTCTTCTAAACTCCGCAATCTATACAATATCTATGTTTGTAATCACTCGAAAATTTTCAATTAAATGTAAAAAACCAGAAACAAGTAAATCTATTCTCTCTTTTGACTGTTTTATTGATTAAAATGGATGCCTGAGCTGCGGCCACTGAACCATGAAAAGCAATCTGTCTTGGGTGGGTAAGAGATCGTTAGGAAATCGTTGCGCTGAGGCAAGAATAACTGTGCATGTACACACGCGCACACACGTGCACACACGCACATGCTACCGTGGAATAAGCCATCTGCAATGAAAAAATACAATTTTATCTCTCTATATTTTTTTAATATCAAGTTGGAAGCAATCTGAGGTGTTAGCCTGTCACAAGACCTCATTTTTCTAAGTTTCATCATTTTGCTCAGCGGTAAAACTTCATCATCTCCGTTGCTGTGGTGTGAACAAGAAAATGACGAGGTGGGAGAAGACAAACCTCGGGGAAGGTCTGTCATTTCTTACAAGATCCAAGAGCAAGTCAAGCACTTCTTGGGTCATTAGGAGATTTTCAGGATGATGACAAAGAGTTTCCCCAGGTGATGCTTCACCTTCTCCTTTGGCCCTTTCAGGGAGAAGGGGAGGATGTTAAATGAGTACCAGACATCACCAGCGTTTAGTTTTGCAAAGCCTGGTTGGTTTGGGCATGAGATAACCCCCAGGAAGGGAAAAGAGAGAAGAAACTTCCCACGTGAAGCTTTTTCCACGAGCACTCACTTAAGGATTCCCAGACTGCAGTGGAGGTATCTAATATCGGCTCCTAACAGCTACAGGAACAGATGGAGAACGCTTTGGTCTCCGCTGATAATTCTCTTATTTTTAAGCAAGACTATCCTGATATCAACTCTATTTTATCTGAGCACCTCAAGCTGAAGCTTAAATTAACTGAACATTGTTTTTTTGTTGTAACCCATCACCATCCCACACACTAAAAGCCTCGGGGAGTTCAGCTCTGCGAGTTCTCAGCTTCTGCAAGAAACAAGATCTTATTTGCTGCAGCCAGCCCGTAGCCGGCTCATCTCTAGGTATCCTGGATACACTTGTCCACCCAAGGGAAGGGCTCAAGAGATGGGTCAGGTTTGGCAAGGACTTCTGCAAAGTGCAGCTTTGACAAAACCTCGGCTAATAACGTTCATCAGAGCAGCGTTATTAATGAATTTAGCACTGAAAGCAGCTGTCATTGAGCAGCGAGGGGAAACCCACCTCCTCACACACCCATGGGTGATATTTGTCTGCACCTGTACCAGGTGCCTCTTTTTTTCCCCATCTCTCCTTAAAAGTACAAACGCCACATACGAGCGGAACCAAATGGGAAGAGATGTTTGGGAAATGCCATTTCTATTCTATTTATTTGAGTGTGGTGCAAACCATAAGACTATGGCTATGTCTAAGGCTGCCTGGGGTCAGGACGGGGATGCTCACAGATGCTGGTACTTTAGGAAGAGCCCTTTAGTAATAAAAAAAATACCATCGCTTTGATTTAAACAAACAAATTTGGAAGAGAATCAAGTTTCAGATCCCCAAACAGGCTAAGCCAAGAAAGGCATCGCCAGGTTTTACAGGGCAGAGAAGTTCTGCCATCGCCACGGCCGCTGTCACCATGAAGTACCAAATAAAATCAACAGCAAATGCAAGCAAATTGGAGGTGACTGCTATAGCGGGAGAACAATACAGACGTGCACCCAAGAGAAGGCACTGAACGAGTTAGCATCTCTCACATCCTTTAATATATTTTCCCTAATTAAGCTGTTCAATTCGCCGGCTTAAATAGCTGCCAATAGCTGCAACAAATTGATTTATCTTTTGATGAAGGTAAAATTTGCTGAAAAAAAAAAAAAAAGAGAGAGAGGAGAACAACGTATGAGTTTTGGCGGATTAAATTACTTTGTCTTGTGTTAAGATACAAACATATTCTGGAGGCAGGATGAGTCTTTTACAAGTAAATTGTTTTTATACTATACATCCATTTCTATGTAAACAGAAGGATATTAATTTACACATCCACCTACAATACCTGCTAGATAACAGAAGTATATACTTAAAAGCCAGATGAGATCCCGAGCTCTCCGTGGGCACATACGCACATAAATAAGAAGCAATCATCCTGCAACCCGCCCAGGGGAGGAAAGAAAGATAAAACGCCTTCTGGAAACAGAGGCGATCCATCCATAATAGATATGGCCTAAAGCAGTCGCTACGTGAAGGGTCACGAACGACTCACACGGTGGAGGTCAAGTCTCAAAAACCGCATTTCAATTCCCAAACCATCACCGCCCGCGAGCCACAGTCCCCTTGCACGGCACGAGCTGCGAGTTTACCACCTCCACTTCATTATTTTGCAGGGTTTTTTACTCATCAGTAAGAAATACAAGGTGAAGAGGAATAAATATTAAGTCATTGCCAGCCTGACAAGACTGAGAAATAGCAGCAGCCAGCCCAGGATAATTTGCTTGATCTCAAATGAGAAGTTTCCCCAGTGGGACGGGACATTACAACCCCACTAAGTAAGAGAAGCGAGACAAGGAGTTGGCCTCTGCAGCTCCAATATTGCAATGAATGGGGTTAGGAGCACTGATGTCCCTGCAAATACAGATCCTTCTCCTTTTCCCTGCTAAAGCCGCGCTCATCTCACCTCTGCAGTAGCAATGAAATTTGTCTTATGCGCTTGCTCGCTCCAAACCAGCTTCTTCACTGCAGATCATCTCCAGCATCGGTTTCTCCAAAGAAGGAGTTCGGAGCGAGGGACGCAGCAATAGCCATGGGGGGGGGTTGTATTTATCAGCTGTTATTCTCTGCATCCACTTTATCTGCTATTTTGGACACACGCATTTCCTATACAAGCACATGCCAGACATCCAAGAGCGGATAATTTGCCCAGACAGGCAGTAAATACATCCCATCTCATGCTTCCTCCTAGAATAATGTGCTTTCCCGTGTCACCTGCCATGTAAATCATCACCTCGCAATTTATCCAAAGCTGCATTTCAACCTGTTCTGGACCTACCAGCAAAAAAAGAAAGAAATAAAGCAGCAGAAGGTCTGGTAACCCCTTCTGCCACAGCTCAACACGGATGCTCCTTCCTTGGCCAATATTTTGACTTGATCGCAGAAAAGATGTACTGAATTTATGGCTTCCCAGCCGAATTTCTGACTCTCAGATTTAGAAGAGTCCTAGATCTTCTCCGAGCTACACAAAAGGCATTTACATAAGTTTACAACATGCAAAGCTCATTCCTTCAGCCTATTTCTCGCCCTATGAGCATCCAACAACCAGCCACCCCATGGTAACTGCAGCTCAACAACTCATAGGTAGACCAGAAAAACCTCAGAAATTGCATCAGAAATTACATGCCAGCATCTTTCTTCCCCCACCAGCATTTTTTATTTAAATCTTGCCACAAAACCAGAGTCATGTACATAAATGGGATTGATAGCACTGCCTGGGCTGCAGCCTTCTAAAGGAACAGGAGAAAAATCAACGTGTTCTTTCCAAAAAGCGAGCAAGAAGGAGAGAGAAAAACCTCTACGGTGACTTTCCACCAGGAAAAAAAGACATTTTCCCCAGACCTCCTTGGAAAAAAATGCTTATTTCTAACAGAAATTCCTCTAATCAGATGGGCTTGTCGAAAAAAGTCATATTTAAGCACATATTTAGGCATCCGATTTAGATATCCGTGTGTCCAGGTTCCCGTATAAGTTGGGGAATGACCTATTAGAGAGCAGCGTAGGGGAAAGGGACCTGGGGGTCCTGGGGACAGCAGGGTGACCATGAGCCAGCACTGGGCCCTTGTGGCCAGGAAGCCAATGGTACCTGGGGTGGGTCAGAAGGGGGTGGTCAGTAGGTCAGAGAGGTTCTCCTGCCCCTCTGCTCTGCCCTGGGGAGACCACACCTGGAATCTTGTGTCCAGCTGTAGCCCCTCAGTTCCAGCAGGACAGGGAACTGCTGGAGAGAGTCCAGCGCAGCCACCAAGATGCTGCAGGGAGTGGAGCATCTCCCGTGTGAGGAAAGGCTGAGGGAGCTGGGGCTCTGGAGCTGGACAAGAGGACACTGAGGGGGGACTCATTCCTGGGGATCAAGATGGAAAGGGGGAGTGTCAGGAGGATGGAGCCAGGCTCTGCTGGTGACAACCAGGGACAGGACAAGGGGCAATGGGTGCAAACTGCAACACAGGAGGTTCCAGTGAAAGAGGAGAAGCAACTTGTTGGGGTGAGGGTGGCAGAGCCTGGCTCAGGCTGCCCAGGGGGGTTGTGGAGTCTCCTTCTGTGCAGACATTCCAACCCGCCTGGACACCTTCCTGTGTAACCTCATCTGGGTGTTCCTGCTCCATGGGGGGATTGCACTGGATGAGCTTTCCAGGGCCCTTCCAATCCCTGACATTCTGTGATTCTGTGATCCTGAGCAAGCTGGGGGGGCACAGTGCTGGGGGGACCCCTCTAATCCGTCCTCTCTGGTTGCAGAGAGAAAAAGCCTCCCGGGCATCTCTGTCATCTCAATTTTGTGTTCCAAACACTTGAGAATCTCTCTTTTGTTCCTTGACTGTCTCCCTTAATCCTTTCCTCAGTCATTATTCAATATTTGGTTTTGTGACTACATTATTTAACTTGGCGGAGCGTTTTGGGACACAGCTTGCATAAAAGGCTCTATTTTTAAGGAGCGGAGGGGACCGTCGCGCGAGCCGGGAGGAGACGGCGCTGACAACAAAGAGGAGACCAAAGCTTCACCCATCAAGAAATCAACTCTCGGGGGAAAGTAGGCTGGCAGTCACAAAGTCGTCATCCGAGAGAATAAATCACCAAAGCCAACTCCGATGGCGGTAATTTTGTGACGCAGAAAATTGATTCGTACTTTACAATCAAGGAGCGCCTTCCTCGATAATGTATGCTCGGCATTTTAACATAATTATTTGCGCGACGGTTTTAACATTTGCAGCCTTTTCCGCCTGACAACCTGGAAGTAGCGAAAAGAAATAAAATAAAATTTTAAAATACTCTTTTCCAGAGACAGGATTAAAGGAAAAAAAAAAATCAATCTCCGATCAACCTCCTTTGTATTTTGTTGTGACAAGCCTGAATTTAAACAGCCTGTGAAGTCAAAACAACAGGAGAAATATCAATACACATTAATTTAATCAAGAAACATTATTCTGCCGTGCCAGGCCAAAATCAGCTTTATTTCCGCCGTGGTTTCCACGGGAGCTGCTGACACCCCACTGCCTGCCCAAGCCACCCGCGGTGGCCGGGGATCTTCTCAAAGCCTCCGAGTCCCATTTACATGCCTTCTCAACCCAAATCAAAATTCCTGGTGCTGCAGAACCCCGCTATCACATCTCCATCTCTCCTCCCCCCCCCCAAAAAGGCTCATTTTGCTGGCAAACACGCCCGCTCTGGCCATCCCGCTGCATCCTTATTGTCCACCGGGGAGCTTTCAAAGGACAGGCAGATAAAAGGGTAAACATGTTAACAAAAAACTATCTCCACCGCGCTTGGCTTCCTCAAATCCTGGGCGAGACACTTTGAAACAAGAATCTCATTAAGAAAGGGAGAGTTGAAAGGATAAGCCCCGGCATACCAAACGCAGAAATCAGATGTACTTGACCTTTCAAATGAATGTACATTTTCTGACTGGCTGTTCATGTCAGAGTAATTCAAACAGACACCTGATAATCCTCTTAAAAGACTAAAATTTGGATACAGGATTGAGCACAATGAAGCATGATCTGCGGGTGGTCTTGTCTCTTTGCTCGGTCCTGCCCTTGCCCCCAATTTCCAGAGGTACCTTGAAGTCTTCTCCCCTTCCTGGGCTTTCATGTCCCCCCAAACGCACAGAAGATGTTTCAGTCCCAGATTCATTAAAAAGGCCCCATTTTCTGTGCTGGCACAGCTGGAAACCAAAGCCTGATGCTCCTTAACACAAATTAAGCACTATGGAAGGAAAATATATGCCCCAATAGCAAGGTATGAGAGTGAGACCCCTCCAGCTCCGTCCAGACGGGCTCCAGCAATGTTGACCCCATGTCAAAGGACCATGAACCCCACTTGTGTTTTGCATCTTGTGTATCAACATGTGGCATCTACACAAGCTTCCTGAGAAAGAGAAGGCCTAGAATTAAGCCATAAGGATCTCCAGAAAACCCAAAGGCTTCACAGAGAGACATTCACATGGTGAAGGGCTGCAAATGGAGAGGTTCGACAAGCTCAGGCGGTACCAACCACTCCCCAAAGGTGATGGTAAATGAACACAGAGAGCAACTACAGGATTTCTCCATGTTTCCTTTGAGAACTGACAGCTTAGTATTTCCAGTGGAAACCAGTGGTATTTTCTAACTGGTAAAGAAGCTGGAAATACACCATCTGCTCACATCCTCACACACGCTGCTGGCTCCTGCTCACGGCCATTGCCATGCAGGACAGGTACCGCGTGGCTTTGCATCCTCTGGCGAGGCCTCCCCTTTCCTCCTCCCTCCGAGCTCCCCGGCATGTAATATTAATCGGCTAATATTTGTTTAGATCGTTCTGACACTTTGCCTTCCGATCCCTGCTGCGGCGCATCAGCAGCTCCGGTGCGGGTTGCTGGAAGAGCGTTGCCTTCGCTGGGGGGATGGAGGACACAGGGACCAGCTGGGGAACAGGGTGGGATCGGGGGTCTGCACTGCTCCCAAGTCAGCCCCCAAACCCACAGGAGAGGCTGCAAAGAAACCTCTTGGAAAAGCCAAATGCAAGGGGATAAACCAGCTCATTTCACAAGGCGACAGGCTCAATCACACTGCGGCGACTGCTTGGGGCAGCTGCATCTCGCTGTCCCAGCCCTCCTGAGCTCCAGGGAATGGAACACATTGTGTTGAAAGCCTCAAAAAACCACGAATTCCTATTCTGAGCCAGTCCCAGGGCCCCCCAGCAGGCTGAGCACCCATCACCGCAGCATCAGGGCTCCATCCCTGCACAGATTACCCCATGGCTCTCTGACAGTGACCCAAGAATAGCGCAGGGCTCTGCAGCCCTTCCAGCCCAGCAAGCACGTCAAGACGTGGTTGGTGTCACCAGGAGGGGTGAGCATCTCTCCTCCGGTGGGGACCTGTCCCTCCATCCCCCTGCACGGGGATCTCAGGTGCTCACCCACATCTCTGAACCACAGTCATCCCCAAACCAGTCAGCCCAGTGCAGGTTTGTACCCACACCAGCACGTGCCAGCAGCATCCCCAGCGTGTTGTTCTCACCCGTTCCGCCCCCCCCGCAACACATCCTAACAGCTCATGAATTTTATAAACTGAACTCATTGTAACCAAACCATGAAATTGCAAATTTAACTCTGTCAACAAACAAAGCCTTGGCAGGGAGCTGGCAATGCTGGAGGCAGGACTGTCATGCTGCCCAGCCACCCGGCCAGGGGGACCCCTTCTGAGGGACACTGCACCCCGCTCAGTCCCCCTGGCCATGGGGCAGCGACACAGACTGGGTTGGGAAGGATGCTGGACCATCACAATCTGCACAACATCGCAACACCATTGCCAAAACCAGCTGTTCCCATCATCCCTCCCCTTCACAGCCACATCCAGCAGGGACCTAAGAGGGTACAAAGCCTCGCCAGACCTAAGACCCCTGGGTGAAGCCCCCCTGCCTGGCTGCAAGGGCTCTATCGCAGCCCCCCGGTCCTGTCAAGCCTCAGCTGGCAGCACTGCACACTGTGTCCATGGCCAGGGCAGCAGGGAGAGCCCTCATTAAGTTAATGGAGTGCTAATTTGCTGGCAGATCGTAGGGAGGGATGAGAGGCGCTGCCTCATTTGCTCAGTGGAAGTGGACCATTAAAAGGAAAGGGTGAGGGGTTTCAGGATGGAGAGGCCACCACACTGTAGGAGGGATGGAGACGGGTCTCCCTGGGGACAGCTGGGGCTACTATGCAAACCATTTTAACAGTGTGAAGCAGCCTTCGGCACAGAGAGAGTGGGAACAAACCGCATCATTGGAACAAACTCCATCATCGGAACAAACTGCATCATTGGAACAAACTGCCTCGTTGCTGCCTGCACCAAGAATGGCAGAACACCACCAACAACAACCTTCTCCCCATCGCCTTCGCCATTCAGCTGTTGCAACCCAACCAACAGTCACCCAAGCCAACCCTCCTTCCCGCACGCATGATGCTCGGTGACCAAAGCCAAGTGCAACAGGTCAGAAAAGTGCAGCAACACCGGGTAACTCATGGCATGTCCACACCAGGCTCCTGTCAACACACAAATGCCACCTCCCTATAAATAAGCACATTGCCACAGGGTGTTTCTATGGCAACAAGCATCACTGATACAGCCGGCACCGTGGCACCGAGACTCCAGCACCGCTCTGCTGACACCGAGGCCACAGTCCCACCAGTTATCCTTGCCCCACAGCTCCAAGCTGCACCACCAGGACAGAGTTGAGCCATCAAAAGGCTTCAAAACCAACTTACTGCTCCTCTCCGGGGTTGTCACACTGGGTATCCTGCAGTCTCCAGACAAGAGTATGTGTGGGAAGGTCACAGCATCCCTCCCAGGTACATCCTGCAGCATTGCAGCCAGCACCGTCAGCCCTGCAAACTCCCACCCGCGAGAGCAGCGGCAGAGCTGGGGTCATCCGTCACGGAGCCACGCTATAGGCAGCCTTAAATCCCAGGCCTACCTTCCCATCGATCTCCTCAGCTCCGTGAAATTAAGAAAAATGCAAGACAAACACAAGCAAACGTCCCCGAGCAGGCTACGAGGCAACCGAACGGGACCGATTCCCCCGAGCGGGGCTGGGGAAGCTGGCAGAAAAGAAATAAAACCCAATTCCAGACAGAATGCCAATTTTAGATGAAACATCACCCTCGGATCCCCACGTTGGGGGGCCCACAGCACCCGGCACTGTTGGCATCCACCACCATCCTCAGCTGCTACGGTGGAGGCTGCAGCAAAGGCGATGGGGCTCGCAAAGACCTACACCATTTCTACACGGAGTAGATTTGATCTCAAAGGTGATGAGAAACAACACACAAGGCTTGAAAGGTCTCCCTCCCCCACAAAAAATCACTTCGCAGAGCAAACCTGCGCTTTAAGGATTAAATGTGTCCGGACAACTCAACACAACATTATTAATGGCTATTTTTGACAAGTGTCTCCATTCCATCCATCCTTCTCTCTCTCTCTCTGTTTTAACCATCACTTTAAAGTCTTTCCTGTCCAATCATGCAATACGAAAGAACCTCTTTTAGAAAAAAAAAATAAATAAAAAGGAATTTAAAAGCTTTATATCCAGTTCTCCGGTCTCCAACCCCCTGAAGATTCCTGCACAGCAAATAAAGTGCTTAGCTGCCCTCCTTAAAAAGATTTAATCTACCATATTTCCAGAGCTTGTATGATGAAATGCTACCTCTAATTCTGTTTTCAGAGTCATGGCTGAATCTCTGTTTAAAGAAAAGCAGCATCAGTGCCTCTCCTGTCCCCCTTATGTGCAGGGGAGTGCAGATGTGTCCAGAACAACATGGGGGAAGAACTGGGTGCTGGAAGAAGTTGCTACCAGACCCTGGTGAATTAATTACATGCTAATCACTCATTTACCCTCAGCTATGAATTATTGACCATTTATACCAGGCGGTGTCCTACAGGAGAGAGTGACAACCCTCCCTGCCCTGAGCACCTTCATCCCAAGTCAAGAGGAGATGGAGCAATGGGACTTGGAAATCAATCCCTCACTGCTGGCAACCAAAAGTGGCTTCAGAGAGGGGGAATCTCCCTGCGTGGAGTTCTTTAAGAACCTGCACTAATAAGGTGGCACGTTCACTGAAAGTCTGGGAGGAATCAACTTCCCCATGAGACACAGTGCAGGGACCTTCACCTGCTAATAATCCGGAGGGAGCTCAAGGCCAGATCTCCAACACACCCGACAAACATGTCCCAGGGAGAGACGGAGACAAATCTCCAAGGACCAAAACATTGCAGAAGCCCAGAAGATCATTAACGCAGGAGTGTTGTAGCTCTCAGGAGATCTGGGCTTGGGTTTGATGGGAAAACATCCCTTGACACTTGTGTTGGGGAACTTGTGCTGAAATTCCACAGGCAAACTACACCAAATCAAGTTTCAAACCTTCCCCATCCCCTTGTTCGACAGAGACTTTGACGCTGCCAAAACCTCTTTATTTCTTGCAAATCTCTATGAGCTACTGCTCATGAATAGAAATGCTTTTATCAAAAACCGTCGGCATTTTTCACTGAAAATTTTAAAACAAGTATTTTCAGGGGGAGGCAGGTTGCCTTCTGTGCAAAAACCACATATAACGCCCCTTCGGAGTATTTTCGCTTAGAGAAAAAAACAAAAGAAAATGTATTTTAGGAACGTCAGGCTATGAGATGGGAACAAGAAGCCAACACCAACATTTCCCAGCTTGGTTTCAGATGAGTTTACTGCCAACATCCCCCTTGGACCAGCCACCTCTCCCAGGGGACCAGGTGTGTGCCCACAGTGGGACCCCCAAGCTCCCCATGGCCTTAATGTATATGTCACTTTGCTTTGGAAATCACTGCATCTGTTATATTTGGATTGCTCAGAAAGAAAAACAAAACAATCTACTCCCTAACACAAATCAATTTATTGTCTCCTCACCCCTGGTAAACATTTCCACGCAGAAGAGAAAAAGCATCTCCGGTCCCTACCAGCAGAGATCCAAAGGGCAATGATATGTCTGGATAAATGAACAGGTAGATGTACTTTCATTAAAATCACCACATTTAAATTACTCACAGATGAGATTGAAGACATGAGGTTAAAAACTTAATTGACTAAATCAACTGAGACGCCGAGGGCTGATTATATCATTTAAAATAAACGTAATATCAGCCATCAAAAACTGCACAATATATTATTACATATCAAAAGCCATTATTCAAGAAGCACAAACAATATCCTCCCAAAGCCCCAGCGGATTTAAGAGCATCGCCCTCCCCGGTTTTCTTTGATTGTTTTTCTTCTGCAAACTGGGCTAGAAGAGAAAAGCAGACTCCTCAAAACCCCACATCCGAATAAAACTCTTTCTCATCACGGACCGTACCCCCATGGGTAAAAAATGGGTTTTAAGGCTCAATGGGGCCAGGTAGAGTCACCCTGCCCAATCTTACATGTGCAATTTGGGCTGTAACCACTAACCATGCTTTTCACCCAGATTTTTCCTAGGAAAACTTTAACACCAGCACTCGGAGTGGTGAAACGCCCTCTCCCCTCACCCTAAATCATCCTTTCAAAACCCTTTGGGCTATTCGGGCTCTCTCCACTCTTAAGCTTTGTTTCTCCAAGCCACCAGCAGTGCCAGTGCTGCCACCAGCCTCGTGCCCATGCCAAGGGACAGGAGCTCGGTCCCTGTTTTGGCACCCTGGGGATGAGATGGCTCGTGGTGTCTGCTTGCCACTCGCTAAAACTCATCCCCACCATCCACCTGGAGCTATGTTACCCTCTGCCTTACTCCCTCATGCTCTGAATACGAGCTGAAAGCCTGAAAACCCTTCTGAGAACAAGCCTGTTCCATGGAAATCCAGACCAGCTTGCAAATGATTTCCTAGCCCAGACTGGGAGCTCATTACAGCCGGGGTGTTATCAATTATGGATGGCTCCGGTGGCCCTCAGACCCAGGCTGTGGTGCCACACGGAGCTGTTTGCTCGTCTGCAAACGTCGTCTCCCTCATCTCCTCCTGCTCCCCGACCCCTGGACCAAACCCCGGCCACCAGCAGCATCGCTACACCCCACACAAACCCAGGCAGGGGGATAACCCCCCAAATCTCAATACGACATTAAGAAAATGCAAATCAGCCCCTGGGCTCTCAATTACACCGATTACATTATAATTACAAGCAGTGCCATCCAGGGTTTCTCAAAACCCACGTCTGTTCTTAAAGGATCTGCCAGGGAAAGGCTCCTCTACTGCAGGAGGAGTGAATTAGTATGCATCGTGCACATGGAGGAGCCAGCGGGTTCCTGGAGCACACAGCCCAGCAAAAAGCCGAGCTTTAGTGGGGCTTATAGATAGTTCCCCGCCACCCTTCCCACATCCCCCTGCCCAAAGAACTGGGTGTGGAATCCCATCGGTTATCCCCACCGGAATAGGGATGGGTGGGCTGCATCAGTTGGGCTCTTGCCCAGAGACCACGGGGATCCCAAGGGATCACTCCTGATGACACGGAGCACGAGGATGTGTCATTGCAAGAAAGCTCCTCGCCACACGTGCTCCCCAAAAGTAAATCTGTATTAATCAAAGTCAGAACATGGTTCCCCCTTTCCCAAACCCCCGGCAAGGGCCCCAACATGGTGCTGTGAGCTCCGGCGCAGCTGCAGCCCCTGAATTTCTCCCAACGCAGCCAGCGAAGCATCCGACCAGCTTTTAGGATATGAAGCACATTGCCTGCCCCACACAGTGTGCCCTGCAGGGGGGCTGCATTACAACGCCATTTACTGAAAATAAAAAAGCCAAAAGACCCAACTGAATGCATGGTAATTGCAGGGTTTTCAGGCGTGAGGCTCTCTGACTCCACAAACGAGTGCTGTGATAAACCAGGCTTCAGGAACCATCGCCAAAACCAGCCCTGTGCGCTGCCTGAAACACCTTCCAAACACACACACATGGCTTCTGATATCCTACCTGCTCCTCTCCTTCTCCAAAGGAGAGAGGCTGGTGGCCACAGGCAGCGGGAGGGACACCAGCCCAGCTTGGATGCGGCACATCTGGCAACCTCAACCCACCAGGACCAGTCCTCTCCCCGTGTTTGGGGGCAAAATGGGCAGGACACGGGGGATTTTAAGTTGCTGGGTGCTTTACAAAGAGCAGGCAGGGCTGGGCATGGGTAGGAGAGGTGTTAAGATTCCCGGCACGACCCAGGAGGAGCCATCCCCAGCATCCCGCTGCAGAGCGAGCTAATCCTGCCAGGTTAATTCTCTTCCTCAGTTCATTCCAGCTTATTAAAGCCAGCAGGCATCCTGCAAAGGATTCATTACCTGTGTCACTTGAAGGCAAGGCTGGGCCTTAATGAGCCGAGAAATGGGGGAGTGATGCTCCCACCACCCCCCCAGATGTCTGGGTCCGTCCTGGACGTGCAGAAACCCACAGTCCCATTCCCATGGGCAGCGCTACAATGAACAAGAGGAACACGCAGGACTTCTGCAAGGCCCAAAGCTTCATCCAGACATAATCCCACTCCTGTTTCCTCGTATACATCTTGCTCTCACACAGCACCCCAGTCCGGCCGCACATTGTGCCCCAGCATTCACTTTGCTTCTGTTTACTGGGAATTACTGGCAGAGGGCAAAAGGAGATGAATTTTGAGCTAGGTGAGTGAGCACATTACCAGCCAGAGAGATGGCAGCTGCTGCAGTACATCTTCATCCCTTTAAATAGTTCCCAGCCTTCCCCCCGCAGAGCCAGGCTGGCTGCGTAAAAGAGATCTCTCCTAATTAATCTAGTCCTCTCCATAGCCGGTGAAACAGAGCCGGAGCTGGCAGGTAAAATATTGCGGGAGCTAACAGAGGATGGCAGGCTTGGGTTAGCGAGGCAGAAAGCGAGTGCTGGACTTCAGCTGAAAGGGCACAATTATTTTACCACCACACTACGCCTGTACTCCCAGACCTGTCTGGCATCGTCCAGGGCCAGCCTGCCTTTTACAGCTGGGTTTTAACCCCTCTGCTCCCCTTTCCATTTTTCACTCCAATTCCTTTTTTCTCACCGGGTGGCTATTTAATTTGTTGTATTCCATGCTTTCCCTTTCATGAGCAAAAATCCTGCATCTGGGCTTTCTTTTTTTCTTTTCTCTCTCTCGCTTCATTTCCAAAAATCTTGCTTTTTATGGAAAAAAAGATTAAAAAAACCTAAATGGGAGGGAGAATGCTAAAGGAGCCAGGAGATGAAAGCGGCTTTACATACTGTCACGAGAGGAAGGATGCAGAGAGAAGCGGAGAGAGTATCGATGCTACTCGCACCATGATTTTGGCCATACAGGGGTGAGACGAGGGGCTGCAGCGGAGCAAAAACCTGCCCAAAAGCTCAGTGCCATGGAAAAGGGCTGGGAGAAAACCCCACTGGGGATGCTGGGAATAACTCCACCTCCTTACCTACCCAAACTGTCCCCATGAACCCCCTCTTGCTTTCAGGAGGAGCATTTTGGGCCCCCCATACCTTCATAATGGAGCAGCTCAGCAAACTCTGCCCCCCACAACATTTTGCCTATTTAAGCCTAAGCAGGACCGCTCAAGGAAGAATATTATCTGGAAGAAACAGGATGTCTAAAAAAATCATCTTTGCTGGTGATCAGAGAACCTGAGACAACAAACAGAGCACAGGAGGGATGCAATCCCTCGTTTTAAACCTGAGCGAGGAATCTGGCTGCTGGATTTGGGCTCTGCTGATGAGAGTATTTAAAAACCAGTGCGTAGGTTTGCAATGCACACAGGGATAAATTTACCCGTGGGCAAGTGCCCTGGCTCCTTGGGGGGTCGTGCCTCATTTGGCTGTAGCAGAGGAGGGGGCACAGAGAACAGTACCAGGGCCTGACTCAGATCAAGGGATAAAAACCCAACTGTACATGACCAAATGCACTGAAAGCACACGCAGCCATCCTGACCGGTGCTGTGGGCAGGGCTTGCTGGCTTTCCCGGCCTCTGAAAGGCTAAAAATGCCATCAGGAAACAAAAGTAGATGACAACTGGGTGTCAGCATCCTCCCACCTCGGAGAACCCGGAGGCTGCATGCCTGCCAGCGTGCCCAAGGCAAACCTGCTCGCTACCGAATCCTACGCTAACCTTGCTGGCTGGCCTTCATCCCTGAGCTCTTTTACCTTCTCTCTTCCCCCATCAGGCTTTAAAGAGCATCCTGCAGCTCCAGTGATAGCTCTCGATTACTGCAAGGCCAGGAGATGTTTGCTTTTAATAAGTTTTGCTAAGAAGCTGAGCGGCCGTGTTTAAAGAGGGATGGATGTCACAGCTCTGCCAGGCTGGGACAACCCAGCAGTGGCTCCCACCATCACACCAGGGTCTGTGCACGGTCCCCCTGCTCCTGCACATCTCCTGGATGGCTTGGACACCTTTCCCTGCTTACTCCCTTTGCTTTCTAGCCTGGGGCTCCCTCTGCCTGTCACCGCACTCTGTTTGCTGTCCCCTGTCCCCAGGGCTGAGCCTCTCCAAACAGCGCTGGGCTCTTGTTTGCTGTTGGCAAGAGCTGTGTCTGAGCCACGCACCATTCATGCTGTGGCAGAAGGAAATCCGGAGAAAGTTTTTTCCCCCAGCCAACCTCAGGAGCCTCCTCCTGCCTTCTCATTGCCTGCACCATATCTGCAGGCAGCGTGAGCATCAGCAAAGCACCGGGCACAGATCTCCCGCTCCAGAGGCTCCCACCACTACAGGAATTTGTTGCCAGCCTAAGTTTTAAAAATACTGATGGCTGTGTTATACGCACCATATGGAAAAAAAAATAACGCAACGGTAATAACTATCAGTGCTTAAGTACAAGCTAATTGCAACCACCAAGAGCTTCCAGCAGGAACGACGGCACACGCAGACGTGTCAGCACTGCCGAGCGCAGGGAAACTACAGCATCCACATTACCACGGCTCTGGAGGCTTTACAGGCTTCCCCATAGCCACGGTGAAAATAAAACCCCAAACCTTTCTGAGATCAGATTTGCCTTCAGCGTGGAGTTTGTATCGCCAAGCCAGGATATGCCGTTTAACAGCATTTTTTCCCAAGGAGAGCACGCACATCTCAGCAATAGGGGCCAGCCAGGCTTCCAAGTTGCAAAGATGAGAGCCCTGGCATTGCAATGCATATGTTCCCCCTGCCGCATGCTGCCAGAACCCAGCAGAGATGGGGAGACCTGGGAAACCTCCTCTGCTTTAGCCTTGGAAAGCCTGTGGAGGATGACAGACCCTTTGCGTGCTTCAGGCTGGGATGGCAGCGGCATTGCCCGTGAGCTTTGACTCCAGAGCTACATTAAACATTTGGCAGAGCAGGATGCAACCGTACAGCTGCACGGCACAAAACCGGCACAAAAGTGCCAAAAGTCTTTCTGCAAAGCTTTGGCAATGCTATGGGAGCCCTGCCACCCCATAACACCCCCCCTACATCAAGCCACGGGAAAGGCATGTTTCACTTTTCTACAGGTCTTGTGCTTCCCACCTCAGCTGCACCTGCATCCTTCTTGCCTCAGGGGAAGAGAACCCAAGAGCTGGGCAACCCCACCAGCGTTTGCTTTCCCAGCCCATGCCTGCAGCAGGAACAGCCATCTGGTCCCGTCGGAGCGGGGCAGGAGCCAGCCCTGCCATCTGCATCCCTCTTCAGCAACACTCGGCTCCACGTCAGCTCCCCAGCCCCAAAGCAGCTCCGCGCTGCAGGCAGCAAACCGAGGATGCTGCCGTGCCCCTCTACTGCTCCCTGGGCAGAGGAAGTGTTGGCACAGCCGGCGCTGAAGACCCTGCCGTAATTAGTAATTAGTTTGCAATCGCTGTTCGCATAGCGCCGTCACTTGCCCGTGCCCAGACGGCTGCAGCGTTATCTCCGCTGCCACTGTGCTGGCAGCTGCCGCTCAGGAGGTGGTTTGGGGGATTTTGTAACCCCCACCATCACATTCCAGGTCCTCTCCCTCCTCTGGTTGCAAAGAGGCACAGTGTTTAGGGTGCCCCCTCTCCCCGTTCAGAGTCGGAGCATCCCCCGCCCAGCTCCCTGTCACACCTCGGCAAGATAAAGATGGGATAAGAATTTAAAACTGCCTATCAGCGGGATCTGAAGTCCTCCGAAAGGGATAGCGTGATAAATTCACCCAGAGAATCACAGGCACAGAGTGCAGGGTGACAACTTATCCTTCACCATACATACAGATTTATTAAAAATTTAAAATTGCTACATAGATCTAAAGGGCCGGGTTATTTATTTTTGCAAGGGCTGATCAATCATAGGCGTCCCCAAAGGATGCCAGACCTTTAACTACTCATCTGATTATGCCTGCTGTACCTGTGCTGCTCCAGCCCCAGTGCTTAATATTTTATCCACACGACTCCCGGGCAAAGCCGGAGTGGAGTCTGATCTCCTGGCAGAGCACAGTCCTGCCTTGGGCTTTTTATCAGCTCCTACTCAAGAGCAGAGGTGGAAGGAAAGAAATAACTTTTCTTTTGCCTTCCACCCCTCCTCTTCAAAGCAATAAATTTACTTTCAGACATCACCATCCTAAAAATATAGGGTTTTTTGGTCACAAATGCCAAAGCTGACACAGTGCAGAGGGATGGAAAGGCTGCCATGGTTGGGGATTGGCCACGCTTTGGTCTCAGGACCGGCACGTGTGCTCAGCAACTGGCACCTGCCTCCCCCATAAACCACATTTTAACAGCAGAATCTAAGCTTCTGGCGGCGAAGGGGGGAAAGCGTTGGCAAGGCAGGTTTTTGTAGTCTATAAACTGCAAGGCAAATCTCACGCCGCCTCCCCAAGCCGGCTCCAGCCACGTGTTTCATCTCACCTCCATCTCCAGCAACCCACCCACAAATGCCGCAAAGGCAGGCGGAAAACGGGATTGGGATGGGGCAAGTCTGTGACAGGGCTGGGTCCCTCCCCATGCCTGAGCATCCTGCATCCCTCCCCATGCCTGAGCATCCTGCATCCCTCCCCACGCCTGAGCATCCTGCATCCCTCCCCACACCTGAGCATCCTGCATCCCTCCCCACACCTGAGCATCCTGCATCCCTCCCCACACCTGAGCATCCTGCATCCCTCCCCACACCTGAGCATCCTCCCTGGCGCATCCAAAGAGCTGAGGATGCAGCAGCAACTGCCAGGACTCCTCCCGCTCTGACACTGCTGCTGCAGGGGGGGATGATTTGTCCCCTGGGAGGATGAAGATGCTCAAAACCACCCTGGATTTTGCAGAAGACACAAGACCAGGTACTCAGCTAAGCAAAACTGAAGTGCCTGCTGGGGAGCCAGCATCACTAAACAGCCAAATCCCCGCTGTTGCACCTCTCGCTGCGCTCAAACCGGACCCAACCTCCTGGACCCGGTCCCCATCGCTATCCCAATGGATCCAAGCAGATGAAAAGCTTCAAGGACCACCATGTGCCGTGCGGCTGGGAAAGCACCAGGGCTCCCCATGGGACTGAGCCCCTTTTCATCTAAAGGCCGTATTATTCCAGCACATCTCTTTTGCGCGCCGGGGCTAATTGAATGGCGATGGCGGTACTAAGCAGCCCTCGCGATCCGAGACCAGAGTCAGCTGAATGTCTGAAACTGTGTAATTTTTTGCATGACTGAGTGTGCAGATGTAATAAAATAAAATTAAAAAAAAAAAAAAAGAAAAGTAAGAAGGGGGGAATCAGGTCCTTAAATGAATCCGTGATTGATGGCGATGAAGGGAGCTGAGTTACAAAGTGGTCAGTGGGGAATTATCCCCCTCCAACCATGCAGGGGACCAGCAGCATCCCCTGATTAAAGCTGTGCCCCCCTCGGAGCAGAGGTTCTCTGCTGGATCCGCTTCGCCAAGGAGCAATAGGCTCATTAGCAGAGCCAGAGCTCATTAAGGAAGTGCAAAGATGGCAATTACCCCTCCAGCCATGCTATGCCAAGCGTGGCCGTGGCCTGGCCAGGGCGGGAAATGATGGGAAAGCAACTGGGAGAGAGAAAAGCCGAACATGGGTGAGATCCTCCTCCATCCATACCACAAGAAAAACCTTCCTGAGCTGTTACAGACCAAGATGCCTCGTTTGCCAACCGGAGGAATACGCACGAGCCCTGCTCCCTCTCTTCTGTACCACTGACCATTTTTCCTTGCAACTCCTTCCCAGGGCTCCCAGTATGGCCACAGCCACCGCTTTCAGCTCCGAGATGCCCAGGGACATCCCTCTGCCTCTCACGCCGAGCAGGGGTGACGGTTCCCCCAACCTAGCAGAAGGACGGATTCGGGCATCCCCTCCTCCATTTCTGCATCTGAATGAATAACCCGAGCAGAAATTCGCCCCCACGGCACAGGTCACCCAGCCAAAACCAGACACTTAAATCTGCTGCCCAGGCTTCATCCGCCTGCGGGTGCAAAGCAAAGCACGCAGGCGTCGCAAGGGCAGGTCTAGGTAAGATTAATAAAGCCTGCGAAGGACTGACAAGGAAGAGGGCGAAGGGGAATCGCTGGCCATTATTATTCCAGGCACACCAGGTGCCCACATTGCCCACATCAGGAGGAACAAAAAGAGTTTTCAGAAGAATCACGGCCGGTTAGCTAAAGATTTATGAATTTTATTCTTAGCGCGCTTTAATTGCACCTATAAATTAAAAATGAACTTATTCTGTGCTGTGTAAAAAAAAAAAAGATCGCACTTGAGCTTCTAATTCCACTTGAATTGCGCACACACGCAAAGGCAGCGCCGTGCGGCAACCTCAGATCAGGCGCTCTGGAAATCACCGTCGCGATTCCATTTCTTTCCATTTCACCTCGGCTGCGCACATACATTTTTTAAAAGTTACTGCTGCGCTGTACAGAGCGACATTAATTGAGTGTTAACGAGCTGTCTGATCAGCTTCCCACTGTCCCTATTACTGGACGTCAGGGTCTCTGCAATGTCCCAATTAAACAGAATCAAAGAATACTTAATGCACGGTAAACTGGTTCTCAGCCACTCGAACTGATTAAGCAGCTGTTCCCTTTATTTGGGTCCCGGTTAAGCGATGCTGCACAGTCTATATTGCCCAAGCAGCTCCTATATTCTGGGAAGGAGCAGGGTTTGAATGCAGATTTCTAGGAGAGGTGGAGGGAAGTGCATTGGTTTTAGGACAGAAGACTCAGCGCCTCAACATTTCATCCCGAAACAGGACGGTACGGAGATAGAATAAGGCATAATTCAAACTTTGCGCCTAGAGTCAATTTGCACGTCCTGTTTTATTCAACCAGCTCCAGTGATAAAGACATAAAGGGAGGAAATCACTTGGATCACTGAAGAAGAAATCCTCCCGTCTTAACACCAACATCTTAATAGCTCCCATCTTAACACCAACAGAAATAAAAGTTCTGCAAAAATCCATCGGCAAAGACATCAGCTCAAAACGTGAGGAAGGAGCAGCAAAACCTCCCTGTGAGTTTACTCGGAGTTGGCAAGCTGCTTTGGCATAAATAAAATGCCTTCTGGTTTTGTATTCACCTTAGCTCGGGTGGAAAGCACACATGCCAGAGACTCCCAAAGGACAAGCACCCCAGGACCTGGCCAGACATGGAAAAACCCAGGGATGCAGCAGGTCTCCTGGTTTCAAGAGCAACTCCTGAACAGCAATATTAATCCAGCCAGGCCGAGCAACAGCCCCATATCCCACGCAAAAGCCAGGGATGGGGACAGAGCAGTGAGTCCCCATGTGCATTTTCCAGCTGCAAGAGGAGCGATGCTGCAGCTGTCTGGAGGCTCGGCGGTGACACCGGTTGAGATAAAGAAGAATTTAAGGTGCAAAGGAGAACTAAGCAGATCCTTGTAGATTGGAGCCAAACAAGATAAGGGAGCAATGATGAATATAGACGCATTACGCTAGGACAATTCAAAGCACACGCAATTTTGGCGGATGCGAAAAAGCGATAGCGCGATGTACTCACCGTCCTCGAGCGATTTGCGAAGTCGGCGGCCGAGGTTTCCTCGTGTCAGTCTCAACCAGGCTCGGACAGCCACGTCCTAGGGGGCAAAGAAAACAGACTTTTAAAAATCACCAGCATCTAACCACGTGAGAGAAAGCGTACGCTTTAGCAACGAGGGCATTCCTCAAAGCCCAGGCAATAACTGTTTTACTCGCTGCTTATTTTACAAGACATTGATGGAGCGCACAGCGCAATTATCAAAGCCTTCAGCTCCCCTCGCTCCCAAATGGAACAGTCAAGGAAAATAGTCTAATTTGACAATTTTCAGTCAGTTGAAATGATACGTGGAAGAGACATGGAAGAAGGAAAGCATATTATTCACTATTTGATAAATTATCCCCATTATACGGAAGGCAAATCTGAGCCCAGGGGACGTGCGGGGCTGTTTTCAGCAGCCACCAAAGGGCATCACCACCACGGCACCATGTAGAGAAACCCTCCATCTCTGCTCAGTATTTTGCCATGAGGCCACAAGATAAAGCCAAAGGAATATGGGGCAAATGGTTGGCAGAGTCGGGTCCAAAATTTGCCACCCTCCCCACCACTGCTGGGAGAAGCCTCATCTCAGCTGCACTTTTCCCTCTTCTCCTATTTCCCAATTGCCCACCAGTTCTCATCCCCATGTGTCGTCACCACACACGCATTGGTCCAGGTAGGGATGCCCTGCACCTCCCAGCCCCAAGTGATGCTGCAGATGGGCAGAGGATGTCACAAAGGGATGGCACAAGGGGACACCTGTGCCACCATCCTCCCAGAGAAGGGGTCCAGGAGCCATATGAACACAGACACCCCCTCACTGCAGCCCTGCACCCCAAACTGCCATCTCCATCACTCCCCATCCACACAAATATATTCACAAATTCATTCCGAAAGTTCTCCCTGTGCTCGAGCGGGTGCTGCTTGTAATTGCTGGCGGCCAAAATCTGTTCTGTTTTTTCTGGCTGAGGTACCAGGCAATCATCAGCTGTAATTATTTCGAGTCTTGTTACAGATGGATCTCCGAGCTTTCAGTCTTAAACAGAATTCATTATTCAAATGCCGGCTCCAGCCTTCTGCGGTGGGGTGGGCACGGTTGCTGCCGGCCCCCCGCAGCCCCCGCCAGCGACAAATGGCTGCGGGGAAGGCGAGGACGGTGGTGGGATCTGCTTGTCAAAGCCGCCCCGCTGCAGTTTCCCCACCATTCCCACCCGGCATGAGTTCTGGCTCAGGTTCAGCCCTGGGGGAGCCACGGGAACCCAAAGGGATTGGGGGTTTGGGGGTGCGCTCAGCATCATCTGCGCCAGGGATAGAAAAACCTCCAAACACCAGCTCTATTTCCAAGCTCACTTTGGATACATGGCAGCATAAGAGAGGAGCCCCAAGGGTTCAGGAGTGACTCAAAGCACCAGGTCAAGGTGCTACCCAACCAAATGGCCAAAGTGAAGTTGAAAAGCAAACAGGTCTGAGCTTTTTCTCAGCCGAACCATCCATTTCATCATTGCCCTCAACAACAGCTTACTTTACAATGACTTTCTGCTTTCAAAACAGGAGTCATCTATTATTTTAGAATGTAATAAAACACGGCTCCCTGCCAGCAATGCTCAGGTACAAGCTACCAGGGGGACCTGGCACCGAAAAGCCCTGCGGTGGCACTCCAGGAATCACCATTTACAGCCCTGTTTGGTGCAATTTCAGCCCAGCACACAAACCCTCCCCTGCCCCAAAAAGAGGGGTTTCCCTGCTTTTTAGGGCATCATCTTGACAAACCCACAGCTCATTCCTTGGCTACAGCATGGAGCACCACAGAGCCCTCACTCAGGGCTGTTGTCGGCCAGCGTGGGGGAACAATTCCACATGCAAACGCATATAAGCTTGCAAATCTCTGACTGCATGGGTATTTTTGTGCATGCAAGCAAAAGGTGACATGCTGTGGGTTTGTTTGCAGGAACTGCTCAGCAAAACTGCTGCGAGAAAGAGGAAAGGGGAGAAGAACAAATCCCAACACAAAGACCATGCAATGGAAAGCCATGGGCCTGCAGTTCCCCTTGCACCCCTCATGCATGTAATTCCCTTTTCTATCCCTCCCTGGGCATCAGGTTTATGGAAACATCAAGATTTGCACGGAAAGCATCTAATTTCCTTTCGAATTTTCAATTATTTGTGTGGGAAAAGTAAAATGGGTTGTTTCCTGACTGCCTTCCAGAATCCAGGAATCACCATTTACAGCCCTGTTTGGTGCGATTTCAGCCCAGCACACAGACCCTCCCCTGCCCCAAAAAGAGGGGTTTCCCTGCTTTTTAGAGCTGGGGTAGCTTCCAGTTTAAAAAGTCAGTATTTTCTGCAGGAAATTCACATTATTGTTATTTTCCCCAAAAAAAAGATTGCGTTTTGTCAAAGTTTTCCATGGGCAGGGGGAGAGGGACACTCAGAGTAGGCAACAAAGTGTTGCTAATCTTATGCACATACAAAATGGCAACACCGCTTCCTGGTGGGATTTCTGGTATTTTGTTTTTATAAAAATTTTAATCTCTGTATCCCTCCTGCTACTGTTTGTATTTTTTCGTGTGTCTATTTGAAAAGCAAACACTATTGCCTGCTCCTGTGGTGCTCTGGGCTTGGTTTTGCTTTACACTTATTTATTTTGCTCAGCAGTTTAAATGATTAGTCCCTGACCCTGCAAATATCTTATTGCACGTGGATCTTTGTGCACACTTTGCGTCCCGGGTTTGCTTGCAAGCAGAGCCCCCAACCCCTGTGCATTTAAATGCATTTTAACCCAAAAATAAACCAACCTGGTGATACTCCCCCCAGCAAAAAGGTGAAATTCAGCTTGATTTGCACCATCCCCAAAGCTATAAACTCCACTTGAGTTGGGTGGACAGGCTGGAAATGGGATGGTGAAGGTTTGGGAGCAGCTTCAACACCTGTGGGAGAAGCCGGGGGCTGGTTTTGTGCCCTGGGGGTGCAGGGATGGGAAAGACAGGGGGATGCTGATGCCAGGGAAAGGAAAACCCCCCAATCCCACCCCAATGGGTTTTGCTGGCTCAGGGGCCTGACACAGAGCAAATGGGGAAAAGAGCTGGTTTGCATCAAGCTGAAACACTAAAACAAAAAGTGTCTCATTTTCTTCCCCGAAATGAAAACCTAACTAAAAGAAGTCATTCCAGGAACGCTGGAGCTAATGGACCCTGCTTCTTTCTAAATGTGTGCCTCATGGTTGAACGGCTCTGGTGCCGCAGGGGGAGCGGAGCCCATGGGATGGGGGGGCAGCTTCCACCGGGGGTACCCCAAACCTTCTCATTTCTCCTCTGTAACCCCGGGCTCGGAAGCACCATGCGCATGTCGCCCTGTTCCCTCCTCCACCTGCAGTTTGGGGGTGCGCAGGCAGTGGGGGGGACACAGCTCTGCAGGCCCCACCCCTGGCTCCCGCAAACAAAGGAGCCAATTCTCCTCCATTAGAGTCATTAGCAGCTTCAGAGCCACAACCGGGGGGGTGGATGGATCCCCCCAAGCCAAATCCTGCTCGCAGCAAACTCAGAAAAACACTTATTTTTCTGGAAATTTCACATTTAACTTGTTTTTTCTTGCAGCCCCTAGGCTGAGATGCACGGGGAGCTCGGCAATGCACGGGGGGGACATTTAGTGACACTAAACACAAGCCCTACGCTTGCAGTTTATGGGGGGGGGGGGGGATTTTTGCGAACACTTTTTGGTAACCCTAAATCCTGGCCAGCTCATTTTTTACACGTGGTGTTGAGACACAGGGTGAGTGAAAAGTTGGTTTTATTTCGCTGAAGCTTTGCAGTCACTCTTGGGCCCAAACTCTCAACACTTTTAGGGAGTGATTTGCAAAATTTAAAGGAGAAAAACCACCCAAATCCTCTTTACGGAAACAGCCCAGTCGAGATGAGGCTACTACCCACACCACCTGCATTTACCTATTAAAAACAACCCCTTTTCTGCTGCAGCTAAGAAATTAAACCCCAAAAGAAAGTAAAACAAACACTACTCACCCCAGCCTCCTCCACTCCCTCCCGTCTCCTGCTCTGCAATGCACACTCCCAAAGGCTCAGCACCACCCACCCCCGGCTCCTGGGAGCCCCCCCAGCACACCTGCAGCACTCACCCAGCTGTGGAGGGTTGAACCGGTCAGGATGGGGAGAATCAACCCAAACTATCTGCAGCTGTGCACCCTCTGCTAGCAAAAACAATAGGTTGTGGGGGGAAAAAAGCCTCAAAACACCATCCCAAAAACTCCGTTAGAGCTGAAAATGCAAAGAGTTTACCCTCGAGTTTAGCGTGTTAGTGGGATGCTCAGTATTTTCACAAGCGAAGAGGTGGGGTTGGGGAGAGATGAGCTGGTCAGGATGGGGAGAATCAGCCCAAACTCCCTGCAGCTGTGCACCCTCTGCTAGCAAGTGAAAAAGGTGGTGTTTAAAAAAAAAATGCTATGGAAATATAACCCAACCCCCCGCTGTTTGGGTTGAAAATGCAAAGGGTTTGCCCTCGAGTTTATCATGCATTTGTGAGATGCTCAGTGTTTCACAAGCAAAGAGATGGGGTTGGGGAGGGGGCGCACAGGGCCTGCACCCCCTGCTACAAAGTAAAATATTGCATTACAGTTAAAAACATGGGAGTATCACCCCAAAAACGCTGGGAGGGCTGGAAATGCAAAGAGTTTACCCTCGAGTTTATTATGCATTTGCTAGTGAGAGGCTTAGCTTTTGGCAAATAGGGCTGGGGGGGCACACAGGGTTTCTAATGTTCCCCGAGAATGGGCTGCCCCCCTGCTAACCAGTACAAAATGTATTGTGGAAAAAAAGAGCATGGAAATATCACCCAAAAAACCCTGTTAGGGCTCAAAATGCAGAGTTTACCCTCAAATTTATCGTGCATTTGTTAGCAAGAAGCTCGGTTTTTCATAAGCAAGGAGATGGGGTTTGGGGGGGCACACAGGGCCTGCAGCCCTTCCAGAAAGTAAAATATTGCATTAAACACATGGGAATATCACTCAAAAGGAAGGCCAGAAACTCTGTTAGTGTTATAGTTGAATTAGTTTTTACATCTTATAGTTGAAATTAGTTTTGCATCTTATAGTTGAATTAGTTTTTCTTATAGTTGAATTAGTTTTCTGTTTTGCAAACTGTATCTAAGATTCTTAGTTTTGTAAACTGTATAACTGTATCTAAGATTCTTGGTTTAGTAAACTGTATCTAAGATGCTGTATCCAAGATTTTTACCTTATCTTGAAGTTTTCGGACTGTGTCCAAGGAGATGTGCATTCAAGCATGGTCTTATATAACCGTACCCTATTCTTAAAATTGACATAGATTTATGACATATTCTCTTAAAACAGGTAACTTAGAAATAACTGATAAACATGCGAATGTTACTTAGCATCACTTAGATAGACAGTTTGTGTTAGAATAGGTGTGGAATATGCTAATGGTTGTCAAGAATTGTAATGAATATGTATGTAACTAAATTGTATAAATGTAGTGGACTTTGAATTAGTGGTCGAAGCTTTGGGTGCGAACCCCTGGTTTCCCGGCGCTGGAATAAAAGCACCACATATAACTACGTCCGTGGTTATGTGTCCTTTTTTGCTAACATTAGGGCTGAAAATGCAGAGCTTACCCTCGATTTTACCACACATTTGTTAGTGAGAGGCTGACTTTTCACAAGGAAAGTGCTGGGAGTTATGGGGGGTGCAGAGGGTCTGCAATTTTCCCTGAAAATGGCCACCCCCCTGCTAGCAAGTAAAAAATGCATTATGGAAAAAAAGGCATGGAAATATCACCCCAAAAAGCCCTGTTAGGGCTCAAAATGCAGAGCTTGCCCTCAAGTTTATCGTGCATTTGTTAGTGAGAGGTTCAGTTGTTCACAAGGAAAGTGCTGAGGTTAGGGGGGCACACAGGGCCTGCATTGTCTCCAAAAATGAGCTGCCCCACTGCTAGCAAGTACAAAACATACTGTGGAGAAACAAGCATGGAAATATCACCCCAAAACTCTCTTACAGCTGAAAATGCAGAGCTTGCCCTCAAGTTTATCATGCATTTGTTAGTGAGAGGCTCAGTTTTTCACAAGGAAAGTGCTGGGGTTGTGGGGGGCACACAGGGCCTGTGATTTTGCCTGACAATGGGCTGCCCCCCCGCTAGCAAGTAAAAATTGTATTGTGAAAAAAGAGCATGGAGATACCACCCTGAAAACCCTGTTAAGGCTCAAAATACAGAGCTTACCCTCAAGTTTATCATGTATTTGTTAGTAACAGGCTCACTTTCTCACAAGGAAAGCGCTGGGGTTGTGGGGGGCACACAGGGCCTGCATTGTCCCTGACAATGGGCTGTCCCCTCGCTAGCAAGTACGAATTGTATTGTGGAAAATGCATGGAAATATCACCCCAAACCCTCTGATAGGGCTGAAAACGCAGAGCTTACCCTCGATTTTCCACACACTTGCTAGTGATAGGCTCACTTTTTCACAAGCAAAGTGTTTGGGTTGTGGGGGACCCACAGGGCCTGCAATTTTGCCTGAACCTGGGCTGCCTCCCCTTGCCAGCAATAAATATTGCATTACGGTAAAAAGCACAAAAGTGTCACCCTAAAGGCACCTGGAGAGCTGAAAATGCAAAGAGCTCACCCCCGAATTTATAATGTATTTTTGTTAGTGAGAGGCTCCATTTTTCACAAAGTGATAGGGCTGGGGAGGGGGGACAAAGGGGTTGCAATTTTGCCTGAAACTGGGCTGCCCCCCCTGCACCTCTTTCTAGCAAGTAAAAATATATATTGTGGGGGAAAAAAGCATGGAAATATCACCACAAACCCCCTGTTAGGGCTGAAAATGCAAAGAGCTTATCCTCAAGTTTATCGTGCATTTGTTAAGAGGGTCAGTTTTTTGCAAGCAAAGAGATGGGGTTGGGGAGGGGGTACATAGGGGTTGTAGTTGTCCCTGAAACTTGGCCTCCCCCCTTGTACTCCCTGCTAGCAAGAAAAACTTACATTAAAATAAAAAGCATGATAGTATCACCCAAAGAAACCTCCCAAACCCTGTTTAGGGCTGAAAATGCAAAGAGCTTATCGTCGATTTTACTAGACAATTGCTCGGTTTTCATATGCAAAGTGATCAGGTTGTGGGGGGACAAAGGGTTTGCAATGTTCCCTGCAACTGGGCTGCCCCCTCTGCTAGCAAGTAAAAAATGTATTGTGGAAAAAAGCATGGAAATATCACCCCAAAAACCCTGTTAGGGCTCAAAATGCAGAGACTTCGCCCCCGAGTTTATAATGTACGTTTTCATGAGAGGTTTGGTTTTTCACAAAAAAGGTGATAGAGCTCGGGAGGGGGGAAAAGGGGTTGCATTTTCCCCTGAAATTTGGCTGCCCCCCCCGCACCCTCTGTTAGCAAGTACTAAATGTATTGTGGAAAAAAAAGCATGGAAATATCACCTCAAAAAAACCCTGTCAGGGCTGAAAATGCAGAGAGCTCACCTTCAAGTTTATAATGTATTTCTTACTGAAAAGCTCGGTTTTTTACAATAAAATAGTTTGGGGAGGCGGGGGTTCACTTTTTCCTGCAGCCCACCAAAGTTGCAAACCCCCTGTTCTTCCCAAACCTGTTTTTTTGGGGTGCTGGGGGGATCCCAAAGCCACGGGCTCAGCTATAGTAAAAATACTGTAAAACTACAAGAGGAACACAGAGAAATGGGGGAGTCCCTACAACCGAAAGCCCTTGGGGAGGGAAAGGGGCTGGGGAGCAAAACTGACCCCATTGTACCGTGGGTACCGGGACCGGGGAACACATGCAGGACCCCCCAAACCCCCCTGCTCCGAAGCTCACCAAACCACACCAGCCAGCGTATTTTTTTTGCCAGTTTACAACACAGCCTTTGTGTCTCTCAATTTAAAAAAAAAAAGCCCCGAAGAAACGCAATTAAAATATTTTAATTATTGGTGGTGGAGTATTTGCTTTTATCGGCTGCTACTTAAAACGATGCAAATAGAGGGGATTTTAGCATTCCAGTCAGCCCGGCTCCCTCCTACAGGGATGGAAATATTTGTTTTAGTCAACTTTGTTGTGTTGATTTTCTTGTCTCCCTCTTCTTTTCCTCCCCCCCTTTTGTTTTACATCAATACACTGACACTCTTTCCTTCCCCGACCGCCGAACCCCCTTCACTTGCTGCATCTTCTCCCCGTGCTCCCCCCGAGCAAAACCCCAGACCGGAGAGTTGGGGGGTGTTGGGGGGTCCCTGAGAAAGGGGAATGGGGGGATATGGGGGATGTTTGGAGTTGAAACAAGGTACAGTCCGACCAGGGGCAATTCTAATCCGAGAGCACCCTCCTGTGGCCAAAGCAGCAGGGTGCTCCGCAGCCCCTGCCCGAATTCCTGAGACCACCCCCCCCGAATAGAGCCCAGCACCCCGCACCCCTCGGGACAGAGCACCCCAGTGCTGTGTACGGCTGCAGGATGCAATATGCAATATTCAATGTGCAATAGACAATGTGCAATATACAATATTAAATGTGCAATATGCAATATTCAATATTCAATGTGCAAGATGTAATATGCAATGTGCAATAGACAATGTGCAATATTCAATATTCAATGTGCAATATGTAATATGCAATGTGCAATATTCAATGTGCAATAGACAATGTGCAATATACAATATTAAATGTGCAATATGCAATATTCAGTATTCAATGTGCAAGATGTAATATGCAATGTGCAATAGACAATATGCAATGTGCAATATACAATATTAAATGTGCAATGTGCAATATGCAATATTCAATGTGCAATATACAATATTAAATGTGCAATATGCAATATTCGGTATTCAATGTGCAAGATGTAATATGCAATGTGCAATAGACAATATGCAATGTGCAATATACAATATTAAATGTGCAATGTGCAATATGCAATATTCAATGTGCAATAGACAATATGCAATGTGCAATATACAGTGTGCAATATACAATATTAAATGTGCAATGTGTAATATGCAATGTGCAATATGCAATGTGCAATGTGCAATATCCAATCTGCAATATTCAATGTGCAATATACAGTGTGCAATGTGCAATATACCTATGTGCAATATACAATGTGCAATATGTAATATTCAATGTGCAATATACAATATGCAATGTGCAATATACAATGTGCAATGTGCAATATGCAATCTGCAATATTCAGTGTGCAATATGCAATATACCTATGTGCAATATACAATATGCAATGTGCAATATATACAATGTGCAATATACAACATGCAATGTGCAATACTCACTGTGCGATATACAATGTGCAGGATGCTGTGTACAGGATGCTGGATGCTGTGCACAGTGTGCTCTGTGCAGTGCGCAATGCTGGGCTCGCACCTACTGGGCATCCTCCTGCTTCTTTGCTTTTAACGATTAAAATGTTGGAAATTACAAAGTAGGTGACCTAAGCAGCTCACATCCCTCACCTGAACTGGGGGGCAGTGGGGTGGCCCGTTGCTGTTATTGCCATGTCTTTCAAAAGTGAAATTATTGTGTGCTTTGTGGAAGGACTCTTGTATTACAGGCTGCATAGGCTGAGGGGGGAAATGTATGTGCTTGTTTTTTCACTGTTGGGGTTTGCTGTAGAGTCAAAAGTTGCTGAAAACCCGGGTAATTGCCTTAGAAATGTTCTTTTCCTTGCAGAGAGCTCTGTTCTCCCTGCACATCCTGGCCCAGGTGGGACAAGTTGCCCCCCGCCCTGCAGGAATGCAGACCCACCCTATCGGCACCACCCTTGTTAACAAAGCAAAGTTCTGCAAAATCCTGCTGTTTGGAGCTCAACAAGAAAAAATAGAATAAAATAAAACCCAGCATCAGCAAAAGGAAAGGTCTTTGTCCTTTATTACACTCACAAAGCAGCTTCATCCCATGTCCAACCAGCCCCTCACAATGCAGTACATAGCTACTGAGGGTAATTAACTCTCTAATTAAAGATTAGAGCACTGTTGTTGTTTTGTTTTCTTTTTCCCCACAGGGAGAGTCTTAAATGCAATCGTGGTATTATACAAATTTGTGAGGTGGCTTTGGCCGCTGCTTTGGGGGTTGGAAAGGGCATTGCAAGCTGCAGAGCTGGGCAGGACTCACTGCTCTCAATTCTTCACCTTCTGCACTCATTTTGGGCAAGAAGAGAGGAAAAGAAAGGCAAAAAGGCAGGGAGAATAGTTGTGTGGGTCGATGGGGCTACACCCTGGCTGCGTCTTCCCACCCTGGTGATGCTGAGGCAGGACAGCTGGCTCAGGAGAGCCCAGGGGGCTAAAGCCCTACAGAAAAGCCAGGGGGGCAAAAGGAGAAGCACAACATAGCTCCAGCCACCCACCCCAGCTCCCGGGGGTCCCGGCAGCCTCCCCTGTGCCCCCCCAAGTGCCCCCCAGCCCCTTTCTCCTTGCTGTCACTCCCCGCATAACCCCAGGGCAGTGCTGACTAAGGCTCTTGTCCCACTTTATTAAGTTTACCTTGACCATAAAACCCACAAGATTATAAAAATGCAAAAAAGGCCATTTGCACTTCACCTCCTTCGTCCTTTATTTTGCGCTTTCGATCAGGCTCCAAAGCAGCTGATTCATTTTCCCTGTTTCTAACCCATTTTGCTGCCTGGCTTTCATGCCAGAAGGGCTCCCCCAGGAGGGGAATCTCTGCAGGAGCAGCCAAACTAGGGGAGCCCACCCAAACCCCACTTTTCCCCTCAAACTCACCCCTATATTGGGCCAGAAATACCAGCTTGAGGATGTTCTCCCAGCAGAATCAGCCCAGAACAGCCACCCTAAGCCTCAAAGCAACAGGCTAATATAAATTCATCATATCCAAGTCTTACTTCTTTTTATTTCTCTATTGTTTGCCCTTGTTGTGGAGAAATCTATATTTTAACCCTAATTGCCTCCCGGCGGTAATGATTAAGGCATGGCTGGGTGATTTGCATTACAAATGCCAACGGGGTTTTGGTCCAGCCCTGATGAATCGCGGGTGCTGTGTCCAAAACCCATTAACATGCTCTTGTTTTTGCCATGGTTTTTGAACACCCCACTAGAGAAGAAAGCCTGTGTCTCCCCCCAGTGGTCACCAGTTCACATTCCCCATCAAACCAGCACCAAAAAGAGGTTTATTTTTCTCTTGGGGCAATGGAATTAGCCGGGAGCTCCTTTCCTATGTTCTCCTCTCATTGATGCAGCACAAACCCCTGATGTTGGAAAAGGTGGTGGCTCAGACCACCCTCACTTGGCTTTGGTCATAGTTTCAAGTATTTTGGGGCCCTGTTTTCCCCATTATTTTTCTCACTGGTCCCCAAAACCATCCTCCATCCCCATCATACAGGAGATACTTAAAAACCCTCTTAGCATCATCAGCTCTCACCTCCAGCTTCCCACATACAGCCATGGTTCACACAGCCTCCCCAGGAGGGGAAAACCTGAAATAGATTATTTCTCTGGGGAATTTAAAAGTTATATTTGGGATTAAACACAATAGAACTAGGTAATTACATAGGCAAAGTACCTACATATAAAATATTTCCTATGAAATTTGCATGTTAAAAGAATTCCCATGAGAAAGCACACAAAGCAGCGAAAATTTGAGAGTGGAAACAAGTTTGTAAATAATGAATATGTATTAGAAAAAATGAAATATATTCACTTAGAAAGTAGAGTAGTTGCTAGGCGGGTAAATATCAGTCTATAAAGAGCAAATTGCAGTGGAGCCTTAGTTTATTTAGTCTTATATGAGGTTTTGTGAAGGCTCAGTCCAACCCACTCAGCAGCTCCATAAATGGAGTTTTCTATTATTGTTTTGCAGATTAAAAAACATAGGCTGATAGTTAAGGAAGGACATTAACCTTGGGTTTTTATTACTTTTTATAAAACGATATAACTGGTTTTATTATATTTTCAAACCTCAAGGAAATGAGCAGTTTTTCTGGGATTTACACGTTCCCTTGCAGTGTGTGAAACTTCGCAGTGTTGTTACAGGTTATGAGACCCCAGCACCGAAAACAACAGTCGAAGCAGCAAGCGTAGCTCAGATCTTTATTCATATTTGTCAAACACCACAAAAACAGCCACATGAGAAGGGTGGAAAACCAGCACGCACATACAAGAAAACATGTCTTGTAAGTTAGAATAAATTAAAGGGGGTGATGCAAATCCGGCTAGAAACCACCATTTGGAAAAGCAAAGATGTCTCTTGACATTAAGAACTGAAAACAAATCCCCACCTCAAATTAATTTTGGATCCACTGCCTTCCCACCATTCAGAGCTGTTTAAAGCCCGTACCCCTGAGCTGCCCCGACACCCCCATCCCACAGCCGCCCTCTGCAAACCCAACTTTCCCCCAAAACACCCAGTCTCACCCCATTTGCAGGAAGAAATACCTCCAGCATACAACTCAAGCAAGCCTTCAGTTTTGCTAAAATCAAGAAGGAAAAACAAATACATATATATATTTTAAATTATTTGAGTTTTGGTCTATTTTTTCATGCCAACAGAACCAGCACAGGATATAGCGCACCCCTCCTACCCTCCCAGCATCTTGAACTGAGCCCAGCCCAGCCAAAAGACTCCTTCTTGGCCCAAAATGAGCCAAATGGCTGCAGATCGAAGCAGCAAGAAACAGAACCCCCCCCGCCATGTACAACCATAGCTGAGAGCATCCTTCTGAGCATGCCTAATGAAAGCAAGGAGGAATGTCCCCCCCGTGTTCCCCATCCAAGCTGATTAGTGTGAACCACTAACGAGCCTCTGCCAGCAGCTGAACTGGGTCCCCGCCTTCTGCTGCAATGGGAATGTCACTGATTCAGGCCTCCCCAAAGTCCTAGTTGGCGAGAGGATGGTAAAAAACCAGAACATCACCCCAAAAGCTGGATTTGTGGCGATTTGCCCCCTTTCGTCTGCTCACTGCACCTCCCACACTGCAAAGTTCACCCAAACCCTAATTGCACTCTATTTCAGCCCAAAATACAGAGCCTTTGGGGCCAGAGAAAATAAGGGGATGTGGCCTGGGACAGCCCCGCATTTGCTGGGGGGATTTGGTGCCAAAAGCTTTCCTGGCTCCAGGGCTTCGAAATGGTCCAGCACTCGGTTTAATCAAAGCAAAAAGGTCTGAGCATCCAGAGCAACGAAACAAGGAGGGGATGGGGGGGAAGAGGACTTAATGAGGCTGGCGCGTGTTTATGGATTGCATTTGAAATAAAATATTGCAGTTAGCATGGAAATGAACTTCAGTCCCGTCTGAGCCCATGGAGAGGGGCCGGTTCCTCCTGCTGCCGGCAACGCAGTGAAGTGACAGCTCTGTGTATGAGCAGCCGCGCAAACACGGGCACATCTGGAAATTCAGCGTCGGTGGAGAAAGCGGGAGGACAAGCCAAGCCCGTCTCGCACCGCGGCGTTAGCAAACAGCCCATCCTCGCTACCTCTGCGCTGCTGCACTGTTGCTGTTGGTGGAACGTAAGGGCAGATCTGATATCCATAAATCAACATATTACTCATTTTCGAGCATTGCAGTCTGACAGCTGTTACATGAGCACATTGTTAGGAGCTGTCAGGCAGTGATACATAGTGCCTTTTACAACATATGTTGACTTTTATCTAATGTTGTTCCGTAATTAGCCCCAGGGAGCAGGAATCTGGGCAGCCGGCTGGCTGTGTGATCTCAGCTACCCTTTCCTGTGGGGGGAAGAAGGGCAGAGCTGGGAGGGCTGAGATCCAGGGATGCTTTGACGGATGCAGGAGGAGGCAGAGGAAGTGTGGATGTGAGCGGTACCCGCAGCCCAGGGATGGAGAGCGTCCTGTTCCCTTCCCAGGTGCCAGAGCACTTCAGAACTATCAGAAGAGGCAAAATAAAGCCCCAGAGGACTTGAGAGCTTCCCTTCTGGATGGAGCCCTGAAATTCAAGCTCAAAACAGAGTCATGGCCTTGGGGGTCTGGGCTGAGGAGGGAACCTGGGGGAACTTCACCCATGCGTAGAGAGAGGGGGAAGGCGCAGGCAGGGGGTGATTTACTCATGGGGATAGTAGATAAATGGAGGAGCAGATGGTGGAGTTAATGAGCGGAAAGGGTAGATGGATGGACAAAGAGACAACGGAGAAAGTGCGATAATGGATGGTTGCGCTCCTGCTCGGATGAGGACGCACGTGCTGGTGTCTCCTCCCAGCCTGGCTCCTGCTTAGGAGCCCTAAACACCACAGTGTGATGAGCCTGCGTGAGGCTGGAGAACAGGGCAGAGCCCACCAAGCTCCTCGAACCATTTGCAGATGCTGCTTCTGCATCTCAGGGTCGTGTTGCTCTCACGCACGTGAAGAGCACATGGTCACCATCCCACTCACCCCCCACGGTCCAGGCCACCCTTCACCCTTTGCTGCCACCAAAAATGACCACCGCCTCTCTTTGAAACATTCCCAGGCTCCTGCTCCACCAAACCAAGCATCAAAATACTCAGAAGATGTTGGTCTCTACAAAGCAAGACTTGGCTTTGTGGTTTCATCCTACAAATGGGGCTGGTGGGACACACAATGTCCCACTGCAGCCACTCCCCCAGCCACTCGGCTCAGTTTCAGCTGCCCAAGCTTGAAAAACGGGAGAGGAAAATAAATCAACAAGACACAAAGATAAATATGCTTTTCAGCGCTCGCATGTTGCAGCCGGTTCCTCCAGACGTGCCGTGGTGGCTGCATAATTCATAAACTCGCCAGTAATATGCAAATGGTGCAGCTCCCGCCAGGCTGGTCCAGACAAGCCCGGCTCCCTCCTCACCCGCAGCCGCCACGAGCGAACACAGCAAATGTGGTTGTGCCAAAATAGTGAGTGGCACCAACCTGTGTCATGCTGGTGGGAACATGTCCAGTGTGATGCTGCCCCAGCTGCAAAAATCTTCCTTTTGGGTCTGAAACATGGACCCTTGGACACCACCAGAGAGTGACCCAGGAGCAGCCCAAGGTCTGGAAGATGCTGGAGACTGAGGCACAGCTCAGCCCACAAATGCCCTCAAGTTTTCGCATTGTTCTCGTCACCTTGGACAAATGGAAGGTTGATGAATGAGCCGTTAAAAGATCTTAGTGGGTGCTGCGTGCTCGTGAAATCAGGGAGATTTGTGCCACCACACGAGGGACAAGACGACACCCCCATTAGACATCAAACCCATCCCATCTCCTCCCTGTAGCCACCACTGATGGGTTTGATCTGACAACCTGTGTGTTTCAAAAAGTAGGATTTCAGAGGCATTTCCTTCCAGTCTTTCAGACAAACACAGCAGTGAAGGTGAGTGCTGGGCTAAGACCTTGATGCAGCAGAAAGGCAAAAAAACCCTACACGCTTTTATGAGATATTAGAGCAAACTTAGTTGCATCTTAAGCTACTAAAGGCTTATAAAAGCCTCAAAGAATACGCTGCATGCCTCAGAAAAACCTCCCAGGGCTTCGCTAAGAAAAGTCAATTTAAAGTTAGAGCGCAGCCTGCCTAGTGGAAGAGCCACGCTCTGCAAACAGCAACCTGGCCTGCCCAGAGAGGAGAGGTTTTTTGGGGACAAAAAGGGGCCTGAGTGCCCCACACGGGGCAGCACCAAGCTGTGGTCCAGCTCTGGTCATCCAGGAGGAAACACCATCCTTGGTTAAAGCTGGGAGTGATGGCTGTTAGTACAAAGTGACACCAGCTTCTGAGATGGAAAAGTACTTTATTAGTCAGCTCAGCATCATTGAGGACTTGTTTCAGGCAGCCTATGGAAGCCAGGGAGCCAGTCTGGGGTCAGCAAGGATGCCAAGGATGGTACCCAGATAGGGATGCCGAGGATGGTACCCAGATAGGGATGCCGAGGATGGTACCCAGATAGGGATGCTGAGGATGGTACCCAGATAAGGATTCTGAGGATGGTACCCACCTCGCTCAGCCCTGAGGCTGCTCCCAGCCAAGAATTTCCCCCTCCCAGGGGCTGCCACCAGCCTTCCCTTGTCCCTGCCTTCCCCACTTTGCTGCCATGCCCGTTCCTCCTTCATCCTGACAGCAGTGCTTGCCACGAGTGGCTGCTTTTCCCAGATAAATAGCTTAATTAGCTTTCTATTGACTCAGGCAAACACACTCACTCCTCAGGCAGCAGCTGGGAGAGGAGAAGCAATAAAGCCCCAGGGAGCGGGTCCTGCACCCCAGCATCACCATGGGAAGGGATGCAACCTGCCATGGTGGGGGGGCTTCAAAAGGTCTTTGCCCCATCTTGCCCCATGGAATCACAGTTTGGACCAAAAAGGGCAGATCCAGCCCCAGGAGGGAGTTCAAGTCCCCACATGAGCATCCCTTGAGCTAATTTAGTCCTGAATTTCCTAGGAGAAGAAGAGAGAGGATGAGACCGTGGCAGGAGGAGAAATGCAGGGTGGGGGAAATAAAAAACCAATAACAACAATATTAAAAACAAAAAACCAACAAGCTTCTGCTGGACAGCAAAGCTGGAAATCAAAGCATGAACACCAAATGTGTTTGCTAGACATAGGGAACGTTTTTAATCTTGAGAATTGGCAAAAGATTTGAGATAGCTGGAGAACAATCAGCGCTTCCCTTCATGCCTGGAGGAACCGACAAACTTTGCATAAACAATTTTCCTTCCCTCTGATCTGGAAACGCTGCCACCGAGCAGCACGAGGGGCCAGCGCTGGTCCCCAGTGCCCTGCCCAGCAGCTGACTGGGACAAAGCCAAACCCAGCAGGAACCCTCCAGAAATGACATTAATGGCCTGAGAGCAGCGGGAAGGGGACAATGCGATGGGAGATGGTTCAACAGCATCTGCCCCCAGCTCAGCTTCTGATTTCTGGTCCGGGAACCCCGGGTTGCTTCTTAATCAGCAGCCCTCAGCCTGGCCACCCTAAACCCCAGGGGCAAACGTATTTCCCTGCCAGGTTAAATGCCATCCACACAAAACAGGGTGGGGGGATTAAATATAATTTCCCATAGGCAAGCCCCCCCAAACTGCACTGCCCTGCGATGTGCACCGGCCTCGCACAGCACCAGCATATTAATTTGACAGAGGATGCCGTCCGACTCGGCCAGCACCATCTCCAGCACGGGAGAGATACCAGGAGCTCAATTTGTGTTTGCCTGAGCCAAGGAGAAAATCTAATTAAACATGGCGTCAGGGCTTGGAGGAGCTGGGGATGGGGCTGGAATATAAAGCGCGGCTGCTTCCCGCAGATCAGAGGGCAATATTAATAAACCCACGGAGGGGGGACCGGAGGATCAGCTGGTAATATTGATAAATGTAAAGCAAAGACAAAGCAGCCGGGGAATATTGGATGGTAATGCTGATAAAAACGCAATGGGGACAGCCTTGACAGCGGGATGCAGGCAGTACTGATGTCCTGCCAGGGCAAGCACCACGGCCACCCGCCTGCTTCCCCGGCAGGGGATGGCATGGGGTGCCCCAGAGAGCCCTGTAGCTTGGCACAGGGTGGATTTTGGCCTGATAGGCTGCTACCCCCATTGCTGTGTCCTCAAACCTGCAGCCCCAGAGCATCAGTGGCTGCCCTGGATGTCCCAGAGCCAGAGAGGAGCCATCAAGGCACAGCATGTAGCACTGAGCCTGGGGATGCAGAGGGGACAGGGACGACCAGGGGGTGTTTGGGAGGGCAAAGTGGGGCTGTAGCTCTGGTGACAAGGACAGCCATCCTGGCTGGCATCTTGCACATCTTCTAGAGGAGCGAGGGAGCTGGTTTTATAGCAGAGGCACAGCTGGAGCCCCTCTTGCAGGGACCAAGCTCCCACAGCCATGCACCCACTGCTCGCCCTCCCCAGCCCTCAGCACACCCAAGCCGGGGATCACAGAGACCCACCGACTACATTCTAAATAAAAGCAAGCATCTTTCAGAGCTATTGGAGCGATGATTTAAACATGAAGCCAAAGCCAGTAATAGTGCTGTCAGAGCCGCAGCGGTAACTCCAATCAATAATTCACTGATCAGCAGTAACGCCGCTTGCAGCCAGACCTGCCTGCGGTGGGCATGGTGCTTCCCCGGGGCGGGGGTACATCCCCCCCTTGCTGCAACCTCCGTTCTCCCCACTAGCATCACCCCCTTGGCTGCGCAGGTTTGGCTGGGAAAGAACCAGGCGCCAGAGGAGGGTGCTGCCTGGCTCTGGGGAAACCAGTTTGCTACCTGGGGATGTTAAAAATGCTGCAAATACCTTGTTTTGTTGGTGATTGCAGCTCAGCTCTTCCTCCCAGCTTCCGCGCCCTTGGAGAGAGCCCCAACCACTCCCAGGAAGCCCCAGCTCTCCCTGGGGGGGTTTTAAAGCACAACCTGTGTGACCCCAGCCCCATCAGCACAGCAGGACTGCCCCCTTATGCCCTGGGGGCACTGGGGTTCTGTGCACAGGGGTGCTTTTCTCCTCCACCCCAGTGAGCATCCCTCATTCCCGCAACGCCCTGTCCCCCCTGGACTCCTACAGCATCATTTAGCTGCACAAAACACTCAGTCACAGCCCAACAACCTCATATTTTCCCCACTCATTTTCTTACAACACAGCATTAATCAGTTCCCCCTGTAACATAGGATTGAGCCCGGGTTGGGGGGGGACTGGGCCCCAACTTAATACCCACGGCAACACAACAGGGATCCCAGCACCAGCAGGACAGCAGGGATGGCTCAAGGGAATGGGGGCAGATGGATGGACAGACAGACAAGCAGCCCTTTCATCCCAGTCACCCGGGGGGATACCCAATGGGCAGAGATGCTGGAGGTGGCCGAGCATCATCTCCCTGCCTCCTTGTCACCTCACCAGCGCTGGGAGCTGCCGAAACGGCACTGCCACCTCGTGGCACAGCGACCGGCGAGGCTGGGGACAGTGCGGCACCACACGTCGTGCATCACACATCATACATTTCATGTCATACATCACACATCATACATTTCACGTCATACATCTCGCATCATACATTTCACGTCATACATTGCACATCGTACATTTCACATCATACATCGCACGTCATACACCACACATCATACATCTCACGTCACACAGGCGCATCCATGGACAAGTCACATGCTTCAACGCTGTACACAGACTTTATTACCAGGGGAGCTGCCTCCAGGTGAATCGGTGCCAAAAAGGTGACAAAAATCTTCAAAGGCGGCCAGGGAAGGGGAGCAGAGAGCAGGTCAGCCTGGATAAAAGAGTGGGGTGAGGAAGGAAAGCAGATGGGGTGGGATCCCCGGCCCCAAAGGAGGCAGCAAGGGACCCGGTTTGCTGCTCCATCAGGTGGGTCGGGGCTCTCTTACCTCCTAGTTGTTGCTCGGAAGCGGGGCCTGGGCATCGGTGTCCGGCTCAGCGTCCAGCTCAGCGTCCAGCTCAGCTTGGGGCAGCATCTCGTCCATGCTGCAGCAAGTCAATGTTAAGGAGGTGCACGGGACCCGCCCTGGGCAGGCGGTGAAAGGGCTGGGTTCTCCCCACTGTCAACCAGTCCCTTCTCCTCACAGGGCATGGAGGTTTTATTCCCAGGAGCCCCAAGAAACATGCCAGCCCCCCAAAAAAGCTGTGCTGGGGTGAACTCACGTGTTTTCAACTTGCTCCAGCCTTCCTTGTGATGCTTGTTTCCCCAGTGTCAGCAGCCCACAGCAGGAGACCTCGGCTTGGCTGGCAGAACTGCGCCCATCCCATCAGGAACTGCAGCTGCCACCGCCGAGCCCCCCAGCACATCCCACCCACCCGCAGCTGGTCCCGGGGGGCACCGTGGGGCTTTACCTCTGCCTCGAGAGCTGGTTTGCAGCCTTGTCCTCCTCCGTGTTGCTGAATGGCTGTTCCACTGGCTGTGCAACATCATCCTGCCAAAAGCAGAGGGGGATGAGGTGTTCAGGGCTTTGGCACAGAGGGGCATGGGGTGGACAGACCCTGCTCGTGGCACAGACACAGGGTGGCTGGAGCCGGGTGTCTCTGAGGGTGCAAATGGGAGGGTTTCTCATCCGCGGCCACACTCAGCCGGTGGATCCCAACCTGTGGGTCCGGCTTGCTCGGTGCCAGACACGCCGGAGGAGCCGATGCCAACACTGCCCGCTGCTCCACCATGACTGCCTGCGTCCACCTGATGAATCTGGAGGCCCCATCTCCAATCTGCAAAGGCAGCAAAGCCGCCATCAACTGCAGGCAGCCCGGGGTGGGGGGGAAGGACCACGCATCACATCCCGCCCCCCAACCCTGCCTCAGCGTGAAATCCTGGGCAAACCTCATTGGATTTGAATCCCGGGGCTGCCCAGGGTTGGCATCGGCATTCGTGTGCCTCAGCCTCACCTCAAGCAGACTCTTCTTCATCATTGGGACTTTTCTCACCTCCACGGATACCCTGGAAGAGAGGCAGCTGCTGAGCCCCCCCACCCCAGCCAGCACCCTGGGTGGGGGGAACCTACCGCAAAGCCCCTTCCCCACCGCTTACCGGGGCACCGGCGAGGATTTTACGTGCCACGAAATACACGAGCCACGTGGCAACGATCATCCTGGGCCCCTGCACCGGCACTGGCAACACCCAGCACGTTGGTGGGTCAGTGATGGAACTGGCGCCACGGTACCCGCGTCACGGTTCCCCTGGCAACAGGGACAAGGGCAGGGCCGGGGGGAGCAAATCCCAGCTTAGGGCACCCCCCTTGCACCCCATGGGATGCTCCAGGCAAAGAAAACCCAAGCATCCTTCCACATCCCATGGGATTAGCATCCTCTCCACAAACACTTCCAGGGCAGCCCACCTCCTGCTCCTCAAACCCAAAAAATCAAAGACATCCACAAAGCTGCCTTTTTTTTTTATTATTATTTTATTTTTTCTTTTTTAGCAAATGTTTATTTATATCAAAATACAAAACATTTCTGAAGCAGGGTAATGTTACATGAGGAGCAAGTTAATCGATTCCAAAACCCATCGTTCTCCTATAGCATAGCTAGTTGTACGTAACATTGCAACACTGCCAGAATTTCGTATAGTGGGTACATTAAAATTAAACAACAACAAAAAAAAAAACCCCAAACAAACCGACCAACCAAAAAGCCAATCTATGAACATGCAATGTTACCAGCGATAAATTGTTAAGTACTCAGCAGGCCTTAAAATCCCAACAGGCAGAGACCGAGGGACCAGGTACTCCCAGTAAGGCAGGGCTTCAAACTCTCATTTCCTCCAATTTTTCTTGGCTTATGAGCATTTTACTCATTAACTGACAACAGTCCAAGAGCCAAAAGGGACCCAAACTTTCTTGGCAGAGTGGGGATTATTGCTTAGAGCTATCCAAGCAGACCCAGCTCCCGGCACCCCCGGGGAGGATGAGGAAGGGCAGAGCTGGAAGATGTCAAACCCCCAGTGGAGGGGGCTCAGGGGTCATTATCCCCTTGGAGAGAAGCTCTGAGTTTGGCCGGGGACCTGGACCCCCGGCGAGGTCTCGGTTACCTGCCCTGGGCAGGTTAGCACCCAGTGGGAAGGAGAGTTTTGGGGTGAGGGACCCCCAATTTGTACCCCTCATCGCACACCTGGGGAGCGATGCTGATGTTTGGCGGCTTCTCGCCGCGGTCCCGGAGATGCCGGTGCTGAGCATCCCGGCCCCGGTCCCTCCTGCTGGCATTTCTACCGGCCTTGGCGAGCACGGAGGCCAAGAGCAACAATACAGATACAGAGAGATTATACAGAGCGCAGAATAAGTTTCGTATAAGGCTTTGGTACAGCACCATTATGTCAGATTTGTAAATTGTTCACAGAAAAACAAAAAAAAGCTTACTGAAAAAATAGTGGTTTAGTTTCTCTTATTTTTTTTTATTATTATTTTTATTTTTATTTTCTTCTTTTGAGGAACATACCTGAAGTTCAAAAATTAACCCTCTAGTTGCCATCTGGGCTCCCACCAAATGCTATTTTTGCTGTGTGCAATTTAAGAACTAAGTGACTCGAACCCAAATCCCAACTGACCTGTTAACACAGCCCACCCAGCCAGGCAGTGGCCAACGCTTCGCAGCGCACAGGTCAGTCACATCAACACCACAGAGATTCGGCAGCTGATCGCTACTCACTTTTTAGTAAAAATTAAAAAAAAATAAAGAAAAATAAAGAAAAATTCACAACAACAAACATTACGGAACCAGCGGTACTAAAGTTTCCTTTATTGTTATTGTTATTAAAAAAAGTCGGTTCCACTGGTTACCATTGAAACAGCACCAAAGAGCACCCTAACGTGTGTTATACATCGTAATACTCGACATTCAAGAAATGGAAACGAGGTTGGATGGTTTAGTCTTTATATCCATAGGCAAGAAATTCTTCTTAAAAAGAGGAAAAAGTTGTCGCACGCGACCAGAAACCTGTTGGGTCGGGAAGAAAATCCTGCCTTAGGGGAAAACACTATGGAGTTAGGAGGGAATATTAAATCAAGAGCTACTTGTGGAGGTTTCTACCAGGGTTCAGAGACTCTACAAACCTACCAAAAGGGATTAAAAAGTTTGGGCTCCCCGGGAGAGCCGGGGATGCTCCCTGGGGGATCCGGGGATGCTCCCCTGGGAGCTGGCACGCAGGTAAAATCTCCGAATACCCAAAGGATGGGACTCGAGGAACCTACGGCAACGCAGGTGTTTGCAGGACGATTTCTATCAGGCTTTCCCAGGCGGGAATCGCAAAGGGAGCGGAGCCCGCACAGCCGTGCGGAATGTCCTGCACCTCCGGGGCTGTGGGAGCATCCCTGCCTGCCCCAAAGAGCAAAATACAAATAGAAGTTTGGCCTTAAAGTGCATGTGGGAGGGCAGGGAGGGGGTGCCGGCATATCCCACCCAGCCAAAGCCTCCCTGAGTGCTTTCCCACCGCTCCCAGCAGCCAAGCGGGAAGATCCCGGGATGGGGCAGGAAGCAAATACCACGCCCCCCCCTAAAACGCAAGCTCCTGCTAGATGCACATGGATGGAGGAAGCGAGGTTGTGTGCACCAAACAAAAGAAATTAAATAAAGCCAAGGGAAGCGGGACGGTGCGGCCGCCCCTTGGGCCCACGGTGCCCGGGGAGGAGCGGCTCTTTATGTGTCTGTTTGGCATCCAGAGGGTTAACGGTACTGTGGAAAGTGTGCTTTGTAAACATTTCTATTGTTTTATGTCCTGTTTTCTTTTCTGTAAGTGATTCCAGGGGACATGGGGAAAGGAGAAAGCTGCTCGCCCCCCAACAACACCCCAAATCCCCACCGGCTGGGCTAGGGGGGGCAATACAGCCCCCCAGCCCTGACACCAACCGGCGAGAAATCTCATCCCTTCTTTTTCTCCTCACATCCTTTTCTCTTTAAACATATAAAATACTCACTTATGTATTTACCGCTAATAATGCAAGTTAGTCCCATCAAACATGCTTTGCTTCAATATCAAGAATTGGTGCTGAACAACTCTTGGCTTGATATTAGAAACATCTCCCCCCAAACCCCCCCTCCTCCCCCCCGCCCCAACAAAGAAGACAGAAATATCATGGAAAATACAGGTGACACCTACGGAGGACACGGTGCCGCTGCGAGGGTCCAGCTCCCGGGTATTACATTCGTGCCTCGGCCCATCGGGGACACGATGTGACAATGGCGAGGGACCTCTGCCTGGCCCCGGTGGGATGGGAGCACCCGGGGTCTGTACCATTGTCCCCTGCCTCGCTGCAGGGACATCTGGGCCCCAAAACAACCAGCAACTGGGCCCCCCATGGGGCCAAGGACCATGGGACCCATCCCGAGGTGAGCAGAAGGTCCACTAAGCACTGCCCAAAGGGGATGCTTTGCCGCTCCCTGGCATCGCTCGGTCCCCAAACTGGCTCTTCTTACCCCAATTCACAAGGGGAAAGGGGGCCGGCGGGTCCATATTGCTTTGCAGGGAAAGCCCTGAGCATCCCCAGCACCTTTTCCCCACCATGCCTATAGAGAACGTGCCCCCTCCAGCCAGACGCGGGGACCCCCCCACAGCCACCCAGATACTCTCCAAACCGCACGAGGGCTCCAGGAACCCGAAGGCTTTATGAGGACGGGTGGCCGACAACACCCAGCGAGGTAGCGGCGCGGGGAGCTCGTCCCTGCTGTGTCCCCCCATCCCATGCCACCGGGTTGCAACCAGCCCCATCCTTCCCGCTGGAAATAGCACCCTTGGAGTTGAGATTTGTCCAATTGCTCTGAAAGAAAAACCCAAAAGCAACACGCAGCCCCCACCGGGGAGCTGGCAGCAAATGGGGCGCCCGGGCTCCCCCCTCTTCCATGGGCTTTTTCCCTTCTAACTTCATTTTTCCCTATGGAAACAGCAACGCGACAGCAACGCCGGGTCAGCAGTGGGACTGAAGCCACCGATCACCCTCGGAGCCCCTCGCCCAGCCCTCCTCTCCCTCGCCACTGTATTGCTCAAACAGCACTAGGCATGGATACAAAAATAAAACAGCTATGTGACTTAGATATATATAATTAATTTTTTTTTAATATATATATATTTGTATATATATTTTTTTTGTCTATTTATAGGTGGATGGAGAAGCAGAGAAGCCGAAGCGCAATATAATGTAAAAATACTCGCTCTGCTCCTGCTGTTCGGACTCTCCCCACCTCTGACAGCCTCTCTCATGCTGCACAGAAGTTTCTGACACCTATTACTAAGGAATTAGTTTAAATATTTATTCTTCCCCCCCTTCTAAAATAGAAAGTAAATATATATTTGTTTAATTTTATATACAATGCAGGTTTAATACACCAATATCATTTCTTTAGATAGAGATACTGGGGCTCATTTCTCAAGTCTTTTTTTGTTTGTTTGTTTTATTTTTAATAAGTGCTGGGGGGGAGAGGGTGGAAATCAGAGGGGCTTTCAGACCAAGGACTGCATGTCCCAAGGAGATGGGCACCCTCATTGCAGCCCTCTTGGTCCCCTGCAATCTCAGGAGAACAAAAAGAAAAGCCCCCCCGGCTAGGAGAGAAATCGTCATTTCGATGGTAAAGCAAATATCCGGGCATACTCTCCTCCCTTGGGGGATGCCAGCCCCTCCATACCGCCTGTCCCACCCCACTACAACCAGTATAAAACCCCGTGCTACCACTACAGCGCATGCTTTCGACATCCAAACCCCTTCAGCCCGGACCAGCCCCTCTCCCCGCATTGCTCTCACCCACCCCCTCCCTCCGTCCATGCACATATCAAAAGCCAGATAGATTTTTGGGGATTTGGGATGCTCGTCGGTACATGTCCTGAGGTCACCCAGCAAGACACCCACTGCCACACAAATGACGAGGAACAGACAAACCTACCGGGCTAAAACACATAGAAATGGGGAAAAGAGGAAAACACGGCACCCGGGGACGGGGACTCTTTCCAAAACCAGCACCTCCGCACCCGTCCTCACCACATGGGGATGTACAGACCTATGGAAATTAAGCTTAACGCTAAATTTCTTCTTTTGCTGGCATAGGCATTGCCAAATCAGAGGTGCCATCGGTGCTTCCCCAGCCTCCAGTACTTGGCTCGACAGATTTCAGCAGTCACCTCTAATAGGAACAAATTGCACTTCCCAGCCTCCCCTCCCCGGCAAACACAAGCCAAGAGGAGTAAAAATACTCAGTAAAAGGAAAAAACAAACCAAACCAGACAACTAAGCTGAAATGGGAGTAAATATCCTGTTTTCTTTCAGGGTTACCCCAGGCAGCACAGGGATGGGCTCCTGGGGAGCAATGGGCATCCAGCCTCAATTTGGCCACCCCCATACCCAAGTCATTGGACATTTTGCCAATGCTGGCTCTAGCATCACTGGTGAATGAGTTACCTCTGTGCTTCAGATCCTAAAAGTCCCGTTAATGAGGTTTAGAAGAAAAGAAAAATAAAAGACACTGTGCAGAATATCTTGTCCTGCCCAGCAGCCACCACTGGGACCGGCTGGCACGGCCGGCGCCGTGTTCCTCAGCCCGAGGGACAAATTTAGCTGTACCCTTCTCATCCCTTCTGACTCATGCTTTCCTGGGAAGAACAGAAGCAAAGCAAAATGCTTTCACATGAGTAACCGGAGAGCAGCATCTAGAGGGACTTCAGAGAAGGGCTTCTGCGTGGTGATGCTTTTTCTTTAAGCGACTGCACCAGAGATGAGGCAACGTGACGTCTCTGGCCCATGTCACGCCCTGCGTGCATCGGTCACGCAGAGGAGAGGACCTGTCCCTCCTGCTTCTCAGCATCACAGCCCTGAGGTGAGTCATATACAATGAACAAAGTACAAAAAAAAGGTGGGGAATAATAATAATAATAATAAAACAACACCATCTGATTGTGTGCAGCAGGGATGCAGGTCATGCACAGAGATGCTGTGCCTGTCTGTTCCTAAATCCTCAGCTCCGGCTGCTCCCAACCCAGCTTTACCCATCCCAATCCATCCCCTCCATTGCGGCTCTGAACGCTCTCCCTTACAGACAAACATATCCCCGACATGCAAATCTACTGGACTTCTGCATACCTATCTACCCTTGTCCTACGCTTCCCTATGTATTTATTATATCTCATATTTACAGTGCGTTTTACTCCGGTTCCTTGAAAAGATTTCCTTCCATTAAAAGCAGCGGCTCTGCCAGCCTGGGGCCACAGCGAGCCCACGCGGGACATGTGGAAATCCCCCAAGGCAGCCGGTCCAGCCTCGCCAGAAATACCCCCAGCCAAGAACTGCAGCTGAAACCAGCCCAAAACTCCAGAGAAATCCCAAATCTCCATCACTGCCTGCAGCAGGAGGAGAAAGCAAAATGCCAAGCAGATTTTGTCCTAATGCAAGCTGCGAGATACCAGCAGCGATAAGTCTCGAATGCCTGTGTCGTGCCCAGATGCCATGAGACACGACTGAGCCCTCAACAGCCCTGGAGGAAGGCACAGCAAAGTTGTTATTCCCTTTATATTTATCTAACCAAACACCAGCACCTCCAGCCTTCCCCCAAAGCAGGGGGCACTGAACCAGCTATAAAGGGAGACGAACATCAGATCAACAGTCTGGGGTCCACCAGCAACCACAAACCAGCCCCCATGTCAGGGGTGACAGACCCTCCAGCTCCCCCATCCTACAAACCCATCGCTCCGAGTGCCCGCGGATGCAGTTAACAGCAGGCACCGAAACGGGGCCCTGCAAACGAGCCCCAAACGCTCCTTTCTCTCCCCACTTACTAACCTGCGTTTTCTTTCACATCAACATTACTAAACCAAGCTTCTGTGGGAAAATGACCTTAAAAATACACGGCTGATTTCTCAGCGGCTCCCGCTGGACAAGCAGGCAAAGCCTTTTCCCTGCCCCACCACCTGCCACGGGTGTGATGGGGAGGGTGCGGGGGCACCCCCTAGCACCCCCTCTTTCCAAGGGGTCTCGGCGACACTCCTGTACCTACCTCTCCACATCATTCCCTCACTTTGGGGCTGCCAAATGCTGCAAAACCCCACAGCGGCGCAAAAACGGCGCTGGAGCATCCCCACCTTGCAGCAAGTACCTCCCAATGCCCGGCTGGTGCCCAGGGACAAATATCCTTGTGATTCAGAGGTGTTTTTTCCACCATGGCCCAGGATTTTCCAAGGGACCTAATGGAACACACCGCGCTTGCACCGTGCAGGGAGGAATCGTACGCTTAGTGGTGAAGCAAGAGCCTTCTACCTCAGACAAGCTTACAAAATAAGAGAGTTTGGCCCAGGAAGATAAAAATCAACATATATTTTGCAGCATGAAAGGAAAAATAAAACTAAAAAAAAAAATGGAGCAGCAGCAGCAGCTGTGTTTGCAAACCACCAAAGCGAAACGGAGTTCGAACAGGGATGGAATGGGGGAAGCGTTTGGCATCGTCTGACACGGCTTCGACGTCCCAGGTCCGCGGGAGGAGAGAAGGAGCGAGAAGGGCATGGAAACCAGAGGGCTGGGAGAAGCGAGGAGGTTGCCAAAGCAAGAGGTGAGCCCGTCTGCCAAAGCACAGCCCGAGTCTATTGGAAGGTAACTCGGTCTAGCGGGGAAAGGAGTTAAGGATGGTTTTTTAGGGAAGAGCCGCTTCCACGAGGCGCCCGGGCGGGACTCCCCACTCCAGCAGCGTGGCGGGTACACGGCTGAAAGAGAGAGGGCTGCAGCTCCAGCCTCTAAAGGTCGAGGACCATGAAAAGCAGGGGGGGCCCGGCGGCTCAAAACACCTGCAAAAGGAAAACAACTCTCAAAAGACTGACCCCAGCAAGCCGGCGCGCTCCGTCAAACCTTCCCTGCGCTCCAAAGTCCTCTAGAGCTCCTTCAGACGGGACGGGGGCACGGTCCCGAGGTAGCGACCTCAGGAGCCTGAAGACACGGCCTTGCCCGTACAAACGGGCATCGTAAATAGTTTGGAAAGCACTCAAATGAAAAAGCAACCCCCGGTTAGAGAGGTTGAGGCAACGAGAGCGAAAGGAAGAGCGAGTGAACCGTGGCACGGGCAGCGCGAAGCCTCCATGCCTCCCCCCGGCCGGGTTGTCCCCTGTCCCCGATTGTCACCTGTCCATCGGGAGCATCCCGGCCCGTCACTGCATCGCTCACCGTACCACGCCGGCTCGCCGCACTGCTGAAGTTACCGGCGAGCTGAAGTTAACCAGGCAGAGGTTTTGGTTGTTTTTCCCCCCGCTGCCAAGCGGGCAAATGGCATTAAATCAATTCAGATCCGAGCGGATTCTAGGGGGAATCCCTAAAACACACTCAAATAAAAGAAATTTGCAGTCATACTGTTAGCGACGTTGAATTCACGCTCTGATGGTTGAGGGTCTTACATTAGGTCACTCATCACGTACTTGATATAAAGCCCTGGTGCAAGGCTGGAAAGAGAGGGGCATTCCCCTCCCTCCTTCACGAGACAAACCTACTCACGGTTTGAAGACCATCTACACAAAGTTGTTAAAGCTCAGAAATATCTCATTATCGATTTAGCAGATTCATTGTCAAGTGGTTCAAACCTACGTCAGGGCTTCGAGGTTGGAAAAGACACGGCGCTCTGCTTTCCGTGGCTACGGGTTTCCAAGCATCCTGCTGGGAAATGAAGCACAGCCTCCAAAACCAGATATTTGGAGGCAGAATGATAAACAGGCTCCAACCTAAAAGCTCCCGGGGAGCATGGCGTGGTTGGAGTGCTGTATCCCGGCTGCCTGGCCAAAAGCATCACGTCTTTCTCCAAACATCTAAGCCCCTCGAGGTTCAACCAGCAGCAAGAGCAATAACCAAGGCAAAGTAGAATTAAAGGCGAGATTGCGGAGAATCTCTTGGCAATTCTACCTGGGAATAAACAAATGTTTTGTATGCAAATGGAGGGCCTGGGGCAAAAAACATGCCTGCAGGCTCTTCGATTCTCCTGACGTTTCATCTACAGCCTGAATCCACTCAAAGCAAGAATATCCGCATGAAACACTTGGTATTTTATTCCCAGGCAGGCTGGAGGGTTTAGCACTTTACCGCAGAGGAAGAACTGTGCAAACCTGGATGTAGCGGCTGATTTTACCACTTCAAAAAAACCCCAAACAAACCTATAAATATTTTAAAGGTAGGGATCACTTGGTGTTAGCACTCGGCATTTACAGAGCACTTGCAGTCTGCAGGCGACCAAGTGCTTGTCCGAAGTGCTCAGCTATGACTTATCCCCATTTTACAGATGGGAGAACTGAGGCACAGAGAGGTTGAGTGACTTGCCCAAGGCCACGCAGTCAGAGAGTGGAGGCAGAGCAGGAAAGCGAGCCCGGCTGTTCTCGGGGAGGGCTACACCTTTCCTGCTAAAACAAATAAAATATAAAGGCCTATGCAATCCAGAAAACCACCGGCCGACAAACCTACCCTAAGTATTTTGAAGAGGAAATACATTCCGGTGAAGAGTTAGAACAGCATTACCGAGAGGGGAACAGCGGGTCTCCTCGGATGGGACAAAGGGAGGGGACACAACCCCGGCGGGTGTCAGAGCCAACACGGCCGGGCTGGAGTAGGAGAAAGAAGGGGAAAAACAGCGAAACCAGCAGCAAGGTGCTTTAAGCTGACGCGAAACGCTGAGCTTAGCTTTGCACGGTCGCTCCGAGGAGCCATCCGTCTCCATCCGCAGAGCTGGGGGTTTCCAGCCACGCTCGCTGGGGCTCAGCATCTGCCAATGGAGGCTTTTTGGGACCAAACCCCATTTGATTGGGACATCTCCCCATTTTGCAGTTATGCATCAAGATTACAAATGTTACCGTAGTCAGAAATCACACTACACAGCACTGAAGAACATTTGCCAGCGATACGCGGAGCGTCAGGAAGAATTAATGAAAACCACCCCCATCAGAGCTGACACGCACCGTACTTTGGGGGAAAACACCCTTGGATGAGAACAGTCCCATACCTGCGCGCCGGCAATGGTTAACACATTAACAAGGTTCAAATGCATTTGCACAGACAAATGGTGATTTCTCACATCTCAGACAGATTCGAAGGCTCGGGGTCTTTCTGGTTTTCCCTTTCAGAGCTAGGTAAGGAAAGATGTCACGGATGGTTTTGTTGCTGTTATCTTCACATAAAAGGAGGCTGGGAAGGGGGAGGCAGGGAGATTTTCACAATTACAGCTTTCCTGGGATTATTTGGTCGTGTTTTTATCATAATCAGATTCATGGGATTACCAGTTCCCGTCTGGGTTCTTAGTTTCTTGTCAATTAATTACACCCCGTGTCATTTAATTTCTTCCGGCGATTGAGGACCAGCTGCTCGATCCCACACTTTCTCCCTAAATGCGTGCTGCAGAAGCAGATGTCAAAAGCTCTGTCTACACCTTTTAACCCTAGAGATCTTTTCCCAAACCGAGATGCAACACCCCCTGTCCCCCCCACAGCTTCTCACCCCACTGCAGCCATCCGGGGTGGGGGGAGAAGCGGATCCGAGGAGCCCCCACGCCCCAAGCATCCTCCCTGTCCCCCCAAGCTTGTCCCCACCACAAACCCCACGGCACAGCGTAGGGGCTTCTCCCCATCTCTCCGTCCCCCCCATGGCGCGATGTCGGCTCCCTCCACCCCCTGTTTAACCTTCTGGGGCCGAGGTTTAAAGCAAGGTGGCGTGGCCGGCGGTGTCCTCGTGGTCCACGCTGTTGAGGATGGCTGTCTGGTCCTCGGGGAGCTGGCGGTGGCAGAGGTCGTCCTTGAGCGCCGAGAGGCGGGCGAAGGGGTCCTGACGAGGGTGTCTCTTCTTCTTGCGGAGGCAGACAGCTTCGTCAGGCCACAGTACCTGAGAGCTGGGAAGGTGCTGAACCTGGGAGGCAGAGCCGTCTGTGGAAGACAGAGAAGGCGGATGGGACCGGAGACGGCAGCGGTGGGCTTTGCGTGCCCTAAGGGGGAGGTTACGGCAAGCCTGGACCCAAACTCGCCTGCTTGGTAAGGAAGGAACACGTTGGGCATCGGGGAAAATTAAATTAACGCACAGAAATAAAATCCAAAGCAAAAATCAGTCGAGATGGGAGATGCGTGGAAGGGGTTTGGAGACAGGGGGAGAGCAGGGGAGGGACAGTGTGTGGGTGAGCAGCCCGAGGAGCCACCACTTTTTTGGGGCTTGGAGACCTCTCCTGGGGATGCTGTTGGGGACCACGGGGCCCTTGCACTCACTGGATTGTTTTCTGGATTTCGAGGAGCCCTTGGATGACTTTTTGGGCTTCTTTATCCGCTGGTATTTCAGAGCTTCGAGCCTCTCAGGTGCAGCAGCGTCCCCGGACGGAGATGGACGTTTTCTAGGAAGGAAAAGCAGACAGGCACCGTCAGTGGCTCTCGGCCACGCTCGCAGCCTCCGGATGTCCCCGGCGGGGGATCGGTTGACCCCAGCCAGCTCTGCGGTGGAAAAAGAAATGGTGAGAACCCCAGGCCGAGGGAGCTGGGCCAGCCAGATGTGCCGGAGCGAGGCGCCCGAGCGTGTCCCCTGCTGTCCCCTTACATCTCCTACGCATCGCCAAGTGGTGCCGCAAGCCCGGCCAGACCCACCGGCACCATCCAACGCCTGAGAGAGCTGCCGGCACCCCAGCTCACCTGCCTGCCATGCCCAGCACCGCTAAACGGAAAAAAAAGATGAAATCAAATAAAAAAAGGACGGGGCAGATCCTATGTCCGATAAGGCATTTCTGGGGAAGCAGTGGGAAACCCCTTGGGATGGAGAGAGGAAGAGACAGGCAGACGCGGCACGGCAGCACCAGGACGGGCACCACGAGCCACCCAGGGCAGACAACAGCGGGGAGGGCCTGGCCCCACTCCCATTGCCAAAATATACCAACCGGGAGCCACACGACAGACAGGGACACAGAGGGCACACGCCGACACAGCCGGGAGCGGTACCGCGTTCCCAGGTCCCTGCTATGAGCAACGAGAGACGCAACAGCATGGGAGTATCTACTCCTTAACGCTCGCGGGCTGGGAGCTGGGGTTTCTTGCCCTGCAGGACAGGACACTGAAGTGATGACACTGACAAGGTCTTATAGCCAGGGACAAGGAGGTGATTTGCAACGGGGTGTTTCCTGCAGGAGGGACAGCAGTTTTGAGGGACAGTTTTCCAGCCTTAGCGCCGGAATAACTCTTCTACAGGAACCAGCTCAAGGCTAAGTCATCTCCCCTTTGCAAAAAGGTTGTTTGGGTTTTTTTTACTCTACTTTCTTCGCTGTACCTGCTTTTCCAATCCAAGGGCTGGACAGTATGACTGCTGTGGAGAGCAGGGCAGTAGGGGAAAACCTCCTTAGCAGAGCATCGGTCCAGCTCTCATCTATAACGCATCACAGCATCCCCCCCTCTTGCTGCTTTCCCTCTTGTTTCCCCCTCTCCATTTCGCTCCCATGTCCCTCCAAGGTGCACCAACACCTAATGCCACAGAAGGAGCAGCAGACGCCACCGGTAGCAACCTGGGATCAGCCTGAATCACCACAGAGGTTGCAACACAAGGTGCCCAGAGATGACAGGGGAAGCATCCACAAAGCACCTTTAATTGCATTAAAGCCAAAGCTCAAAGCCAGGCTCTGGAGAGCAAAGCCTGGAGATTTAAACCAGCGTGCCTCTAACAAGCCTGCCCTACCCATCAAAGGAAGAAAAGACACTTTTCTGCTCTCATAACTTGGTGACTGGAGGTCAGTGACCAAACCTTTTCAAAACAGCCACGCAGAGGACAGCGCTGATGGCAACTCCTGCATCTTCAGGTGTCTGTGAGCAGGGCAGGGATCAGCAAAACCCTGGCTTGGGTGGGCAGGTAGAAGAGTCACCTCAGCTGACTGCAAGGAGGCAGCATCAGTGCATTCAGACTCCTGCTTTGTCACCAAAAACACATGGACAAACTCATCCGTCTCGTTCCTGCTCTGTTAGTAAGGTGGGACCTATCCAGCGCTGCAGAAACACTGGCTTTGCAGAGCATGGCACACCTGGGCTGCGGTACAGGAGCACGTCCACCCACGTGAGCCTGCAGCTCCTCATCTCCCTTGGGCTCCACGTCTGAGATCCCCAGCGGCTGACGGGCGGTGATACTTCAGCTGGAGTGGCACACGCAAATAGTTCCCAAGAGATGTTTTTTCCCCTCGGGGAGTAGTTGTTTTTGGTGATGCGTGTGATCGCAAAGCATCTCAGTTCTGCTAGCAGCGTCGCAGAGCGTCAAGAGAAGCGCGGTGTGAATTGATGAAGCAGCTGGGGCACAGCAGATGCAACAGAAACCCAAACGCTGGGCATTGAAAAGCCTCTTCTCATGTTTCCCATCACAACAGAGACATCAAGGCACGGATGCTCCTGGAGAGATCTCCGTTCCAGCTCTCGGCAGAGCAGCACATCAGCTGAAGATGAAGCAACTCATCAGACAAGCTGGTGATCCTGCTGGCTGGATCCAAGTGAGAGCTTTCCCTCGTTGGAAAGACAAGGTTTACAAGCCCATACAGTTGCGGTGCTCAAATGTCTTCTTCCCAAGAGAGATGCTGCCAGCAGTGCCTCCGAGCTTGGTTTGGGCACTACCTGCTGAGCTGCACCCCTGGCACACGCTCTTCCCATTTATATCCCCAATTCAATGATTCTATGAGCTTGGCAATCCTGTCACCGTCCCACCCATCAGCATCTGCCTTCCACTGCCTGTTCCTACCACCCAGGCAACTTTGCTCATGTTATTGAAGCTCAACTTGTACAAGGCTCTTGCTCTTTCCATTCTTTTTTTTCCTTCTAAGAAGATGCTGCTGTGGCACGTTGACAAAATTAGACAGATTTACGCAAGGGATTACGAGGAAATTGCCTGAAGCTCATTTCCACTAGCTCTCCATAATTGGACTTGTATTTATACACACAAATACAAACAGTGAGCGCACTGAACCCACGTGTCACTATAAATACTGTCTGACCTCTGGCAAGGAAGAGATACAGAGGAGGACAAAATTATGCTACTCACCAGCCAAATTTTATCTGCTCTACCCACCCTTTATTTCTTCAAAGGACTCCGATTCTTTCCAATTAGTTTTCATTTTAAGCTCAGCCAAAAGCCTCTTCCTGCCCTCAGAGGTAACATTTTGGGCAGCTGCCCATGAACGAGAGATATCTTGAACACCAACAGATGAGAGGTTCAGAGAGGAGGGTGAACTTCTAGAGTCTTCAGTGTGGACCCAAGCACAGGAGCTTCAAGAAGCACATGTGAATGCCTGATGTGATGCCACAAACACCCAGAGCAGCGGTTTTCCTCGAGTACTCAAAGGACAACCCTTCTGAATGAGTAGGAGTCTGAAGTGCATGGACAGAGAGGCACTGGAGGGGCCACAAAGGTACCAAGGGACCCCGAGAGCTCCAGCACAGAGGACGCAGGTAGAGGAGCCATCCAACCCAACACACATCTCAGTTGCTCTTCTTCAAATGTGTTTCCACATCCAAAGCAAAGATGCAAGGGAGAAGGCCCATGAAAGAATCACTAAAGCTCTTTCCACCCAAAAGGAGGTACCCATGTAAAATAAGGCTCTAGGAGATTCAAGGGCGCAATACATGTATTTAATCTTGTGGAGGTGTCAGGAGATATTCCCTGTCTCCTCCTCTCCTTGAGACAGTGACATCCAGGAATGGTTTGGACAGGTCAGAGCACCCACTTGGACCAGTTAGAGCATCCACTTGGACCAGTTAGAGCATCCACTTGGACCAGAGCCCACCGTGTCTCAGCCACCGCATCCTTCAAGCCTTCATCCTCCTCAGACAAAGAGCTCGATTCTCCTGCGTGAGACTTCACCTCAAGTGTGATCCCATGAGATGTCCTGCCGGTTGGAATTCCCCCTTTGCCTCCATCCCAAGATGCCATCACGCATCGTTTGAGATCCTCCATCGTGAGAGGTGCTAGAGAAACACAGCGGCGACGGCCCCTGGCCCCAGAGCTGCTGCTGCCAAGGCACCACAATGAGGGAGGAAGGGGCTGGTCGCAGTGGGGAGCACACCGGAGAAAGGGGGGGTCCCTTCTCCAGGTCTGCAGGCACCACAACTCACCTACACGAGGGACTTCACCGTGCTGAGGGGAGAGGAACGAGGAGGAGAGAGGGCGAGGGAAAAGGGACCGGACTGGAGAGGAAGAGGGAGATACAGTCAACAGGGGAGGGAGGAGAGAGGAAGATAAATGAAAAACAGGAGTGATAAAAATATATAAGTAAATTAAAGAGACTGAAAAGAAAAAAAGAAATCATAATAATTAAAGAAGAGAAGAAAAACGCACTCAGACAAGCAGACTCACAACTTCTCCAAGCGGGAGGAGGCATGAAACACATGCAGAGGATCAGCACATGGACAGTCTTTAAAGGGGAACCTGTTTTCTTTCAAGCGGGAGCGAGAGGTGCTCGTCCTCCTGCACGCCCGGCACCCGCGTCCCTTTGTCACTCACCGCGACCGAGGCCCCGGCACCGGGACAGGCTGCGGTGACCAGGGGCGCAGGGGCTCGGTGCCTTGTCTGTGGTTTTTGGGTTTCCCTCTGCAGGGAGAAGACAGCCGCCTTTTCCCCATTAGAACCATAGAATTCGGTTGGAAAAGACCCTGAAGATCATCAAGTCCAACCGCTAACCCAGCACTGCCAGGAGATGTGTCACCACGCGCCACCTCCGAAGAGAAGATGGGAAAACCGCTCGTGCCGACTCACTACCGGCATTATCTATCTCTGCCAGTCAGTAAAAACTACCCAGCCTTCACCCAGCAAAAGCCGCTGTGCCACAGCCACCACCGAGCCCGCAAACTGCCTCTCCCTCTCCTCCTCTCAGCTTTTATTACTGCAGCACAGAAATCTGGCTGGTCTGGTATAAAAATCCCTGCGCTCTGCATGCACTGACAATTTTATGACCCCAAATCATCAAGAAATTACTTGGCTGGGCTCTTTACAGGATTCCTTGCTTATTAAATAGAGATTTATTCTTCTGGCTTCCCCCTTTTTAGGGATAATGGCTCTGGAGTCGCTCCTGTAACTCCAGTCCCCAGCAGCATCTTGGAGTAGGACGCAGGGCTGCTCCTCAGCAGATGTCCTGCTTGGTGATGTGACCATGCTCCTGAAACCCCATCAACCCACAGCACCCGTCACCAGCGACAGGAGCCACCTGTGCAAGAGCCACACCGAACTCAGACGTGAGCCTGGACTCACCTCTGCTGCGCCAAAGCCACATTTGCTCATGTCCCTAATGCTGCCAGGGCAGGGAAACACCATGGAAAAAGAGGGGAGGAAACAGCCGCATCCTCACCGAGGGCTTCCCCATTGCTCAACAAGTCTGGCACGGTCTGGATCTCACCAAGCTTTGTTCTTCATGGGACACCCTGCTCTGGGATCAGCAGGGGAGAACACTAGAAGAAGGTGGTCAAGTGCTTCAGAGCTTTGAAGGCTGCAAGGCTCAAATGTGCTCAGGCTGTTAGGAGAGCACTGGCCAGGACCTTAACTGTTCCCATCCACACCAGCAAAGCTTCAGTTTTCTGGAAGACATGTCCTAAGGAAGTCTGGGCATGGCCAGGCCATGGAAACAGTCCAACCTGCAATCCCACCTCTCCTTCTATAACCAGCCTGGTGACAGCCAAATGGCTCAGCATTCCCTCTTCTTGGCATCAGGAATTACTATTATCTCACCTGGCTTTAGCAGTTTCAGCGACATCCTCTGCTTGTAAGGTCTGAAAACCATCTCCCGATTACTCCATCCCAGTTCCAGGGATGCCCACGGGCACCTAAGAAACTAGCCCCACAAAGGCAGCCCAAGAGCTATTTTCTTGGGAGAGCCTTTCTTGCTTAGGGCTGTTCAATTACAGCTGGGGCAGAGGAAGTCTTAAAGCTTTCTAAAAGGAGTATTTTGGAGAGGAGGGGGTTTTAATGTGACTATGAGAACAACAAACCACCTCACCAGCAGTCTGAAACTGTAGTTACGCTGCTGCCAATCATCTTGAAAAAAAGACTTCTATTTTCTGTGATTGAGAAGACTTAGGAAGAAAAACACGGATCCAGGTACTGATGGGAACGAAATGTTCCGTTTCCTAGACTGGAAGTGGAGACTGATTTTGGAGCCCGATTCTCAGAGCTCTATCTGCAGCTGTTTGCTGCAGAGGTGGTTGTTTTAACAGGCTCCAGGGGGTGGCCAGGAGCTCCTCCTGGTTTGGACCTACTCCACCTCCACAGGCACCTTCCTAACACCACACAACCCTCGTGCCGGGGCCGAGGGTGCCACGTGTCGCTGTCCTTCAAGGAACAGTGGCCATGGGGAGACGGCACCTTGACGCATCCCAAAGCCCAACACCAAGACACGGTGGCCACCCCTGGGCTCTCCAGCCTCGCCGCCCCCCTGAAGGCAGGGGAGCAGCAGCATGCTGCTGGGAGGGGAAACCCAAAAGCCACAGAGACTCTGCGTCCAGAGGTGTTTCCTAGTGTTTTCCGATTCCTTATTCCCCTTTAAAGGAAGAGATGGTATTGGAAAAGCCCCTTCCGTGTCCCCTCTCATGCCCCGCTCCCGGCCACCCTCCACAGCACCCACACCATCCTTTCGGACATGGATCACCCTTACCTATTGAGCTGAGGAGAAGCTTGTCTCGACAACACTGCCCAGATAGCTGAGATTAATCAAAAACAAAGCAGTTATCAACACCCGCAAGGAGCCGAGCTCCGCAACACATCAGCACGTCAACAACTCCAAAGGAAAAAGGAGGGAAAGAAACCAAACTGAAACACAAACCAAACGAGGCTGGAGAAGAAAGGGGGAAAGAAACAGAAGAGAAAGGAAAAAAGAAGAAAAGAAAACAATAATCAACAAAGCGAATGGATACACTGCGTAAAAGCACGGACAACAGTGCTGCTCTAACACGGATCTCTCCTGGAGCTGGGTCTCCTCGGGGTGCCCTGGCTGGGAGACATGGACCTACATCTACATGCTTAATTGCATCGCTCCATAGCTGTGTTTTCCAGAGGCACCAAGAAGTTGTTTCAGGCTCATTCAGCTCCTCTCCCTCCCCATCCTCTGCCCTGAGCCCTCCTGCCTTCCCCCTGCGCACCTCAGCCGTGCCGGAGGGCTTTTCTAAGGCCATAACGCTTCCAGGTACCAGAGGGTGGGAGTGAAATGCGGAGGGCGCTGCGGGGTGAAACGCTGCCTCCCCCCTCCCCAAAACACACGTCTCTTCTCCATACACCTCCAACGACACCGGCTCCACGGGGCTGGGCGCCCCGGCCCCCCCGAGTCCTCTCTGCCACAAGCCAGAGGGGGCTTTGACCCCACCAGACAACAAGCCAAAATGAAGCGAGACGAAAAGATGGGACGAAAGCACGGCTACGGGGTCTAAGGTGCTGCAAAGGATGGAGGGAAAGAGGAGAAATACAGAGAGAAAGAGAGAGAGAGAGAGACGCTTTTTGCCTGGAGCAACCCTGGTACCTGGAAAACCAGCCGCTACTGTCTAGTGCAGCCACATCCCTCTTTAGGGCAGGATCTGAGTGTGCCGGCAGCCTCCCGATCTCCGCTGGGGTTATTTTATTGTTTATTTTTTTCCTCCTCTCCTGACATGCTGCTGGTGTGGCTAAGTCCTTGATCTCTCCCTGCCCGCGTCCTGGGGCTGCAGCATCCCTTTTGCAGGTGGGGCGGCGACCGTGATAGCTGTTTCTGTTCATGCATTAAAGCTCTCTAGACTCCGCGGGAAGGAAGAGGAGGAAGAAGAGGCGCAGCGGCCCTAACGTTCGAAGAAAGCCAAGAGCCAGTAGCTAGAAGAAGGAAACAACCGCCAGTGACACCAGGACACTTACCTACACGAGCCAGGTTTTTGCGAGCCTGGCAGACGGCCCGTAACCCAAGTCACAGTGCCCCCGGGTTCCCCAGGGGAGGAGGCAAGCACGGTGCCGGCACCGGGAGGCTCGCCTGCCTAAAACCCGGCTCCTCCAGGCAGCGGCCATACAACCCGCGGCACCGGCCTCTTCCTAGCAAAGCCCGCGGGGTCGCCATCTCCAAAAGGGATGCTGCAGCGCGCCCAGAGAGACCCTAAGAGTTGGGATGGCGATGGCGGGGAGGGAGTTGGAGGGAGCGGGTGAGGCGGGGCGAGGGAAGCCGGGAAGGGGCCGGGGATGGGGGGGCACCACGGGGGTCACACACTTACCCCGTGGCGGCTACCGTGGTGGATGTCGGCTCTGGTTGGAGAATCTCCTCGCCGGCCCTCCTGGGAGAGGGGATGTCTCCAAAAACATCCATGGTGTCCACGGGTAGGGAGGAGCCCTGGGAGCCGGAGTAGCCGGTGGCCACGGGGGTGAAGGCGGTGGCAGGTCGGTAGCTGGGGCTGTCCCCCCGGCTGCTGGGCACGGGGGATCCCGTCGATGGCGTGGACTTGCGGGAGAAGCTGACGGCGGCGGGGGGCTGCAGGGTGATCTCCGACACCTCCGTCTGCTGGATGAGGCCCGGCCGGGGCCGGGCACGGGCGGTCAGCTCCGGGGAGCTGTTGCGGGAGCTGAGGGGGCTTTGGGTCAGAGGAGAAAGCCTCGAAGGTTGTAGCACCACCTGATGTAAACTGGGCTCAGCCCTCCTGACCTGCCGAGGACTGGGCCGAGGTCGGGGTTGGGGCTCGTACCACCTGGTGTCCAGGCTGAATGTGCTTGTGCCGCTGGGGCCGACGGGCTCGGACGGTTCGTGGTAAGGCAACACGGGTATGCCCATACCTTGGCTGGTATGTCTTAGCTGCCCTTGACATCCCATGGGTTGCATAGGTTTGTCCTGCCACTTGGTGGTGGTGGCCACCGAGGCCTGTCCCCTGCCAGGCGACTTGCCGGTCCAGCTCTTTGGTGCCTCCAAGGGCAGGATGCCCGGGTAGGACGCGGGGACCACCTGGAGGGAGGAAGGAGGTGGCCCCCGAGGAAGGCAGCCGCTGGGCTGGGTGCCCTCGCCCGCCTCGCAGGGCTGGAGCTGGTGGGGGAACGGCGCGGGGGCCGGCTCCAGGCTGCCGAATGGGAACTCAGCCCTGCCCCATGGCTCGGGGGACCGGCCCCCCGTGGGGGTCTGCGCCAGGGGCAGCGTGCTGTTGGAGGCATTCTCCCCGTTCTCCTCGGGGATGGTGGGGTGTCCGAAGGGCCCCTCGGCGGGCAACGGCGGGGAGGACATGACCGAGCTCAGCGGGCTGACTTCTGGCATGTAGAAGGGCGGCGGGTCCACCTCCCCGGGGCTGCTGCTGCTGAGGTAACCGTAAAACTGGTGGTGGAAAGCCCGGGGGGCCGGCGGGCGGGCCTGGCCGGTGGCCTGCAGGGCGCCGGGACCCTCCAGCGCCCGGTGGAACCGGGGGCTGTATGCTGGTGGCTGAAGGTAGGACTCCTGGCTGGAGGAGAGAGGGGTGAGCTGGGCTTTCAGAGCCGTGACGGAGGCGGGGACGATGGGGTCGTCGTTCTCCTCGTCCGACTGCCGGAACTCGGGGTACATGTCCGTCTCCTCCACAAAGGGAAAGCCCTCGATGCGCCGCGTCTTCAGGGAGGGCTCCATCTCTGCCGGGTCCATGACGAAGCGGCCGTCCGGTCCGCGGCTGATGAGCTCGATGGGGGTGGTGGCCTCGGCTTCGGCCTCCGCCTTGGAGACGCTGTACTTCTTGCTGCTGATGGCTCGCTTGGTCTTCTTGTAAAGGGAGAGCTCCTTCTCCTTGGTGGGGCTCAGCATCCGCTTGGCTTGGGGGCCCTGGTCGTCCGAGGACTCCGAGGGGGGACGGAGCGTGCGGATGCTCTCAGGACTCACCTTGCCGGAAGACAACCTGGACCACAGAGGAGAAAAACCGAGAAGGGTCGGTCACCTGAAGGGGAGAGGAGAGGTCTTCTTGTGCACCAGACACAACTGGAAAACCAAGTGCTACCAGCCTGCAAAAGAAGAACCACCAGGAGAAATCTGGGGGGGTAACCATGGCCAGAGGGAGTGGAGCTCAGCAGGCTTGGTATCCCCTCCACGGCAGGCACGTCATACCAACACCGCGCAAGAAGCTCCACGGCCCCAGCAGGATGAAAGATCCAGAGCCCGCTCCCAAATCCTTCAGAAGCTTCCTGAGCCATCCACACCCAGGAAAGCAACCGAGAGGAAGGACATCAGGCCAATGTCCCCTCCTGCGGAACGCAGCATCTCACTTGGAGATGCCAGCAGACCAACTTTTTCCCCCTGTTCTCCACACTCAAGAGCCTCAAAAGGCAGCAAGCATCAGATTAGTTTGCTCATCCCTATCCAGAAAACCTCGGACAAACAGGATTGAAAGGCATATGATAGTAGAACCAACAGAGATGGTGCAGGCACCATTATTTCAGCACAGAGGATGAAACAAAAAAAGCAAGATGAAGATCAACCAGCACCAGGACATTTTGCAACAGTTCAGGAGCCAAAGCATGAGGCATCCACATCTAGGACTCTCGAGCTCGCACTGGGGAGATGCTCCCACTGTTTAGCAGCTAGACATGCTTTTGATGGGCTGTGTAAGCACCACGATCCACCAACTTCAGACACATCTGGCAAGAGGCTTCAGTGGGGCACTCTTCATGGGAAGAGAAACGATACGCACGTAACATTGCCTGAATTTCCCAAGAAAAAACAGAGCCAACAGAGAATGACTCAACAACTACACTAAGCTTGCTGCACTCGTCCCTGCTGCTTTCTGCTCCAAAGCCCATTTGTCTCTTGTGAACTGGTGTGTTCCCACAAGGTCGGGGAACACCAAAAACCACTCGTCAGCAGCAACCAAACAAGGTCAGACATTTCCATTTGAGCCTTGCAACAGCTGTAGGAAGGAGACAGCACCTTGAGGACCCACAGCCTTGTGCCGCATCTAAGACAGATACTTACGGGGACTCCAAACTCTTCCTGCAGTGGGTTATCGAGAGAGGAGGGTCTGGAAGAGAATAAAAAGGGGAAAGAAGAGAGAACGCTAAGGAGGCGCAACAATGACAACAAGAAGACAAACTCAACACCAAGACAACAAAAGACACTCAATGAGAGGCCAAGGTTTCATTGCTCCAGTGTTTTAATGGTTGCTGACAACAAACAGCTCCCGACACCGGGTCCTGCCCAGCCTGTCACCGCAGTCCCGCAGGCTAGAGGAGAAGGAGCCCCATTTCCCTGGCCCCTATGGCTCCCCAAACACCCTTTTCCCTGCCAGTCGCTCCTGCAAGGTGCTGGCAGCCCCAGTTTTCGTGAAGAGGAGCAGCAGGGTCTCCTTTGCTGTTGGACACTCCCTGCTGCTGGTGGGATGGAGCTGGAAAGCCCAGCTCCCGGGAGCGATCCCCCCATCTCTGACCCAGAGGATGCCCCAAGCCCTAACCCCCCAGCTCTAGGAGTTATCACCACGTGAGAGCGCTCCCTCGGAAATCCCCAGCTAGTTTCTCTGTCACCTCGTCACCCACCCTGCCTCTCCCGCTCCCGACCACAGACGCTTTCAGGCACAGCCAGGGGATGAATTCAGGGCTTCACCTGAGGACGCGCACGGACGGAAGAAGAGACAGACAGGGACAACGTTACCACCACAACACAAACAGGGAGGAGGAATGAGGAGGAGGAGGAAGGAATCACAGCGGGGACGGGCTCACCTTTCTTGCGCTTGAGCTTGCGTTTGCGTTGCTTGTTGACGAAGCAGGCGGCAAGTGTGCTGAAGAGGATGGCAGCAGCCAGGAAGCAGATGGTGGCAACGATGCCGGCCAGCACCGGGCGGGCTAGACCTTCGTCCGTCAGGTCAGGCTGAGGGAATACGTCTGGGGGAATAAAAACCAATCGTCAGGTGTCTGTTGCCTTCCCCGCGGACCTACCCCTGCATGAAGGGCAAAGCTCATTCCTGGTGCGGGGAATGATAATCTCAAAAACAGCCCCTGCTTCCAACCTGCATGGGGAGAGCAGTCAGTGCTGCTGCAGGCCAGTGCCGAGGGATTCACCAGCCTTGCACCATATAAACCTTTTTGTGGACCCTCAGCAAAGAAGCCTCCGCGCCACACAAATACGCATTAATGTATAAGCGCGCACAACTGCGCCAAACCTGCAGTTACAACTTGCTGCAGCTCAGACTGCAGCAGCACAAGGTGTTTCCTCCTTTCTCAACATTCTTCAGCTCTTTAATTGAAAACTGGCCTCCAAACCCCCATCGCACCCCTTCGCTAACCACAAGCGCACCCGAAGCACCAGCAGAGCTTCAGCTGCGGCCATTTGCGGATGCAAATGCTGCACACAGCAGCTCTCCTGCCGTGCGCTCGCACGCAGGGTCAAGCACACGTTCTCCTGCTGGGAGCATCATCCTTCAGCCTGGCCGAGCAGCAGCCAGGGGCTGGGGCACACGCACACCCCGCGGGAGCTGCCAAACCTCATCAGGAAAACCTTGCGAGAGGAGCAAGGGCAAGCGAGCGGCAGCTTGCAGCAGGCAGCTCCCGCACAGTGCCGGCACCACTTGGGGGCAGAGACAGACCATGCAGAGAGCTGGGTGGCTCCTTGGCTTTTCTAGAGCCATAAAAACGGGGTTTGCCGCATCCCCCCTCCTCCTTCCACCCTTGCCTTCCCCATCGCAATCACACATCCTCGTCTATCCCTTGCTCAAGGAGCATCCTCCGAGTTGCACGGAGGCACAGGGTACCCGCGCATGCTGCAGCGTGTTGCAGTCTCCTGTTGCAAAGGCTTTTTTTCCCCTCTCCTCGGACTCTGCACTGCAGTGCTACGCTTCCCTCTCTGCACTTTTCATTCCCATTTCCAGGCTGTGCAGAGCTTTGTTCTCCAGGTACCCTCCAGGGTTGAGATGTGCTGCCCCTCTGCACCAGTGGACGTCTGACAACACTGCGCTCCACGGGAAGGACTAATTGGGGCGGTTTGTCCTCCTCCGCTCAGAGTGCCCCTGGTCTGTTTGCACGGGGCCATCAGCGTGCCCAGGACACCGATTCTAAACGTGTCCCCATCAGCCCAGCTCACATCCGAGCATCTCAGGCAAAAGCACAAAAACTGCCGTAAATAAGTACTGATGCACGACCTAAGCGCTAGAAGCAAAGATGCCCCCACAGCTGGAGGTAGAAGAAGGCAGAAGGTACGAGAGGGCACAAGTCACCCCCTTACCTGTACTGGACACACCAGCAACGTTGCTGGGTTCGCTGATGAGATCCTGCATGACCGCCAGGACCCGGAACTCGTACCAGGTGTCCTGCAACACCAAGCACACCCATCAGGTCCCCACCACAGCCTCCAACCCTGCCCAGCTGCTTGAAGACCCCAGCAGGGGGATCAAGCCACCCCAAAAGCTTTCCCAGAACTGCAGCAGATGGTGTGACACCAGAGCTACAGTGTGGGCAGCCCCTGCTTACCTGGGACAAGTCCTTGGCAAAAAACTCGCTCTCGGTCCCCGGGATGCCGTCATCCAAGATCTCCCACCTCTCCGCGACGCGGAACTCCATGATGTAGCGGTCGATGGGGAAGGTGTGGTTAGCGGGAGGAAGCCACGACAAGAGGACGCCTTGCTGTGTCCGGTTGGCTGTTAGGCACCTCGGTGGGGTAACCAACACCAGAGGCTCTGGAGTTGTTACAGGGAATGCTGGGGACAGAGCAGATGGGACAGGGACACCTATGAGATGGGGTGAGGGGAAGCGCAGAGGATTCTCTTCTATGTGCATCCCATTGGCGGCCAATGGACCACAGTGGCAGTTCCCGTTTTCTGCGAGTTTAGGGCACACCTCTGCCACGTTCTTTCTTATTTCAGATATGCAAAAGTGGCAGATAGGACACAAGGACCAAGGCAAAGGGACACTCCTCCCTGGTGGCCTCCTAAACCCCTTTCCCCTCCTCCCATGTGCCCATGGAGGACCTACCTAGAGTGTTCACAGTGACCACCTCACTGAAGGAGCTGGTGCCCAGCTTGTTTTGAGCCAAGACACTGAACTGGTATGCAGTCTCAGGTTCCAAGGTATCCACCAGTAGCCAACTGGAACCAGCTGGCACAGGGAGAGACAGCCAGTCGTGGGGGCCAAACTGGGCTCGCTTCACCCTGCCGAGAGAAAAGGGAGCATCCTCAGGGACGGCGCCTTCAACAGGGAGGACAAAGAGGCAGCGTTAACTTCTCGAGCGAAAATGGAGCTTTCCTGAGCAATGGTTTGGTTTGACAGCAGCGATGGGTATGGACATGGAGCCAGCACAGCTCCAGAGCTGGCTCAGGGATGGCGCACACAGGGATGCCAAGGCACAGGGTACCGTCCCTTTGTGCCACACCAGCATCCCCCAGCTCATGGGGACACGGCCCCCAGCCCTCCCCTCTGCACCCCCTGAGCAGGCCCAGGGACAAAAGCAGAGCCACCAGCCCCACTCTGAGTTATCTCCATCAGATCCCATGGGCTAAAGGGGAAGCTGGTGCATTTTTGGTCCGGCGAGTGCTGCAAAGGGGACGGCTGGAGCAGGAGATGGGCCCTGTTCCCATTTATACATCAACAGCTCCTGAGCCAGAGCCAAGTTGTCCCTCAGCCACAGCTCTGTGCATGCAATTCCACAAAAGACATTTAACTAAACCATCATTTTTGCCATGTTTGCACAAGTTGGGGGCTGTCAACACCACCCAGGGCACAACACAGAGAAGACCCATGGTGAAACAGTCCCATGTCCCAACACAGCATCACTGCGCTGCAACGATATTGCAAGTATTGGTTCCCACGTTATAGAAATGCTCCAGGGAGTCCCAGCCCTCAGCTGCATGATTCAGTGGTGTCTGCAGAGGATCTAAGAAGGCCTGTTCTGCATAGATCAGTGGGCACACCTATAGCCACCGGCACACAGCCAGGTAAATCCACCGAGTGGGATGTAAGAGACAGAGCGAAGACAAATAACGTCGCTGTGAAGGGAGTAAAAGGTGAGGTGGGAGAAGCGGTAGCAAGCTGTAGAAAGAAGCAATTCGGTGGAGAGCCATGCACGTGCAGCTTGCCTCCACCAAACCGGCAGCAAAACCTCCGCATCACCGCGGCCCCAGCTGGGACCATGGCTGCCAGGATCCCCCGTGGCACAGATGGGGTTTCCCGGCGGCATTTCACCCCACTACCTTCGCATCCTCCCTCCCTGGTGCTGCCATGGGCCAGCAAGCAATGGTGAGGGGCGAGGATGGGTAAATGCCAGGCCCTGGGTGATGGAGAGCCCTGGGGACACTGCGGTGGCCCTGGAGAGCAGGGCTGGCATTTCCAACACCAACAACCACAGAAGCAAGAGGAGAATGTGGCCTCCCAGTTCCCTACAGCACACTGTGAATTCGCTAAAGCAAGCCTGGTGCAAACACCTTTCCCGAGGACGTTTTCATCAGAGCACCACATGCTGCCTCATTTTTCTCCTCAGCTCACTTAATTTCTTCTTCTTTGTCTCCCGACTGCCCAGTCCCACCCCACAAGTACCAGCCTCGGGCTGGAGCAAGGCAGAAATCATCATGGGCAGCATCTACCCTATCTCCACTCTATCAGCAGCCTCTGTCACAGCAAATTAAAGCAAGGAAGGAAAGGGAGAGCGAGAAGAAAGGCTGAGGAACGCCAGCCCCAGAATTGGGAAGGCGCCATCCTCTCCACGTTTGCAAGGACAGCTTTCCAGAAAAAGACGACCCCACTGCGGGCAGGAGGGATGTACCCACTGGTTTTGGGTACCGGGTGGCACTGTTTGGCATGAGAGCGATGGGAGCAAAGCCCCGTGAGGCTCAGACCTGGCCGGCATCTCACAGCAGCTGTTCGTGAACTCAGCTGAGATTTAATCACCTCCAGGGAGCCACAGAGCAAGGAGAGATCATTTCTGCTTAGTCACAGCTCTTCCAGGACGCACTCTATAAAGGTTGCATTTTCCATCCTCTCCCCGGCTGTTAAGCTTCATAAACAGTTTATCTTGAAATTAGATGCTAGGGGCAAAGTTACAGGAGCGCAAAGCATCTCCCTTGCACCATAAGCTGAATAAAACCTGCTGGGGCAGACGGAGCTCCTGGCTAGCACAGAAGGGAGAGGAAACACGGGAACTGCATGATCCCACCACCACCCCCCATCTCTCCAAGGCACCGAATAGGAGCTCAGCCCTCCCCACCCTCCCTTGAAGCTCGGGTCGGCTAGGAAGGAAAAGAAGCAGAGAGCAAAGCATGCCAGGATGACTCACAGAGGGCCGTACCAAACTGAGAAAGTCTGCTCGTATCCACCGTCGTAGCCGGGCTCCCAGGAGACGTTGGCTGAGGTCATGGCGGCCACGACGTGCACGCTGGTCGGGGCATGAGGGCTTGTGCCTGTCGAGAGAGAAGGAAGGGTTGAAGGGGAGCAAAACTACATGTTATCTGGCAAAGGATCTACTCCCAGCCATGATTCAAGGGGATTCCACTTGCACCAAGCACAAACCACCTGGAATTTCTGCTAGAAATAGCAGCGGGACAGCTGTGCCCACAGGTGGCCGCAATAAGAGCAGAAAAAAAAGCAATGATAAATAAGATTTAAAGACACAGTTCTTTACAAGAAGCACCCTCATCTCCTGCCTTGCTGACACGCTACCTTGAGGACCTGTCCCCAACCCTGCCCGTACCTACGACGGTGAGGTGGGTGCTGGCAGTAATGCTTGCGACGACGTTGGTGGCGACGCACTCCCACTCGCCATGGTCGTCCTTGCCGAGGGCGCGGATCTGCAGGGTGCCGCCGGGCAGCGTGTTGTGCTTGCTCCTGCTGGGCTTCCCTACCTTGGGCAAGGAGCCGGGCGAAGAGAGAGAACAAAACAAAACAAAACACGACTCAGAAGGGGGTCACGGGGCAGGGCGAGGCGGCAGCGGGGACACTAAGCTACCTGCGCGGCCCAGGGGACACCGCCGGCCACCGGGAAGGGATCTGGTCTCTCCGGTCGCGGCAAGGCAGCCGGTTCCCCCGTTTTCGAGAGGACCTGGCGGGGCAACGCGAGAGGCATGCGTCAGGGAGGCTGATGCTCGGCACTCGCGCACAAGCGGAAAACCCCATGGCGCTCGCGCGGACACCGAGCCCTGCGCCGGGGCTCGACCTCCAGCATCCAAAGCTGAAACCGCTGCCGGGAAGGTGCACCGGCCACCCCCGGCAAACACCCTCCGGGGTGAGGAAGGCACCGCCAGGAGATGCCCAAAATGCCAGCAAGGGCCCCATGGGGACATGGGAGGTTGGCGTGCGTGGAGGTGTCCGGGAGCTCTCCATCCGAGCGGAAAGATGGATCTTGTAACAACTCATGTCTACGCCCATCAGCTGAGCAAATCCCACGTTGTCTTGAGTCCTCTTGAGCTGTTCTTCACACCTCTACCGATCAACACCAGGACCCAGAGCTTGAAGCCAGGCAGGATGAGCAGAGGGGCATGTGGAATTCATGGTCTTTGTGAGTCCTTCAAGGGACTGGTCAGTGCTGGTGGGGTGATGGGGAGCGAGGGAGCTTGTTTCTGGCACCTGTACACTCAGCACAGGCCAAGCCAGCCCCAAATGGATTTGAGAAGGAATGATGACATGAGGAGGAGGGCCAGAAGATACAAGAGGGGCAAAGCTAAAATAAGATGGAGAAAAAGACTAAAGGGCCAACAAGTTTTAAGTAGGTCACTTGCAATCTGTGCAAGTCGTGGTCCTCGTCATGCTGGTACAAGGAACTCAAAGAGATCCAGCACCTCGCACTGCAAGGGCTGAGGATGGTGCCCACTGGGGTGACTCGGGGACCCTGCTCACTCTCAGGAGCCCTAAGGAGGGGATGGGAGGCTGGGAGAGAAGATCTTGATGGCGACAAATTGGCCAGAAGGTGCCCTGCATGGTGGTTTTCCTCCAGGAGCAGTGAAGGTGGGAGGCAAAGGACTGGCTGGAAAGCTCTGGTTGCTCCCAGGCTGTGCCACCACATTGGCTCCTACCCTGCCCTACAGAAAGGGACACCTTGAAATCACTATGTCCAGTCCAGCATCATTAAAACATCTTCTTCTCAGGGTTTTCAAAGTCACAGGGCAGCAAAGCAGCTGCTGACCAGTCCAGCCCCTTGCGAAAACACAGCCAAGGGACCCCCGGACAGGCTCCGATGACACGGGAGAACAGCATCGCCAGGGCTGCCGCGTCCTGCCGGTGACCACCTTGCGGGCAGGCGAGGAGGGTGTCCTGGGGTACGCGCCGGCGAGGAAGAGGAGGGGCTGGGGCAGGGGCAGCGCTCAGCTTTGCAGATGCCACCGTGATGGTTTCCCGGGGTTACGGCACTCGGTGGCCACAAGCCGGGCTTTTCCCCCACCCACCTGCGGGACAGGACGGCAGTGGCTCAGCCCAAAGCGAAGCAGCTGTACCTGCAGTTTTGTTCTTACCGGGACAGAGTGTGGCTTCTCTGTCTGCAATATTCACCAAAAGCCAAAGGCACTGCAGATTTGTCTGGCAGGCCGGGTACCTTTCTCCAGGCGATGATGGGAAAGGGGTCTCCGGCAGCAGCGCAAGGAATCAACAGCTCCCTCCCTGCCTCCTGTCTGTACTCCCAGCCTGGTAGCACCGTGAAATAGGGGGGGTCCTGCAGCCAAGGGAAAAGGCAAGGAGTGTCACCTCCCACCGTCAAAACCAGCCCTTTTCCAAAACAAATGAATCACTGGTTTAGGTAAGGTTGAGGCATCACAAAGCTGCAGCGGGAAGAGCGCGCTAAAGCACACCAAATGACACACCCCGAGGGAAGCTTTCTCCAAAGAACTGCTGCACTCGAGCACTTTAAGGTATAAGGAGATAAACAGGAAAAAAAATAATACAAAAACCACCCACATCACATCAGACATCAACCTGATTCCATTGACTCCGCAGCCGCCTCGGCGGATGTGTGTGTCTGCGAGGCACAAAGCGTTATCACGTGAAGCGCGGTGAATCACCGCCGCTCAAAGCACGGGAGGTTTTGTTCGGGGAAGGCAGCGGCAGCAGCTCCCATCCCAGCCCTGACGGGAACCCAGCGCGCCCGGAGCTCCGCACGCAGCCAGAGCACGCGGAGTGTCCCCAGAGCTCAAATCATCCATTTAACTAAAACCCTCCGTGAACTCAAGCCCAGGTCAGCAGGGCTAAGTGTTTTGCTGGCAAGGAGACCATCCCAGGGGCACATTTCCTCCAACTACTCCGGTCCAGCGCAACCAAAGCAAAGTAAAACTTGAATTTCTGCACAGAATTACCAACCAAGTAAGTGGTATGGAAAAAAAAGCAACAGCTCATCATCCCTGCAGCACGCTGCACAACACTGGGAGCATTTTTTTGCACAGGAGGACACAGCCCGCAGCAAATCTGCTGGCTGCGGAGCAAGGATTTAACAGGCAAGTTACCTTCAGTACCAGTCGGGCAGGGGGAGACTGGCCCATCGTACCCAGGGCGTTATAAGGCACACAGGTGTAAGTGCCGAGAGCATCTTCAGTTGCCTCCTCTATCCGGATCGACCCGTCTTCCAGCAGGTTCCAGCCAGAATACTGCAACGGTAAAAAACAGAGAGCTGATTTACCCTGCACAGCTCATCATTTTCCCTTCAGCCAAGCCCAGGGCGGCTGTCACGTCCCCGGGAGACACTCAGTTCCATTCCCAGCATCCGAGGCATCTTCTCAGCTGCAGAGAAACGTGGGCGAGATCAGCCCATCCAAGCACAGCCCTCCAGGAAGGGCTGCCCTGCTCTGTACGCACCCGAAGACACGTGGGTTTATCTCCCTGCTGCTGCCCTACGCACAGCCAGGCTTCTTCCAACAGCCCGAAAGATTTAACATCACCATCTATCAAATCCTGAGCAAAACTCCTTTTATCCTGGTGGCACCAAGGAGACAACTCCACCCGAGAAGCTGAGGACACCAAGGACCAGGAACCCGCAGCAGCAACAGGTTTAAACCAAATTAAAACCTCGGATCATTAATATTTAGGCAAAGAGTTATAAATACCGAGCATTTTCGTTAAATATTTTATGGCTAGTATGTTTGCTCAGACTATCAAACCGTGACTATAAGAAGACAGAGACTTGTTAAAAGGGTTTTTTAACCACCAGTGGCCCTTGGGGAAATAAAAGGCCATCGGGTCACTTTGGTGGGTCTAGGGGACAGACAGCATGTCTACAGGCACCCGGGCTCCACTCAAGAACCCCAATTAACTCTGCCCACAGCTGACAAGGAAAAGCAGCATCATCCCCCTCACAAGGCTGCTTCTTCCCACCGGTGACACTCATAGGCGCTTGCAGGGGACACGAGAGTCCCCAAACCCAACCTGGGGCTTCGTTACCTTCTCAATTCGCAGGGGACGTCCGTCTTTGTTCCACTTGACCAGCGTGACCGGCGGCTCTGCCTCGACCGGGCAGCGGATGTATCCGTGGATCCCGATGGGAACATAGATGACAGGGGGCATGTTCACCACGCGGGCAGGATCTGGGGGAGCGGGAGAAGCAGCACCGCGTTAGCAAGGGGTAAGAGCCCATCTCTCCCCCACCGCTGGGCTTCAGAGCATCTCCATCACTTTTACAATCAATTCCAAACACAAATACCACCTTGGCTCCCACAGGCTGTTATCTCCGGGCTTGCTACGGCACAAATCCACCGTAATACCTGGCATTTCTGGGAGGCTTTACTCACGCCCAAAGTGGTCCTACCTGGGGCTCATTAAAAGTTGCATTTAAGAAGAAAACATTAGATATGCCCACTCCACACATTCCACTCAGCCTGGTGCGCACCCGCCACGCCTGGTTTTGCACTATTTCAACTATTTCAGCAACTCCTGAGCCTTAAAACACAGTAACGGAGATGGGAAAAGGGATTTGCGGCCGGGCCACCGTGAGCCCTTCACCTCCTCTCTGTTTGTACTCACAGCTCGTGCCTCATTGAGGCTGGGTCGCGCTGAGCACCAGCCACCTCCACCCTTTCCGATGGGATGCAAAAGGCTTAAAATACACAACTGAACCCCCCCGCGCCGCACCACCCACGCAGCGAGGCGTCTCGCAATCCTCCAAGTCTAGGATGTGTCATTAACAGCGCTTCTAAGAGCTTTTTAATTAAGTGCGAGTGGGTTGGAGAGAACCTAGACTTCCTTTAATAAGAAGCTTCTTTTTTTTTTTATAAAAAAAAGTTACTTTTAATAAGAAGAGCGAGTATTTCTACAATCTTGTCTAGACACCAGCAGCGCGAGGTTACGGGAAAATCCTGCCAGGGCTTACGCTGCTTTAAGGGATGAAAGCGCTTTTTTGGGGTGCAGCATCCTTGCGCTGCTGATGCAAAAACACAGATTTGGGGGTAAAGGTAAGATGTTTGGGGGAAGGGATGGAGGACAGCAAACAGCACTGTAACCCAGACTGCCAAGCGCTGCATATGGAGCGGGCTTTATCCCCCTTCTCCGCTTGACTCCACCTCTTAGGAAATGTAATCAAGGGCTCCGGCAGCAAGGGAGAGGGTAATGGGATCCAGCCTTTCACTACTGGGTCACTGGCCATGGGCCAACCCAGCTCACTAATGCCCCAGAGCTGTGTCCCCATCCCAAAGCCACTCCGGGGGTGGGAAGCCTCCCTCTCCATGCATCAGCCCCAGTACAGATGGCAAGGTTTCCTCTAGAGCAAAAGGGGCTCGCAGCACAAAAAGCCAAGCGCAGGGGCCATCTGAACAGCAGATTGTCCAAACGCCGTTTTTCCTGCCATTAGAGCTATTTTTAACAAGCTATCAGCCTTGACGAGCGTTCCTGGATTAGCGGGCAGGGCAGATTTAATGGCCTGAAGCCACACGCTTTCCCAAGAGCTGCACCAGCCGGGCGCATCGGAGCCCCGAATCGCAACTGTGGCTCCGGCTGCACCATCCCCTTGCCCCTTAGACAATCCCCAAAGGAAAACCATGGCACTCACCAACCCTTCTCATAGTGGCAAGCGTGGTGTTTCCCGCTAACCAGTGGCAGATCTACAGGCAGCCCTCAAAACCTGAGTCGCAAGCCTGTCTTTCATTATAAAATAAAAACCGCCATAGTCTTTTATAGCAGAGCAATATTGCAATTGCGAGCGACAGCAATTGAGGCCATTAATGTCGAACGGCACAGGACGCTGGCGGCACACTACCCATTACCGCCCGGGGAGCCCCAGAGAACAAGCGTGGGAAGCAACACTCCTGCTACAGCCCCTTCTCCTCCGCTCCTTTAGATCAGTTACCGCCTGGAAAATACGACACGCAAAAGCTAACGCACTCACAAAATAATAAAAAGCCACACCGCAGAAGCAAGCCCCTATAATAAATACCCCAAAATACAAGCAGGTTGTTGAGACTGATGGCCCTGACGTGGTGTTTCCCTGCCCGGTGCTGTGCAGCCGGTGAGAACAGTGTGACGGCAGCAGTGGTGGGAAGATGGGGACTGAGTCAGAAGCTGCTGGTACCCAAGGTGGACAGTGGTCCCAGCTGAGCAGTGATGATGCTCAGACTATTTGCTTTCTTGCTGCCCATCTCCTACGAGCACATGTGGGATGCTCTAAGCCTTTTGCTAAGGATGACTGCGTGCCCATCCAAAGGCTGTCACATCAACCCAAGTTTCCCAGTATCATACTGGGATGATGGGGCTGCCTCAAAGCCGGGTATTATCAATCTCAGCCCCATCCCTGCTGCCCGCACTCACACTGCACCGTCAGGTAGGCAGAGGCTGATGGCGAGCGGCCCAGGCTGTTGCTGGGGATGCAGGTGTATTTTCCGGCATCCTCTGGCTTGACACGGAAGATGATCAGTGTCCCGTCGATCAGGATCCGCACCCGCAACTTCAGGTCGCTGCGAGAGAAGGAGGGAGGAGGATTGCGGGGTGACCCAGGGGCACAGCGGGAGAGAGACAAGGAAGACGCGCCACCCCGCCAGGTACACACTTTTTGAAGTAGACGTTCTCCTCCTCCCAGTACCACAGGTAGGTGAGGTTCCCGGGGTACGCCTCGGCCTGGCAGGTGAAGAGCGCATCCTGGGAGATGTTGACCGTGATGTTCTCCGGAGGGGAAACGATGAAGGGAGGTCCTGGAAGGTGGGAAGGGAGAGAAAAGTGTCACCCCCACCCTTAAAAGTGTCCCCACAAAGGTTGCTCAGGCTCAGCTCCATCACCAGGAGCTGCTGGGGGGCTCTGGGGCAGAGCTGGCCCCAATCTCGCGGGATCTCTCAAGGAAAACAGTGGCTTTATTATTCCCAACTCTTCCCCTAATCTCTGTAGTTTCGGGGAAGGGGCCTCGCACCCGTGACGCACGGCTCTGCTTCTCCCAGGGCACACAAGCTCACACCTCCCTTCATCCTGAGCACTTATCCAGGATGGCATCACCCACTGGAAAAACTCAGGAGGACAAAGTGCCGGGAGCCGGCAGTAAGTGGCCATGGCTCGCCAACACGGCGAAAGCAGAGCAGAGGACACCCTGCGCTCCTCTCTCCGCTGGTAGCTGTTGACCTAATTAAAGATTTATTTAATAAAAGAGGGAGCCAGGAGCAGGAGGCCTGCCATGCATCGCCGCTATCTGACGAGGCGCTTTGTGGCAGTCTCAATCTTTTCCCCGCTTCTCGAACAAAACTGAGCTGCCATGGGGGCCCAGCTGTTCACGGGCACGGCCACCGCTGTGCCCCAATTAAGTGGATTCCTCCATCCTACAAACGGGATGCAGAGCCAGGGGGATGCTGAGCCCGCAAGGCTGGTGGGTGGCTTTGGGGTGGTGCTGCAGCCCACAGAATTCCCCCCATTGAGCCCCACAGGGACACCGGTGGGCGAGGAGGAGCCGAAGAGGTTGGGGTGGGAGATCTGACCTTGCACGAGCAGGCGCGTGGTGTGCACAGCCTCCCCCTGGATGCTGTACGCCCGGCAGGTGTAGGCACCCCTGTCCTCCCGACTGATGGAGAGCACCGTCAGGCTCCCGTCGCTCACCTGGGGACAACAAGGGACAATCCTGGTGCACAGAAAGGGACAGAGCCCAGCCCAGCAGCCTCCGTCCCCCATCGCCACAGCAGAGTAGCTGCGGGTGCTTTTAGTGCTAGATGAGAAATGGGTTTTCCCCGCTCTGCAAGACTTCGGATATTAATAAACCAGCACACGCGTTTCTGCTCGACGCCAAGGGGAAGGAGAGAAAGGAAGGAAAAGAAAATAATAATGAAATAAATAAATAACCCTCGCAATGTATTCATCTCCCGCAGAAGTGACTGGCAGGTGGCAGACGCCAAACTGTTCCTGCCAAGCACCTCGGCTCCATCGGCATTTCACTAGGATGCTCAGCTGGAGCATCCCCTGTTCCCAAGGGAGCCGCTTCACCCCTGGAGTGGGGTACAATGGGGACACCCCAGCCCAGCCGCTGTCCTCCCCATGGGACAACCTCGCAGCTGCAAGAGGAGCGGACACATTCCTCCTTGGGGACACAGCCGAGCAAGGGACGGTCACCCCCAGGGTAGCAGCACCCCCTTGCACAGGGAGCCCTGCTCCCAGCCAGGCTTCCCCCCAACACCGCCTCGTTCTGCCTCATCCTTCTATTTCAATTAGTAACAAATGATTCCTAATTACTCTCATTAGTGCCTGTGCTGATTCCAATGCCTGATTTACCAATTACAGCTCAGGGGGGAATCTCTGCTTGGGAGCCTCCGGGATGTAAAAAGGGTCCTGGGAGAGGGGAGCAAAGTCCTCCCTGTCCAAATCCCCCCCTGCATGGGGACACCCCAGGACCTGGCACGGCAACCGGCCCCCCAGGACGATTCCCCAGGGAGCAGCAGGGAATGGGGCTGTCCCAAACATCAGGGGGGTCTCCAGCCTGTACCCAAGGGCAGGCAGCGGTGGGGGCTGCTGTCAGCAGAGATGGAGGGGGGTGGAAAATGGGCATGGTGGCAAGAAGTGCTGAGAAAGCACATCTGGCTCCAGGCACGGCGGAGCTGCCATCACCGTGGTCCCGTCGATACTGCCCCCAGGAGCACCCCCATCCACCCACCTACCTGGTACTTGCTGTTGGCACCCAAAAGGTCCCCCTCTCTCAGCCAGGTGACGATGGGCTTGGGGTTCCCAAACGCCATGCAGGTCAGGGTGACACTGCTGCCTTCCTTGGCCTCCACGTACTGCGGCGGTGTCTCCGTGAAGGTGGGGGGAGCTGCAGGGCAGGGGAGAACACTGTGACCCCTTCATTCCACCCATGATGGCTTTGGGGGCACAGGGACAGAGGGGAGGCTGCTGCCTGCAAACAGGGATCGCACTGCACATCCCAGCGCTGGGACCACCCCAAAAGTGAACAAGGCGATGGGGACAACAGCAGCTGTCACAGTCCCCAGGGACATGGGCCAAGAGCGTCCCCTCCATGCCACACCGCACCCCACCAGCTCCAGGGCACAGCACCACGTCCCACCCCCCCGCTGCACATTAACTTGCTATTGTCAAAACATGGGAAAACACCGCAGTGCAGATCGAAAAGGCTCCTTCCTGATTAAAGAGGCTGGCAGGATTACAGCCCGCCCCTAATTACCAGCAGTTGTTAAAGCCCACTTTGGAGGAAGACAGGTTGGCAATTTAATCTGCTCCATAGCAAAAAAGAAAAAGGAATTATATTTTGTTTCCCCCCAAATGATTTTTATTTTCCCCTAAGAAAATTAAGCATTGTAATGCGCTGGGGGAAAGCCATAGCCTTCCCCCCTGAAAGCAATTCCTTGGGCCGGGAGGATTATGGTTATTATTCTGTTATTAAGCCCCTGTGTGCCCTATGCTGCATAAAACCCCAAAAGTGCCCCATTTTGCCCCATTTGCAAAGCCCGGGGTGGGACAAGGAAAGGGCAGCAAGCAGGGAGGGGGCTGGTGCGCTGCACAGCCCTGCGTGCAAAGCTGCTGCTCGCTAATTGGGCTCAATTAGGTGGCTCTGCTCCGTGCCGCAGCCCAGCTGGCCCCTCAAAAGGTTAAATTAATTGCTCAAGGTCAGGCGAGTCCAGCGAGGAGCTGCCGGTGCCCACATCTCTCCAGCCGCCCCACTGCAGCGGGAGAGGCACAGCCCTGCTGCTGCCCGCCTGAAAATAAAGACCTGATGCGGAGACTGACAATTTGCTAATTAGCTTAATATGCAGCCTTAATAAAACGCAAAAGTAATTTGAGTAAATCTGAATTTCAAGAAAACAAAGATTTGATTTTCTTGATCTGTTTGTTAAAGAGGAGATTCATTCCCAGCCCTGTTTCTTGATGTCTCTCCTTTAAACGAGCTCGGTGTAATTAAACTGCAGGATCCCTAATAGAAGTTTGTCCCTTTTTTTTAAGTCTCAGCCTGGCTGGAGCAGCCAGCCTGGATGGCTTCGGGCTCGCTTGTCTGCAAGACGCAGACACCATCGAGGTCCAGCCAAAATCAAAGGGAACCCCATCCTGGTACTGTGTGCTGCCCCCCGGCGATGCCGCGTCCCCCGGCTCACCATTGACCGTGAGGTGGACCCAGCTGCCATTGTGGAAGGTGTCGTACTGCTGGTCCAGCATGAGGACTTTGCACTCGTACCAGCCCTGGTCCTCGGAGCGGACCTGCTCAATGCGCAGGGAGGCTTTGTCGTGCAGGCTGGCCCGACCTGCAGGGAAAACAGCTGTCAGCACCATGGCCTCCCCATCGCCAAAACAGCCCCACACCACCAAAGCCTTTCCCAGGCTTGCGAGTCTCCCAAAAAGCAGCGAGGTGGCTGCCCAGCCCCAAACTCCCCCCCCGGTGCAGTAGCCAGTGGGCTCTGGCATCACTCATGAACTGAGCTGGATAGGGCTCAGCCCAGGTGCCACTGCATTTGGGTGGAGGAAGCCCCATGGAAAGGGCCATTGAAATGGGTCTGCCCCACCACACCAACACCCTCGGGGCTGGTCCCCAGCCCAGACACCCCACCAGAAGCCACCGGCCACACGGCACGTTGGCGAGGGGCAATGTGGGCTCTGTGGCTCCAATCCATCACCTCCGCCCAGCACGTGGCCCTGGCTGCATCCCCACTGTCCCCCCAGCATCCTGGCATCACCCCCCCGGCTCACAGCTGCTCCGGGGCACAGCAGCAGCCGCCGCCGCCACCACGCGTCACCCTGGGTTTCTCTGCCTCGCTTGCTCCTGTCCCACGCAGCCCAGCTGGCTTCCTAGCACTGCTGCTTAATTAAAACCAACTGGGTGGAAAGCGAGCGACGAGAGGCAGAGCCCGCGCGGTTTCCGACAGAGGAGCGGTTGGAGCGGAGCCGTGTATCCCCCAGCCGGGACCTGGCGTGTCCCCTTTCTACCCTCACGTCCCCAGGACTCACCGGCATACTCCGGGTCGACATGGGGAGGGTAAAACCCAAACTTGATGAAGATGGGGATGGGGACGCCAAACTTGAACCACTCCACGACATAGGGAGGGGGCTGCCCCGTCAGCGGGTGGATCACGTCGCATCCCAGGATCACGCTCTCGCCAGCGCGAGCGGTCACGAATTCGGGCTCCTCCCTCGAGCCGAGGGCACCTGCAAGGGGGTGAAGGAGAAATTGTGGCTGGTTCCACTGCTGGTCCCGAGCATCAGTAACAGCCAGAGAACCAGGACCCCTGGGAAAACCACAGCAGAGACTGCGTCCACCTCCATCCGTGGGGCACCACCCCAAGATAGGTCTCCCCTACTCTAAAACCAATGGGGGTCCTCAAGCCCCTCCACTCAGCCCCAGGGCCACCCCAAGCCACCACAGGACTCAGGACAGTGACCATCAAGTACTTGATGCTCTGGGATCGCTTCGCACCCTCTGCACTAGGGCAAGGGTGGTACCCAGCAACCCTGCAGGGGTTTTGGGGACGCCTTGCTCCAGGAAAGGGGGTGCATGGAGCACACCTAGCCCTGCTCCCCATCCAGCAGCACATCCCTGTGGCAGGGATAAGGCTGCTTTTGCAGCCTCGTTTGTGCCCCTGCATCCTCTGATGAGCAGGGGCCATCGACCCACAGCCCTGTGTGCCGGCCCAGGGATGTGGCTTTCCCGCAGGAGCAGCGATGCTCCAGCAAACCTGCCTGTTCTCAGGCATCCCCGAGAGCCCCAGGCCTAAAACCCGGCTGCGACCTGTGCATCCAGTCTGGTACCCTGCTCCTCCCACCCGGGATAATTAAGCAGGGCTTTGGTCTCAGGCTCAGATAGAAGCAACGCTCCACCCCAGCTCAGCTGCAGCCTGTCGTCATCCTGCTCTCACCAGCAGCAGCAACGCTGCATGCTCAGCGCGGCTTTGAGAAAGGGAGAGGGAAACCCAGGGCTGGGGAGAGCCAAGGGGGAGCTCCCCAAAACTGCAGGCACGGGGTTCAGCCCCACATCTCCATTCCCAGCAAGGAAGGCTCCCCCATATTTCCTGGCACAGGCGGCTGTCGCCCGCTCCGGGGGGATGCTCGGGGAGGGATGCTCGGGGAAGCACGTTCCCACTCCTCCGCGCTGCTCCTCGGGGCTGCCGGTGATTGGCGGCGAGTGACATCACCGCTTCCCCGCCACGGGAACCGAGCATCACCGGCTATTTTTGGCTCCGGAACAAGCGCGTACCGGCGAGAGGCCCACACCGTGCCACCCCACGAGTGTCCCCGTGGGAAGGGGAGCCAGGCAGGCGGCGGGCAGCAAGGTCCCCACCGCAAGATTCAAACCAGGCAGCCAGGAATGGATGGTGGTTGTTTAACTGGGAGGGCTGGCTGGTGGCAGCGGGGAGGGTGATGTCAGGGTGCAAAGATGTCAACCATCTGCAAGGAGCAGACGCTGCATTGCATACCCACTGCAGGCACCCGGCCCCGCTACCGGGGTCCCGAATTGCCGCCTACCTGCCTAGACCCCATCCAGGGGAGCGGGGGATCGCAGAGCACAGACGTGCAAGATGCATGTGCACCTGCAAAATGCACGCACGCTTGTACAATATGCACGCATACCTGCAAAACGCACACACATACGCGCAATATGCACACACGCACCTGCAATATGCACGCACGCACACCCCCCAGCTCCCGCCCCCCACTTTGCACCACTCTGACAACACTCTTGCACCTCTCCATCCCTCGTTTTCGCTGCATCGCCAATGAGCTCGGGCGTTCGCACCCTGTCAGCAGGGACAAGCGTCACCCTCCCCTGCCACCCTGGCAAAGAGCTGCAAGGACCCGGCTCTGACCCGCTGCACCCATGCGGGGGGCTGCGCTGTGGGGCTGGGAACCCCCCTCCCTGCGCGGATCAGGGACAGCAGCTGTCACGTGCCGCTCAAGAGCATCCAAGGACGCGCGCCTCCCCGGCCGCCTCGCCCGAGCCAGCAGGTCCCCAGCATCTCACCACCTTCCAAGGGACGGTCCTGCTTTCCACCAGTAGCAGAGGATGGGGGGGCTGCAGCACCTGAGCCCCCAGTCTACCAACTCCTGGGTATCAAGGTGGTTTCCAGCTGCTGAACACCCACGGCAGCCTGGGATGCTGATGCTCACCCACGCTGCCCGAGAGGTCACCCAGACGTCGCAGGGATGGCCACGCTCAACCCAATGCTGGGAACCCCAGAGCAGCTCCCCAGCGAACCGGTGGGTGATGTCCCCTCTCCCAGCAGCTCCACCAGACCCACGCCCGGCCAGGGTGGCCCGGGCAGAGGAAAATAGGTCAGGCCTGGCAGCTCGCAGCGCCGGTGTCTGATCGCAAGGCCGGTGGGGAATTGCACGCACGGCTGAGCATCACCTCCCCACGCGCGCGGCCGGCTGGCAGCCATGGCGGCTGACCGGCCCCCGGCTCTCCCAGCTGCCATCCACCCCAAATAGCCCCTGTGCCCTGTCCCTGCTTCTACAGCCGTGTTCTGCAGTCTCCCCCTTGGTTCCCTCCAAATTCCCAACCTACTAACCCTGAACTCCCATCTCAGACCAAGTTTTCCTTCCAAGTCCCGGCTGCTGAAGGCACGTGAGCGATGGGAGACTGCAGCTCTCCATTAAAAGAAGTGTTTCTCACCCCCACATTTGTGGGGAAACGCTTGAAAACAACCCACAGATGCCAGAAGAAACAGAGCACAAACAGACAGGGTATTTTTAAACCCACTCGATTTTCCTAGCCAAGTTCAAGGGGGTTTCAAGGCTCAACCTGTGGTTTGGAAATAGGGTCAACATCAGGGAGCCACAGTGGGAATGCGAACCCCGAATCCCCCCCTCGGTGCGGGAGCTCACGTGAAGCCGAGGGATGCCTCGCAAAGGAAAAAACAACCAGTAATCAACAGGCTTCATCATCCAGGAAAAATAAAAGCATGGCGCGTGCCAGGAGGCAAGAATACAAGATGCGGAGGTGGAGTTGAACAGCATCCCAAAGGGAGAGGAGGGAAAGCTGCCGCCGCGTAGAGACGGTGCCACCGCAGGGCTCCCCGGGATGGCGATGCCGAGGATGGGGAGACCCTCGCCCGGCTCTGGGCAGTCAGTTCCTCCCATCCCGAGAGCAGAGATGTAAGGCGACGTGGGTCTTGGTGAAGCTGGGGGTATCCAGCATCTGGGGTGAGCTCGCTGAAGCAGGTCCCTTCCTGCAGGTGTTTCACGAGAAGGACACGGCTGTGGCGGAGAGGGTTTTTAGATAAGAACGCTGCACCTCAACTCGCAGCAAGGATAAACACCACTCCCACAGCCAAGGGACGATGGCAGAGAGCCCGGGAAGGCTGCCCATGCCCTGAGGTCACAGAGGGGATCGCGTCCCATCCCTGTCCCCCCGTGGGGACAGTCAATGGAGCAGGCGCGAGGCCCCAAGCCCGTGGACCTCTCATCCTTTCCAAGCAGAGACGAGATCTGCTCTGACACATCGGTGGAGGCGGGATATGGCGGGGATCTCTGAGGACAAGGCCACCGGCGTGGCATATGGATGCCAGCAGAGAAGGAGAGCAGGCGGCCAGCACCACGAACAAACCAGGCAATGACCGCAGGGCAGGGGACAGGGACCACGCGCTCCAGGGACCCCAGCCACCAAGACCTGCATGGGATGGGGGGCAGAGCCGCCTGCCCCCCATCTCTGCCCCCCTAGTGGGGGCTGGATCCCCCACCGCAAGCTCGGTCACCTCCTGCCTGCCCAGGGGTATCCCCGGCCCCTCAAAAGCATCTCCCTGTCCCCTGGCCAGGGGGGTTGTGACCGCAGCACTCGCCCCCTCCCCCATCTGGAAAGCAGCATCTGGGCTTTTTCAGCACGATTCCTGCGTTTTAAACCCGATTTTCCAGATGGATGGAGGGCGACGGCGCAGGTCAAGTGACGTGCTCAAGGTCACGCGGGGCCGGCGGAGGAGCAGGATTAGCTGCGAGGGGTGGCTCGGTGCCCCATTTGCTGCAAAATAGCGACTTCAAAAACACAAGGGGTGTCCCCAGGGGAGGTGCATGTCACCCCATGGCAGCCCCCCTCCCAGCACGGTGGGTCCTCGCTCCATGGGATGACACCCATAGGATGGCGCCCAGCTGGTTGGCAGCTGAGCAAGGTCAGGGCTCAGATAGAGCGTGCAAGAATATGACTTCCCCACAGTCACCCCAGTGTCCTCGCTCCAACCTGGGGGTCCTCAGCATCCCCTGCCTCTGCACCACAGGGCAGAGCATCCCCACAAAGCAGCCACCTCACCAGAGCCATCACCTCCCAGTAACAACCAGCAGCTACCTGTGCGCTCTCCGTACACGGTGCGAGGCTGAGGCTGGAGCTGAAAATGCTTCCTGGGGAGATCCATAAAGCTCCATGCCCCCCAACCCATCCCAGCGCATCCACATCACACCGGTACCCGCATCGCCCTCCCCACGGAGCAGCGTGTGCCGCCCCGATGTCTTCACTCGGGCTGGTTAACTGGGCTGCAGGCAGCACCAGCAGCTCCTGAATCACACTGTTCCTGGCTCAGGCAGCCCTCCCACCAACGCCAGCCTCTCCATCGGGAAGCGGGAGGAAAAGAGCTGTTTTTCCAAAGGCCAGCTGGTCTCTCAGGGCTCCCAGCTCGGGAAGTGCCTACCGCAGGGGAAGGGAGAGAGGAGGACTCCTCCATTGGCACTGGACCCGTTGCTCGCCCGTCTGCAGGGCTTCTCTTCCAGCCTGAAGCCACGACCTCCAAAACAGGGGACTGGGTATGAATGGGAGATGACCCATCCCTGCAGGAAGGAGCAGGGTCCACCCATCACCAGCAAAGCTGCATCTTCCAAGTCAAAAGGCAACTAAAACAGGAAAGCATCACTGCAAAAAAACCATCCGGCAAGCCAAGTCAACGACCAAGACACGCACGTCCCTTCCTGCTCCGCGCTCCAATCCAACAGGTCCGGAGGAGCAGAAATCCTCCAGGGAAGGGTGGAAATGGGAGCTGGGCCAACCCCCTTGGCTGGTCCTGGTGCCAAACCATCCCCTTGCCAGCGCAGAGCGGGGCCAAAGCCACATGTGCCGAATCCAGCGGCTGCCGGTCCAAACCCCTCTACGGCCGAAGAGGCACCAGCCCTCACATGCAACATGTCCCAGCAGCAGCTCCGCACCCGGAGCAATGCAGGAGATGCAGTGCCAGCACCGCCATAGCGATCTGCGCTGATCGGCCAAGGTCATTGCCGCGAGCATCACCTGCCGCGGTGTCCAGAGGGAACCTCTTCAACAGGAGCCCTCGCCCAGGGCTGGCGAAGCCAAATCCTCCCTCCGCAAACTGCGCTTGCCGGATCCGCGAGCATCCCCGCACCGCGTCACGCCCGTGGGAGAGGGAGGAAAAGCCCCTCGGCGTCACGGCGCTGCCGGGAATGCCAGGAGGCCGGATCCCTCCTCCGACACCCACTCCCGGCGCGGTCACGTCCTGGCTCTCCTCCCCCACGCCGTAAGAAGGGATAACGCACCCTCCTTCCCTCTCTGAGCCGATTAACGCCTGGAAAGCCCTCGGAGAGCCAGGCCAGGCAAGAGAGCTGCCCAGGGTGAGCATCACTGCATCACAGCCTGGCTCTGTGAGGAGGAGGAGATGGTGTGGGGAGGAAGGCCAGGGGAAAAGCCCCGGTGCGTGGCAAGCCCCATCCCTCCTCCAGAGCTGTGTCCTCAAACGATGTGGGGCGACAACCCCCCACGAGGAGGGGAGGACACTGGGGTGAGTCCCACGGGCTCCCCGTCCCCACGCATCCCTCCCTCGCCCGGCGCCCACCCACGCGTTACTCACAGCGCGCTCATTCATCACGTACGCGCCGCTCCGTACGCGCAGCACCCCCGGCACCCACCCACCCTGGCACCAGCTCAGGAGCCCATTCCGAGCGGCTCCAGGGTATTTCCAAGTTCCCGGCTGCTGAACTGGCCACTCTGCTCCTCTCGCAGGCGGAGGATCCCTTCACAAACCGCTGCTGCAAACCACCGCCTCTCCACACTGCAGGATGCAGTTCAGGCAGGCGGCAGCCAGCGCGGCTTGGCAGTAAGAGCATCCCCGTCCCCCTGAAAAAAGGGCAGCCCCATCCTGACCCCCTCCAGCCTCCAAGGTGGGAACGTCAAGGGACAGTGGCAGTGACTCAAGGAGCACTGTGATTGCAGGTGGGGGGTGGGCTGCAGCACCCCAGCACGTGCAGAGGCGCCCCCTCCCAAACCACCCGCGCCTACTGAGCCGGTGTTCCCCCACGCCATGGGGAGGGGAGCGGTGGTGGCTCTCAGCCAAGCATCGCTTGCTGCCGGCGGTCACTGCAGCCCCACGGGCAGGGCTCGGTGACACCGAGGGTGCAGCTCCCACCCCATGTAGGGACCCCGGGAGTGCAGGGATGGCCCCGTGCTTGGCCAGGTACTGGCAGCACAGATGGGAGATGCTGCTGCATCAGTGGCAGGCAGCTCCCCTTCTACCTGCAGGGATGGCTGGGGGCGAGGGAGAGGGCTGGCAGCTGAAGGAAAATAAGCTGGAGCAGGAAAATCAGGGTTATTCCCTGCTGCTGTCTCCCTCCTGACCTTGGACAACCCTGTGCCTCAGTTTACCCCAGTGCAGCAGCCACCCTGCAGTAAGGGGGGGAAGGAGGGCAGGCTCCCCTGGGCAGCAGGAAGCAAAGTCACCCCCAAACCCGCAGCCAGGGGCACAGCTCAAATGCTGCAGGGGGAAGGCACTGACTCCCTTTTGCATTTCTCCTTGCCCAGCCGGGCTACCCTTGCAGGGAAGGACAAACGCTGCCTGCTGGGAGAAAAAATGGGGGAGCAAGAAACATTCGCCCATGCCCTGCCTGTGCTCTGGCCGGGGGCCACGCTGCCCACCTCCCCTCCCGCACCCAGCCAGCCGTGCCCCCCACAAGGACTCGCACCCGCTCGCCTTCTCCCACAGGAAATTTCCAAGCCCCCCTGAGCGGAGACCCAGGCAGGACCAGCTCCTGCCTCCTAAAACTTCCCGACTTGCAGCCGCTGCCCTCTGGGAGGTCACCGCAAAAAAAAAAATGCCGGGGGAAGATGCGCCGGGCGCTGCCCCCCCCCGGCAGCGGGGAACGAAGCGCTGGGCAGCGCCTCGCTGCAGCGGCAGCGCCCGGGGACACGGGCAGCGCTCAGCTCCCCCGCCGGAGCCGCAGCGCGCCGCACCCCCGGGACGTGCTCCCCCCGGCCCCCTCCCGCTGCAAGCCCCGGGATGTGCGGACCTCCGGTGCATGATGCCCGCTCCCGGTGCATGCACATCCTCCCCCCGCAGCCGGCACAGGGAGGAGGGGGACATACAGACGCGGCCCCGAAGAACCCGCCGGACCCCCTCCCGGAGAACACCCCCGCGGCCCCACTCACCTTGCACGGGCAGCCCGCGGGCACCGAGCACACTTGCTACCAAAGCGGCCACATACCAAATCATAGTACTACCGGCCCCCGGTGCGCAGCATCTTCCGCCCGCCGGGCGGCCCGGCCGGGGCGGGGCAGGGCTGGCCGGGCCGGGGCAGGGCTCCCGGGGCCGCCGCGGGGCTGGCCGGGCCGGAGGGGCGGCTCAGGGCCGGCCGGCGGCCGCCGCCGCTGCGCCCATGCCCGCGCCCATGCCCGCCGCGCTGCACCTGCCCTCCGCCGCACGGCGCAGCCTAGCCTGCGCCCTTTAGCGGCTCGGTGCCGCCTCCGCCCGCCGCCCATTGGCGGAGCGCCGGCGGAGTGGGCGGTGATTGGCCGGCGGGACGGCCCGGGCCCGTTTCAAGGTGGGTTGGCGCGCACGGGGCCCCGGCGCCGCAGTATCATGCGCACTGCCGGGAGCGGCGGGCGGCGCGGAACGGAGCGGCGCGGAGCGGGGTCACCTCCGCCGGACGGTCACCTCCCCGGGACGATCACCTCCCCGCCGGCTCCGACACCCGCCCCGGAGCGGCGTGGCCTCCCGGTCCCCAAATGTGCCCCCGTTCTCAGCGGCTCAGCGTCATCGCCCTGTCCCCCGGTGGGTACCCCGCACTGGCGGTGTCACCTTCCTGTTTCCAGATGTGTCCGCTGCACCGGCACAGTGTCACCTTCCTCTCCCCAAGACGTGCACCGGTTAACTATCACCTTCCTGTCTCCAGATGTGCCCCCTGAACTGACACAGCATCACATTCAGGTCTCCAGATGTGCCCCCTGAACTGACACAGCATCACCTTCCTGTCTCCAGATGTGCCCCCTGAACTGACACAGCATCACATTCATGTCTCCAGATGTGCCCCCTGAACTGACACAGCATCACATTCATGTCTCCAGATGTATGCTCCTGCACTAGCACGGCATCACTTGCTTGTTTCCAGATGTGCCCCCTGCATTGGCACAGCGTCACTTGCTTGTCTCCAGATGTATGCACCTGCATTGGCACAGCATCACTTGCTTGTCTCCAGATGTGCCCCCTTGCACTGGCATGGCATCACCTTCCTGCTCCCACTTGTGCCCTCTGCACTGGCACAACATCATCCCCCTGTCTCCAGATGTGAGCTTTGCCCTGGTGCAGCATCATCTCCCTGTCTCCAGATGTGCTCTCCCTGCCCCAGCACAGTGTTCCCTCCCTGTCCCCAGCTCTGCCACCTGCCCCTGCTGCCATACACCACCTCACTGACACCCCAGTGCCACTTGGCACCCACGCAGGGTCACCTCCCCACCGCGCGCTGAGCCACCTGCCTCTTGCACCAGCTGACCAACATCAGCTGTGCCATCTGTCCCTACCACCCTGTGCCACTTTGGGGTCACGTCCCTGCCACCTGCTTGGTGCCACCACAACTTTGTACCCTGCATCAGCTCAGGGTAACATAAGTGCCACCATTTGTGCCCCCAGCAGAGGTTCAGGGTCCAATTAAATGGAAAACAGGTAGAAAATAGCAAGTCCCCTTGTGCTTTCCTGCCTCAGCCCACCTCTCCTCCCTGCAAACACCTCTGGTGATGCCAGATGGGCAAACAGCCGGGCTCACTCCCCGAGGAGCATGGCAGCAAGAGAAACGGGCCACTGAGCTTCCCCCGAGATGACAGGCAGCACGGGAGAGGACAGGCTCGCACGGAGAGGGGAGCATGCCGCTTTGTTCCCAGCACTCACTGTCTTTCCCCTGCCCACATCACTGGGAGAGATCTGGGGAGAGGTCTGAGCATCTGCTGATCTTCCCACCTCTTCTTCACGTGCATGTCCTGGAAAGGAGGAAAAATTTAAAAAAACAATTAAAAAAAAATATCAAGCCTTGTAGAGGATGCAGCATTTGAGGAGCGCAAAGAGCATCCCACACCTCCTGCCCACAGTTACGCTCATGGAGGGTCGGGCATCGGCGTGGCCCTGGACAGGAGGTGAGAGCATCCCCCAGCCCAGCCCCAGCTCACGATAGCTCTGGGCACTTTGCTTCCCCAGCAAAATCCGAGACCTCATAAAAGTCTGACTCAGCTCTTAGTCCTCAGGTCTGAACTGAAAGCTTGCAAATCTGCAAGGTGGGTTGGCATGCTCGGTGGGCTCGGGAGCAAGCAGCCAGCACCTCCCTCTCCCAACCTCTGCTCCTTGCGGCTGGGGCACTTGGCAGAGCTGATGACCCTCAAATTGGGGCAGCTTTAGTCTCTAATGAGTTCTCTGGATTGCACACCGAGCCAGGTCAGTGCAGTCTGGCTCCTGAACATCACGTTTGCAGCAGCTCGGGAGCTCCATCAGCCACCAACGGCATCAAACTGCCCCTTGGCCACCACCCGCCCTGCTCCGCTCTGGTCCTGCTGGCTTCAAAGCACCCAAAAAATCCCAGCCAACGCCCCCTGCCCATGAGAGAGCAAGCCCAAGGCTGGCTGAGCTCCATCCACCCTCGCCCAGACGGCGAGACTCAATATATTCTGGTCCAGCTGGAGTCCATGTTACCAGCCGGATCATCTCCATGTCTTTAGCTGGGTTTTGCCACAATTTCAAAGAGAAAAAATAATAATGAAGGGCAGCGATGACACCTACATCAACACAGCCCAAGCTGGGAGGCTTCAGAAGCCCATGGTGGCTGGGGAGGACCCGGCTCTGCTCTCACTGTGTACCTGAGCAGGGGCCCCACCAGCATCCCTCAAAAAACTGGAAATATGGGCTTGGGTTGGAACGCGGCTGCCGGTTCACACCCTTGTTTCTCCAGACTAATTTGCTGGTTTTATGAAATCCATTCCCCACTGTTTTCACACTTCTCTCCCTCTCTATTTATAGCTGGGTTTATTTACATGAACAGGGCACTCCATGTACTCGCACGTCAGCCTGTGGTGGCAGAACCAGCAGTGGGTGAAGGCAGCAAGGCAAGGAGCACCCAGGTCCTCAGCCATGGCCACCTCCTGCCCCCCATGTGGCACCTGCCACCCCCCTGCAGGTGAACCCCTTCTCTTTCCATGGGGAACCAGCTCTGGCAGCAGCATTTCACCAGTCTGAACCATATCTATCTTTTGTGCCACTGCCCTGGGGATGCCCACGGGCTCTCCAGCTCGAAAGTTGATGGAAAGAGGGGAAAAAAAGTCATTTCAGACCAAGATTTGGTAAGATCGCCCTTGTTATCTGCCCCATGCACGGCTGAGTCACTTAACAATTGCCCAACGATAAATTTACCACTTTGCCTAACAAGAGGGATAAAAAAGTCGTGGTTTTGGGTTTGTTTGGTTTTTTTGGCAAACTCTGACAGATGAGGTGGGAGTCCTCCAGCTGGCACAAGGGCAAGAGACGTGGGGGCTGCAGCTCTCCCCATCGCATGAGGGATCATCTGGGAGAGATGCACCCCCAGACAAGTCCTGCTGCCAGCTCCTGGGGACTTGGCTTTTGGGATCAGGGACAGAGGTTTAGGTTTGGGTATCAGCACAAGAAAAGCAGGAACAAGCTACAAGTCCAGATTTGCAGCCCCTGGCCGCGGGATGCTCCATCCCACGCGGGACTGAGTCTCCCTTGCACAAGTACATGATTATTCACAGCCTCCCGCATTTGCATGGCAGAGTCACGAGTCTCACAACACCTGATTCTCCCGGGAGAGCTGCCTCCTGCACTTCGGGAGGCAACGGCCCACATTCGGAAAGTGGGACTCGGTGTCTCACAGCATCCCACATCGCCCAGCTGTCACCTCCTCCCTGCTCCGCACGGGGACCAGGAGAAGGGAGCCTGCCCCATCCCTGCCACCGCGGTGAGGAAAAGTGGTTCGGGACAGGGACACGCGGGCACCCTGAAAACACAGGAGCTGAGCGTGGAAATGCTGAGCCAGCCTGCAGCATCGCTGCGTGCACAGCGAGCCTGCCATGGGAAAGACCAAAAAAGCTCCGCGACGGAGTCGCCGAAGGACGAGCAGGCAGATGGGCTCGGCTCACGCCAAGCTGGGGTTAGGCTCGTTCCCTCCCTGTCCCCTCTCCCGTCACCGGTGGCTCATCAGCGGCGCGTGACTCCAGCTGGCAAGCAAGGAGGAATATTCTGCCATGCCTTCCCGGCTCCACATCCAAGTCGTGGAATAATCCACCTGTGGTATTTCAGAAAAGGCACACTAACTTCTGTGGAGAGGGGTCAGTTGAGTCACGTTAACAACTTTTTCCTCCTGTTAGCAGGTCTCCAACGTAGCTGATTACTCATCAGCCCACTAATAGACTCACTCACTCAGCACTCTCTGGATCAAGCAGCAGCGATTGTCTGTCTTGTTTTATTAACCTCAAAGAAGGATCCGACGGTGGTAACGCAATACCCCATCCTTATCTTGTCACCTGCTTCTCCAGCCAAAATACATCTCTCTGCCGTGCAGGGCATCCCCATCCCAACGCCAGCCAGATGAACACTGTTGGGCTCAGCGTCATGATGCTGCTCCACAGGACCGGGGCTGGGGCAGATATAGCCCAGGTTGAGGGGGAGACCCCAGACTCACGGCAGCCACTTCCAGGCACGCTGGGCTGGGCTTTACTCCCCCAAAGCCAGGGACAGAAAAGCATCACTAACCTCTCTGGGGACCCAAGGGGACTGTCCCCATGCTGGTGCTGTACTCTCCCTACACTGGGGCAGGTCCCTCCCTCACCATACAAGGATGCTGGAGCCTGCTGTGCTTGGTGCCACTGACTGCAGCCCCCCCAGCCTGGCAGAACCCCCCCGCCACCCACCCCATTACTCACTGGGCCTCTCTGGCACTGGGAACACACCTCCCTGCACTGGGAGCATGGGCACAGCACGTGCTCCCGGGGGCTGGGGGGGGACTTGTCATCGGCGCTGTCATCGCCATGAGTAACGACACTTTGTCTTGGCTTCCCCTAGCACGTCCCTAAAAAATCCCGGGAGCGTGTGTTTCTCCCTGCTGCTCAGCCTCCCCTGCACCGTGGGGGAAACTGAGGCACGGGGCTTCGGCAGCCGGGGGGCTGAGCTCCCGGGGGGTGAGGGGCAGGCTGGGCCACTTCAAACAAAGGCGATGGCAGGCTGGGGAGGAGAGGTGACTCACTGAAGGTCGGGCGGTGAGGCTGGCTCAGCGCTGCTGTCCCGGTGCTCCAACCTCTCGCCCTGGCATCCTTTCCAGCCCCTGCACATGCGGCGTGTCATCGGCTGTGACACACTCTGCTGACGTCCCCGAATCATGTGGCATCATCCTCGCCGGTAATTATGGGCGGCAGGAGCTGCTCTCCCTTTCCCTGCTCCTTGCTGCAGCCAGGCGTGCTGGGCTCCCAGTGCCCCCCAGCAGGAGCCCGCCTCAGCCCTGCATGGCAGCAGGCATCCCAGACTGGGAGGGGGTTGTTGGTACCCCAAGCCAAACCCCCCCAGCACCTCCCCAGGACCCTTGGTGGGGAGCACTGGGCTGTAGGACCCTCTCCCTTGCAAGCATCTCCCCCCACATTCCCAGCAGCGAGGGCACATGGTGGCCCAGCCACAGGAGGGGACAACCCTGCTGGGGTCCCCTCCACAGCTGGACCCCGCAGCCCCCCGGGCAGGGCTGGCAGAGGGCAGCAAGGGGGTTGCAGCCCCCCGGGGAGGGGGGGAACCAGGCTTGGGAAGAGCTTTTTCTGATGGAGAGAAGGGCTCTCTTGTATGGTGCCAAGAGGCAGGGGAGGCTCAGAGCCGCCTTTGTTCGGAGGGGAGCAGACGGCGGCTGCGGGGGGCTGGAGACACGCACCTCCCTGCCCGAGCTCGCCGCGCTTCTCGCCCAAACCCAGCACCCCTGGGGGGGCTCAACGGGGTCTCAGGGCAGCCCCAGAGGATCAAATAGCTGCAGAGCATCCTCTATGGGATCGCTTTCCCCACAGCCATGCCAAACGGCCCCAAAAAGCCAAGCTGCAGGGTGCAAACCAGGGGAAAGCAGGCAGAGCTGCAACCCTCCAGCGCCCTGACACTGCTCCCTGCCCCACCACGGGTGGGCAAATCCTCACCTACAAACAGCCGCCCGAGGAGCAGAGATCTACCTGTAACAGGATTACCAGAGGCCACAGACCTCCAAGCTGTCTGCTCTGGCACACGCACGTGAGCCCAGATACACTGCAAAGAGGCTGTGGCGCTTCCATGCGTCCCCTCCCGCCGCAGCCCAGACGCCACAATGATGGGCTCAAGGAAACGCATGTGCCCGTTATCCACTCTGCCCCAGCATATCAATGGCTCGATCCTGTTGGAGGTTCCCAGCTCAGCGCCCTGTGTCCCCAAAGCTCAGGACATCACAACAACCACCCAAAACATCCCCAGGGTCAGGAGAGACCCAAAGGTTAAGGGCTCACCAGGTCACCCCTTTACAGCACTGCCACAACATTCCAAGGGGACACGAGGCTGCCAGGGATCACAGGGAGAGGTGACAGCCCCCCAGGGCTCTACTGGGGGTGTGGGGGTCCCGCAACACCGGGACACAGAACTCTCAATACCGAGACCAATACAAACTAGAGAGATGAGTTGGCCAGTCCTCAGCTCGCCACTGAAGCCACCCCAGCGAGCCAGTGTGACAGCTGCCAGCATCGCTTCCCGCAGCTGGGCTTGGCCCTGAGTCGGCTTCCCCCCCATCACTCCCTCCTCGCCAGGCAGCAATCAGCCCTGCATTCAGAGCAAAGATGATTAGGCAGCGAGTCAGACCACTTTGGGGAAAAAATAAGTGCAATCAGGTCCGGGGAGCACGCCTTGTTCCCCCCAGATCAATGGCACAGCCCCTGGGGAATGCCCCAAAGTGAAGCAGGAGCATGGGCAGCACTGTGCTTCGCTTTTCTGACTGCCCCATCCCCAAAAGCAAATGCTCGCCCAGTCCTGCATCACCCTTCTGACCCATGAGCTCCCCGCTTGGGCAGGAGGCCCATGGAAAGCACCCCCATCTACTCGTCTTTGCTGGTGAATGGTCCCAGGAGCAGAGCAGCTGGAAGTCCTTGGCTCCAGCCTGTTTTACCCCATCGGACAGCAGGAGGACAGCTTTCGGGACCCTGAGATCCTGGACCGCAGGGCACTTAGTGACTTACGTGAGCCCAGCAGCAATAGCATTCCCAAAAACAACCCCGACAGCGTGACACCCATGCTTTGACCCACCAAATTCAGAGGGAGTCCCCCTCACTGCTGTCCTGACCTCGATTCCTGTGGATTTGACCCCCCAGATAACAACCATCCACACCGTTTCCCTCTCCATCTCAGGTGCTGGTGTGTCGCTACTGCCACACACTGACATTTCTTTCTCTGGATGCTGCTTATTTATAGCACGCCTGACCTTTTCCCCAAGTTTACATCCTCCTTTCCCTTCCCTTCCACCCACTCAGCACCAAAAATCACCCCCAGCTTTCTCCCAAGCCCAGCTGCATGCAGACATCCCTCAAGTCCCACCCGGGATGCGGCTCCCCCACATCCCCACGGACAGCACAGGAGGACAAAGCTGGGGGTGTCTGCTGGGCACAAGCCCCCTCCTTCCTCCAGCAAGGAACAGCTTCAATTAAACCAGCTGCCCGGCTGCTCTTAGAAATCCAGATGGCCCTGTAATTCTTGCTGGGGAAGAGCAGAAAGGCCATTTCCCTGCAGCCCCCTGTGAGGGCAGAGCTGGGGGAGCAGCAGGCTCGCTCGGTGTGGGTGGGATCCGCAGGGGGGCTGGAAAGGGCAAGGGAGAGCTGGGAAAGCTTTGGCACACAAGCTTTGCAGCCCAGCTCTGGGATTTTTTGGGCTGCAGGGAAATTGTTCCCATTTTCCCCCCCACCAGACCTGGCTCCCTCCAGATCCCCATATCACTTGCTCCCTGGGGAGTGTGGGGGGTCCCTGAGGTCACCCCTATTCCAAGCACCTCAGCTGCTGTCTGGTTTGGGGAAAAATTGCTTCCTGGGGGTGGAGATGCTGCTCGGAGAGGCAGGGGAAGCGCGCTAGGAAAATGCCCAGTTTTGGAAGCCAGCCCTTAGCAATGTAAACCCCTTCTTCTCAACAGCCTGAGGGGGTTTTGAGTGCCCAAGCGGGGGGAGCGGGTGCAGACAATGGGCTCCGGCAGCCGCCCCAGCGCCCCGACCTCGCAGCAGCCAGCCCCGCGCCGCCTCTGCTGCTCTAATTACTCCTCTTGCGCCCGGCGCCGGGCCCTCCGACCAAATTCCGATCAATACTCTGCTCCAGCCCGATCGATGTCATTGACTGAGGCATCAGAAAGACAAATCGGGGTTCCCCCCGCCCTGGGAGGACGGCAGCCCCGGGGGGATGCCACTGCACGGGATGCCTTCGCTTGATGCTCTCCATCCCTAGAACCACATGGACAGGGCAAATGCCTCCGAGGACCTGAAAGCATCAGCTCGCTTGCTCTCTGACCGCTGGTTAAAAGACAAATTGCAGCAGGGATCCAGGTCCTGGACCACGCAGCCCCAACCGGCCAGAGATCCCCAGCACCAAAGGACTTTCCTCCCAAAACATCATCCCCTCTGCGCAGCTCCTGCTCCTATCAATGAGAGACAGGATTTTTCTCTTAACTTGCTGAATTAGCAAATCCAGCCCATAACCAGGGCTGCATCCCAGCCACCTGAATTAAGGAACAATGATATTTAATAGCCCAGACAGCTGGTGAACCGGCTAACCTGAGAAGAGGGAGGGCAGTCAGCCCTGCATGGGATGGGGACACCAAGGTCCTCCCCGTCCTTCTCTCTGTCCTCCTCCATCGCACCACACGAGGAACCAAACCCCAGCCCGTGGTTGTGCCTCCCGGCAGCCAGTGGCAAGGCTGCAGTGGGGAATAATTGAATCAGAGACCTGACAAGGGATTGCTGGTTAAACCACCCCCTGGTCCAGTGTTACACAGATGGGGAACGCAGCGGGGCTGCCCCTGCAACCCCTTCCTCCCAGGACCAGATAATAGACCCCGTGTGAGGAAATTACAAGGAATTTGCAGCCGTGCTATCTAATCCACAGGGGAGACATCTGAATCCTACAAGGAACATTTGGCTTCTGGGTACAGAAGAGCTTAGAGACATGCAGAGGCATTAAAAACACACATGGGGATTAAGTAGGCAACTGGGAAGGGAGAGCACAGCTGGAGACCATGGGTGACCGTGGGAGAAGATGCTTGGGGCTACCTGTGGGTAAACAGGCTTTGGGTGATGTCTGAATGTCCCAGTGCCCTTATCCTGTCCCAGAGCCCAAGGTGGGGGGGATGGAGATGGGAACCCATGGGATGCTGCGGGACAGGTAGGATCTGACTATGGCATGCAGAAGTGAGGTGACACAGGGTTTTGGGCTCCGATGCTCGAGTAGGCATGGAACATCACATCAACGTGCCCAAATCTGCAGGCAGGTACAAGCACCCGGCCCCAGGGCAGGGCAGAGCGAGCCCTGAGCATCCCCCACAACCGGGTCCTTGCGAGTGGGGTCTTCCAAGGATAGACTTTGGCAACGTCCCTCATCATTTGGGATTTATTCTGATCATCTCTAATCCTCCGCCTTGATTGCTGAGGCTCCCAATCTCATTAGCTGGGCTACGCTGGGTCATTATTTATGTTGAGGGGGTGTTTAAAATTGATATTAATCCCATCCCGATAATCTGGCATTTATTGATTTTTATTTTTAACCTCTCATTTTATTAAGATGAGCCAAGGCAGCTCCCCAATGGCAGCCCCAGCCCTGCACCCCCAGCAAACCCTCAGAGGTGCGACACGCGATGCCTTGGTGACACCAAATGCTCCTAAAAAGCTGTAGGACCCCAATCCATGAAGGAGATGCCACCTCTGGCCTTTGCAGGCTGTGAGCATCACCGGGGGCACGCGAGCTGCCAACGTACCCAGTGGCACCTTTAAACCCCTTATTATTATGTTTCTTAATTATCACAGAAACAAGTAGCTTCCGCTCGGCGCGTTTGGGGACATCCGCGCTCGCAATTGCCTGATGAGGAAGGAGCCATTAGCAGCCCCGTCAAAACAGCTTCTCAAAAACCAGCTTTGACAAAATTGTCACAGGAGAGGCAGGGGGAGCGAGGGAGCCCAGCGCAATTGTACATCATTTTGACAGCTCATATTAAGGCAACTTCAGGCACCTCTGGGAAATTACCTCCCCAGCACACAGAGCTCGCAGTGAGCACAGTGGTCTGGCTCCCTGAACAAAGCTACCACCGAGCAGAATTTGGCCCTTTTTGGGGCAAACCAGAGCAGGAGGACGGTCCTCAGGGTGTGCAATGCATCAAAACTCAGGCCCCGTGCCTCAGTTTCTCCAAGTGCAATGTCCTCTTGGCTCCAAGCTCAAACGCAGCAGTGACAGCTGCTGATGTTGCTGCAAACTGGATGCTCAGAAGGTGACACCCTCCAGCCCCAAGCTCCCCTCTTCTAACTCACAAGAACAAGCCTCCTCTTTGCCACAGCTCAGAGCTAATGGCTGTTTACCCGCCTCCTCTCTAGACCCTTGGCAAAAATCAAAATGCCAACAACTTCGGGAACAGCTCGTGTTTAGCTTGGCAGGACGGCTATTGTTCCTGTATTGCAAATGCATGTATCACACCAAAATGTTTTGAGTGAAAGCAAACTGCTCCCCCCAGTCCTGCTACAGCGACGGCGAGCGCTGTCTTGTAGCTGGAGGCACATCCAGATGGGCTTTTCAGGGCAAAGCCACCTCCAAGTGCTCCCCAAATTGTGGGAGAAAACCAGCTGCAGCACCCCAGCCCCATAGCAAACCCATCCATCCATCCCAATTCAGCTGCTCAGGGCACATTTGAGCCTGAATCCTGCAAGTTTTTTGCATGAGGTTGGAGAAAACTTAATGGAGTAAAGGCGGAGAGTCAAGGACCAGGATTGCACCGGCTCCATCAAGCACATTGAGATGCTCGTGAGAAGAAAATAGAGGCAGAAACAGGGGTCCAAGGTGGAGTTGTGGGGATGGGGTGGGCAGCACGGTGGCCTTGCTGTATTTTTAGCTCCTGGTTTTATTCAAGAGCCAATGGTTTAATAAGGAGGTTGTTTTAATTGGAACTCAAGTCACTAAGGAAAACACAAGCAAGGGGAGTAAATATATAAAAATAGCCACGTTTCTAAAGGTTCTGTGATACCTGCCTAATTAAGTGGAGTGTTTTAATTACAAATCAAAATTAGTGCCATTTTAAAAGAAAAACACAACCCACAGGCATTTTTCTTGATTCGAAGAGCAGCTGACACCAAGGAGGGAAAACAAGCTTGGACCCTCTCGTTTGCAATGGCAACAAAGCAGATGCGGAAAGACCTTGGGATGGACCGCAGAGTAGGAACTGGGGGGGACCCCAGCATCCCTCATGTGTTATTCCTACCAGGGAAACCCACCGCTGGAGGTCCTGATTGTCACCAGCGCACAAAGCAGGAGGATGTTGTCCCCGAGTCTGGGGGTGAAGGAAGCTGATGGTGCCCATAAGATGCTCCTCAAAGCCAGACACTCATAACTGAGGATCTGGGGAACAGCTAAGCAGCAGTCAGCAAAATACCAGAGAACTACAGACAGTGAGATGTGCATCAAGAAGCCGACCATCTGGGGACATACAATGAGCGAAAAGCCACTTTAGTGTGTTGTTCCAGACATCCAAGCTCCTGCAATGCCCATATCAAACGTCACCTCTCCAGCCACCAGGTCCCTGGGGCTGGATCCTTTTTGGTTCTAGAGGCACTCAAGGGCTTTCCATCCTTTCTCCCCCCATACCTGAGTGACGCGCAGCTGTCACCAGCAGCTGTGTGACTGACAGCTCCCTGCCTTGTGCCTCAAAACAGCTCCCCAGCAATTACCTCCTCAAAAAGTTATTAAGAAACATCTTTGTCTGGAAGGCACTCATTACAAAAAAAAAAAAAAAAATTGGCATGAAGAACTATGTATATTGCAAAACAAAATGTGTCGCTTTTTAATATGTTTTTATAACCCAAACAAATTTGTTTCTCACACTCCCAGGCTGGAAAAAGGAGCCGTCCGACAGTTTAAGATTGCAGTTTGCAGTCAGCTCCGCCAAAGAATCTGTTGCAAAGCTGCCGCAGCAAATAAACGCCGTTCCCCTGCTGTGCTGCAGCTCCGCCGGCGCTCTGGTCACCGCGCCGCGGCAACCGCGGCTCCGGCATCGCTGCAGGGAAGGCGAGCGGGAGCTCCACGGCACCGGGAAAACAGCCGGAGAGCAGCAGACGCAGGTACCTGCGTCACCCCCGGCTGACAAGGACACGGTGGCCTTGCAGAAGGTTCCGTGCAGCCTCTGCAGGGGCATCGCTCCGTCCCTGGGCCCTCCCGCTCTTGCTGTGCCAAATGCACGGAGCAAAACCTGCAGCAGCATCTTCAAAGTGGCCGGGGGCTGCTCGTGATTCCCCCATCCCCATGTGCTTGTTCCTTCACCAGCATTTGCATTTCCCTCTCGCCACCTGCGCCTGACTCCTTGTCAGCAAAAAAAAAGGGGGGAAATCACAGCAGATGATTTTATTTATTGTTTTAAATGGAAACAAATGCACAACCCCAGCTTCTTGAACCCATGCAGAGATGCAAAGGCATTTGAATATACAAATGTCTCCCCGTCGGTGCTGCAAAGCTAGAGTGGGATGCAGCACCAGGGATGGACCAAGCAGCCCTAAAACCTAAAGCTGGACTGCAACAAAGCACCTGTGGGGACCCACCAGCACCTTCTTGATCCCCAGAGCAAGGCAAGGAAATGATCCCCATATCTCCAGTCAGCTGGGGAAAGCCTCCAGACCCGAGCATCCTTTGGATACAGGGGAAGGCAGAGCAACCTCCAAAACCCCCTACACACCCCAAAAAGTCCCTGGGTGTTCTCTGAATTTTACTAATATCACCCGAGCAGCACAACAGGGCATGAGGTGCTTCTCCCAAATTACCTGCAAATGCATCACAGCCAGAAGACCTAGAGATTCCCGGCTGGTTGCCTGAGGGGTTTCAAATAAATTAGCCTCCCCCAAGAAAACCAGCCTGTGAGAGGCAGGGAGCCAGCCCAGCCGGCCCCCCGGGAGCTCGCTTCGCTTTGTGCTCAGAGAATGGCTGATTCATGCTTTTTTCCAGGCATCCTTCACAAAACCTTGGATGAGGACACAACTCAAAGCTGAGCGAGTGTCTTCCACGGCGCGCCACGCTGGGCTTCCCTTTGGGAGGGATGCTGCGAGCCAAAACTGTGTATTTGTTTTTTATAAAAACACAAGAGAAGGGCTTACAACTTAATTAAGGAGGGCTGAGCATCCCCACAATAAATCAACCCAGCCCCAGGCACCTGCTGCTCCAACCCTCAGAGCCTGCTTATTTTTAGGCAGCACCAAAAAAGTCAAGTCTATTTTAACAATATATTTTCACACTTAATTTGGAAGTCCTTAAACAATAGCAAGCGCTGGATCGAGAGTGGTGCAGACTCAGAAAAGGAGCAGGAATCCCTCACCAATCCCTCAAAGACAGAGAAAACAGAATAAAAGGCCTCCCTGCAGACACCCTGTAAATGCAGATGGGCTCCAGGGACAGCCCATGCTCTTTGCTCCATGAACCCCATTTCATTTTGGGGTGGCACAGCCCCCTCCCATCACCCCCACAACCCTTCTCATCGCTCAGGCCCCCTCAAATGTTCTTTGGTTCCTCTTGAAGCCGCACAGAGGTAAACCATAGCATCGACACTTTATTAATTTGCAAGGATAGAGGCAATTAACAGCACTCCGCTTCGAAAAACCCTAATTGCTTTTCTGCCGAATCTCCTACGGACAAAGGTCTGTGCTCGGGTAACTCTTCGCACGAGCGGCACCGCAAGGGGATTAGAGCAGCGGGATGCAGAGATGCCAGCGGATATTTACGACGGCGGCAAGATAAATAGCAAGGTGACGCGGGTGACGCTTATCCCCCAGCAGCGCTCCATCACCGCAGCCTCGCCGCTCCGAGGGCACAATGATGGCTCCCAAATGTTTGGCGTGATGGATGATGCGCTGGAGTGACAGTTGCTGGGGCAACCAGCTGCAGAGGGACCTGGCCATCCCCTCGGATGGGCTCCAAAATAAACAGGGTGTCCCCACGCCAGGTGGGGACAAGCTTGTCAATGAGAGCAGCAGCTGCAGTTTTCATTGTTTCATAGAGGATTATGGTTGCAATAATGGGAGCGATATTAGGGATGTGACAAGGGCAGAGAGTAATGGCTCCCCCTTGGTGCTGCAGCAGGGTGCTGGGACCCATGTCACCCAAATCCACTGCTTATTCTCAGCAAAAGCGTCTCCCCAACCATTGCTCTGCAGTTACGCACCCAGCCCTAGTGCCAGGACCTGTCATGGGGCATCTGAGAACACACCACTGCTGGTGTTATCTCTGGAGAAGGGGGTTTCCCTCCCTAAGAGGAGGAAACACAGCACAAATACCTTCCTTAACCCTTGCAAAGCCACGTGGAGAGGCTGCAAGGGCACCAAACACACCCTGCAAGGAGGAACAAGCTGCAATGCCAAACAAGCCAGAGAAGGTCTGGTCCAGCCCAGAATTACCCTTCACATTGCACACTGAGCAACACAAGCACATTTGTCTGCTCATAATCAATGCCATGAACAAACCAGAGTCACCAAACGGACCTGAGCAGCCTCTCTGTGCCCAGAGGCCCCTGAGCCACATGCCCTGGAGTTCAGGGCAGAATCCCCCCCCCTCCCCCCACCAAAAAACCCACCAATTTCACCCCATTTCAGAAGCCCACAAACACAGCCCAGCTGTACCTGGCCAGAAGAACCACAGGGTCATGGAGCTTGGCAGGAAATGAGGCAGAACAGCCAAAGGGAGTGGAGTGGTCCCACCCCCCTATTTAAAGGCTCATGCCCCACAGCTGTGGCCCCTCTGGGTTTGGGAGGCTCCAGGTGTTCCTCATCAGGGCTGTTGTGGCTCCTGCATCCCATTCCTGCTAATGGGCATCCCCCGGGAATGCCATCCCCCTTCTTCCTCCCAACACAGTGATGTGCTCCCCCACTTAAAATCCCCTTCCACACTTGAACACACACTGATTATTTTCCTGCATTAAGAAGCAGTGTCTATGGCTGCAAATCTGCCAGCAGCTCATCCCTCATGGCCCCCATGTCCCCCCTCCAGCGCCTGTCCCTTAGTCCATCCATCCCTGCATCAGCACTGCCAAGAGCTCCCTCTAAGATCTCTGAGCCAGGAGCAAACCTGGTCGGGGGGAAAACACATTCACCTGGTCCGCAGGAAAATCCTGCACCAGTGTAATGCCAGCACCCTCAGGCACATCGCAGTGATGGGGGCTTGGGGACATCCCCTGGGGATACCCAGGCCAGGGGAGAGGATGACACTCACTGTCCCCGCCCGGTGCTGTGGAGCAGTGGGCCATGACCCACAGCCACATGAGCCCCCCCCACTGCAACCTGGTCCCCCTGCATCTCCCCTTTGCATTAATCATCTCCAATTAGCCCCGGCAGACAGCAAACTGAATGTGCCAGATGACCTCTGCCCCAATATCCCCCCCGGCTGGTGTCCCCCGAGCATGGCAGTGACACAGGGGGACAGAGGAGGGGAACAGAGCGGGGTGGTGGGCTGTCACTGCTCGATGGGAAAAATGAGCCCCCCTTTCCCTCCTCCTCCCCAGTTCCCCCAGGTTGACGCGGGAAGAATAGACCCGTTTGCTGGCGGGGCTGAGTAATGCGCTGAGCCGCTCCTCCCCGGCAGTGAGTAATCATGCCTTTGTCCCCCTCGCCAGCGTGGTGTGAGCAGGGGACACAGTGTTCTCGTTATAACCCTACGGCCACCTCAGCCCCCCGCCCCACGTGGGACCCAGGGCAGCATCCCAGAGGTGACAGTTCCACACCACAGCAAGTTGTGCCCATGCGGGGACATCTGTGTGACATCTGGGCAGCATCCTCCCTCCAGCTGCGGGTCGGTGTGCCTGCCGTGTTGGGGCACACGGGGCTCCCTTCGCCACGCTGCCGGACCCCACGAAGCACCAGGTCCGTGGAGAGGCACCTCCCTGCTGGGCACCATGGAAACGCGGCTCCTGTGGAAGAAAAAAACATCAATAAATCTCCTGTTTTACCTGGTCTTTTTCCTGCTTCCCGAGGAAACACCAGCGGTGTGAAGGGTTTGACCCCAGCGCCATGGGTTGCCAGCAGCTCTTGCCCACAGCTGCCCAGGGATGAGTTTCTCCCCCATTGGTCCCCCCCAGGACGCATCTCGGGGTGCACAGGGCCAAGCACTGAGGGATCCCAGAGCATCCCTCCCTCCCCGGTGCTGAGTCACTCGGTGCCAGCGGTACCCAGGCACCAGCACCCACACGGCAGATGGCAAGCCTCTCCCCTTGTGATTTCATTTGGGTTTTGTTTTTAATTTTTGGCTGTTATTTCGGTCCACAGCCCCCTCTCCCTCCCTTCCCCCGGCCATGTCCTTCCGCCACCTTCTCCTGGGAGGAGAGGGCAGATGTGGTGAGCATCAGGGTTTTGCATTTCAGTGCCTCCCTGCAGCCCTTGGTGACTTCCCTGGGGGACATCACAGGCTGGTGATGTCCCACATGGGGCAGCACTGGCTGCTGCACTGGGGTCCAGCCACCCCGGAGCTTCTCATGGCATTCACACCTCTACCAGCCGGGGCAGGTCATGCCAATGTCCCCCGGCTGAGTTCTACACGCTCCTCTTCTGCACATGCGGTTTCTCCTCCGCTCCTTTGCCATGGCTGCATGTCACCAAGCCGAGGGAGAAGCCTCTCTGCGTCGTTACGAGTTCAGCAGCTCAGCTGTGCCGGGGAACGGAAAAGAAAGAAAGGAAAAAAACCACCCAGCGCGAGCAAGACAGACTATAAATAAAAGCTGGAGAAGTGGGAGGCAGCAGCCACAAGGGCTTTCTGAAGCAGCGAGAGAAGCAGGTGCATTGGCTCCGGCACTCAATGCCATCGTGTTTCCTGAAGAAGACCGGGCATCCCTAATCGCCGGGTGGGAGCACCGCAGAGCCGGGCTTCCCTCTGTGAGCTGGGGAGCCACAAACCTCCGAAAAGCAAATACTGCATGGAAGGGATGGGAGCATCACTGAGCAGAGGCAGCTGAGGAAGAGGAAGGGAGGGAATTGAAGGCTCCAGCACTAATGTGGCCCCAACAGCTCCAGGTTTAACGGGAGATGGGGGATCCTCCAGCCAAAAATTTCTACTGGAGTTAATGGTGGATGGAGGGAAGTGCCAGAGCTCAAAGCATCTCAGCCTTGGGTGCATCCAAACCAGGATCTCCCCAAAAAGCGTCCCAGCCGTGCGGGAGCGGGATGTGAAGTGTCACCTGGAGCTGCCGGCGACAGGGACCCTGCGCCCTGCCGGTGCCTGTCAGTGTGCAAGGAGGGGAAAGAAAGGAGGAAGAAAAGGAGACAGATGGGCGGCGATGGAAACATAAGTTAACTCGAAGGAAGCGGAAAAACAGCAGGCAGGGAGCAGATCCCGGCACATATGCTGTTTCGCAGCCAGCCAAGCTCAGGGGGTTCCTTTTTGTCCCTGTTCTTCGTCCCCATGGGGGGGCTCGAGCCACATGGGGAGGGTGGCAGTAGGAGGGGGGAAAAGGCTTGAGGTTTGGGGCAGAAAAGTGGGTGTGCAGCCCCAAGCGGCTGGGACGAGAGCTCAGGGGCAGCTCATGGCCACGGAGCATTGTGGAAGCCAAAAGCAAAATGTGGGCAAATCCACAGAAGAAACATCGGTCAGATGGACAGTACTCGAGCCTGGGAATCACGAACCGATTCCCTACGGCAGCTGGGGTGGCTTTGACCGGGAGAGATGGGAATAAAACCAAACCGAAGCCAAAGCAGGGAAGCTGAGACCCTCAAAAGTCCCTGAGCCCTGCGGCACCGCTGGTCATGGGTACCCCAGTGCTGACCCAGCATCACTGGTGGCTCCGGCCACCCCACCACAGCAAGAGGGGGACCCCGGGCACCCCGCATCGCCCCCACCGCCCACAGCAATGCGGTGGGGGCCTCCCGCTGCCGCAGCCCCCGACTCGCCCAGAATAACAAGCAGGCGGAGACGCAGGGCTGCCGGGAGCATCTCTCTGGCGACGTTCAGCCGGGTGCTAATGAGCGCCGGGCTCTCCGATCCGCTTGGCGAATGTCACGACCCAGATTAATTGCTCAAAAAAAAGACACCCAAAGGCTGCTAATAAAAGAAAAAAAATGGAGAAATTAAAAAAAACAACAACACAAACCTACAACAAGTCCCCCACAGTAGGCAGCACATCCCCCTTTGCATCCCAGCCCGGAAAGCCCGGCCCGCGGCAGGAATGCGTGTCGGGGCGGCGGGCCAGCCCGCGCCGTGGGCGCACACAGCCGCCCTTGTTCCCGCTCCCCGGCGGAGGGTCAGCGCCGCCGGCCGGCCCCGCCGCACAAGGGGAAGCCTGTTCGGAGGCAGCCGCGCTCCCCGGCGGGATGCAAACGCCTTCCCGGTGGCTGCCAGTGCGGCCGGATGCTGCCGCAGGACCCCATGGCCTGGCACAGCCTCCCCAGTGCCTCTCACTGCCCGCGGGGGAAACTGAGGCAGCAGCGGGGCGCAAGCGCTTGAAGGGACACAGCGGCTTCACTGAGAGCTTTCTTAATGTCATCCAGAGCCCTCGCTGGCATGGGGCATTGTGAGCAGGTGGCCTCTGCATCTTCATGCAAGACCTTCCTCCCGTGAGCACCCTTTCTCCCCCGAGCCTGCAGACACAAGCATCCTCCAAGCCTTTGGTTTCCAGGCCCTCTGGCAGCATGCGGCTGGTCCTCAGGTGCTCTTGGAGCTGTCGCTCAGCCACTCGCCACCTTCATGCCTATTCAGCATCCCCCACGCAGCTCCTGGCGCTTTGTTCGCAGCATCCTCCCACTTGCCATGTCCTCCACAGGTCACTGCCACCACTGTCTTGTCCCAATGGGTCCCCCCAGTGCTGCATCAGCGCTGGGGTCAGGAACCTGCACCCAAGGGATGCTCATGCCAGGACAGGCTCCCCTTGGTTACAGCCTTCCTGCGTCAACATCCCCATCTGGTCGGGTCATAATCCATTTATTGCGTGAAAATACCCCCCTGTGTGGAAAGCAGGTCCTGAGCATCCCGTGGACATGGTGGCTTCTCCTCTGTGCAGCCCCGAGGAAGAGGAGGAGGACAGAGGGTCCCCCTGCCCCACCAGCCAGAAAGGCAGGAGGAGAAGGAGGGAAGGGAGTGAAAGCAGATGGGAGATGACCGGCCTGCTGCTCTCTGGTCTCCAGGACTCCTGACCTAGTTATTAGCTGGGGAGGTAAAGCACGAAGCAGAGATGGATGGGGGAAGAGCCCACGCCCAGAGATGCAGAAATAAACGGGTGATGGACGAGTTAACCCAGCGCCAGGGAGCTTCCGAAAAGGCCCATGAGACAGACCCTGGCTCTGAGCCACTGCAGCTCGTCCTGCCGCCCGTCACACTGAAGAGCCATGGCAATATTTCACGAACCTTCTGACAAGAGACTTAAACTGCTGCACCCACACAACTGAGAGGAGATGTGGGGGCTGCGATACCCCCAGGACAGCGCTGCCCGCTGCCGGCACCTCCGTCTGCGGGGAAAAGCAGCTCAAGGAGCAATGGCTGGGAGACAAAACCAGGCAAGCTCGAATTAGAATTAATAAGGCACAAATTGTTAGTGGCAAGAAGGATTAACGCTGGGAAGAGGCTGCCAAGGGGCACAGGGAGAGAGCGGTACGTCTTCTCATTTCTGCTCAGCTCAGAGCTGCACATCCCATCCCAGCAGCAAAATGTGAGCCCTGGTTTATCCCTGCACCTTCAGAACGGAAACCTCTGCAGCGTCCCTGGGGGGGACAGCCGTGCTCTGGACCTGCTGCAGCCTGGACATGCCAAACCCAGGATCCGCACCACGCCAACACGTGCTTAGCGATGCCAGCAGCCACATCCTGACCTGTTTGGGGAGCAGCTCGCTCACAGCGAGCAGCCCAGCTCCATCCGCTGTGCAGAGCTTGGTAAGCAGCTCGCAGCCTCGCCTGGCACGCTGAAGCCCGATTCCCAGCCCAAGAGCATCACTGCGAGACAAGCACCACAGCTCCCTAAACCCAGGGATCTCTCCTTGCCCGGCAGGAGCAGCTGCAATCCCATCTGTCTGTCTGGGCATCCAGCAGCACATTGGGAAGATGCTCTGCAGCGCTGCCCACCCGTGATGCCCCCACCCCGAATCACCGGGCCACCTTTGGAGACCATGAGGTTGCACACAGGAACCCACTGACCTCCCTGGGCTTCTGGGAGCCCCCAGCCGGTACCAGCCCCTGCGCGGTGCCGGCGGCTGCGGGCGGCTGTGGCTGCGGCGGAGGTGGGAGCGATGACTCAGGAGATAATGAGGCAGATGAGAAGGAGGAGAGGAGCGGGTGAGCGGACGTGGAGGGGAGGCAGCTGCGTCCTTCGGGCCTCCACCCGCTCCCCCCTTACGCAGCATCGCAGCTGGGGTGCGGGCACACGCACCCCTGGCCGCTCTGACTCACACGGGGGGCACAGCAGCACTGGGGCGGGGGGATAATTTTAAACCCCCCTCTGGGTACATCCATCCCTCCTCCTGCCAGTGATGCGGGTCCCCAGGCAAGGAGGTGGGAGGGAAGTGGGGCTGCATTTGGGGCACCATTGGGATGATGCTTCTGGGGTTCATCCGGCCCCCACCCATCACCCACCGCTTCGGCTCCCACTGTTGTGCCACCCTGCACGGAGCCCATGGACTGGCCACCCGGGCTTTGAGCAGTTCCTTTCATCCTCAGGGCTCCTACTGCTGCCAAACCTGCCGGTTCCACAGCTCCTGACAGGTAAACAGCTCGGGGAAACTGAGGCAGGGAGACACCAGACTTGCCCAAGGCTGCTGTTGGCGACAGAGCTGGAGACAGAAGTCAGGAGTCCTGGCTCCTGTGTTCATCTTCGTTCCAAGCTCATTTAAAAGTCATTTTTCCCTGCAGAGCAGCGTGAATAACCCACAGAGCGGCCGATGCCACTGGATCTCCCTTTGCTGGCCCAGCCTGTTGGTGGCTTCACCCCCACACAGCACCAAAACGCACCTGCTGTAGCTGAGAGCCATCCCCGCCATGCCGCACATTCCCAGGCATGGCACACCGTGCTTCCCAGCCTCAGTTTCCCTTCCTGTCCAAGGGCACCCACTGGCCGCACAGGCAGACCTGCGCTTTGGCTGCCTCAGTTTCCCCAGTGCTGGAGTTCAGCTTTTGGCCACCTCACCCCCGGTAGTACCGGGAACACCAGGGACCCTCCTCTGGCTCACAGCATCGCTCTTCCCCGGGAGCTGAGCCTTGGCAAGGGGAAGGAGCTGCTTATGCAGAACAAATGGAATCAATCAAAACAAAAGGCAGCGGGCCTGCTTCTATTTATTACCCATCCAAGGTTTTAAAATGTATCTACAGACATCTACAGCCATATGGAGAAGGGGAATCCACCGGGGCCACTCCAGTGGGCAGGGAAAGGCAGGATCAGCTGTGGGTCTCCATGGGGTCTCCTCCCAATTTCTCGCAGCTTTTCAGCCCTCTGCATCGCACGCCCAGAACATTCTGCACCGGTCCCCAGCTGCCCGCCAGTTAGGGACGATGCCACCAAGCAGTTGGGGTGCATGGAGCAAAGCGGGGATGAGGAAAAGGGCAACAACATCTCCCCAAACCAGCCGGCGCTGGGTGCAGCAAGGCTCCTGCAGCACCCCCTCCATGGACACTGCAGGCACTCGGGATCCACGGTGCAGGATCCAGCAGCAGGATCCAGCCCACGCTGCCGAGTCAATTGAATCTGTGCCTGCTTTTTTCAGGGCTGTCACTCCTGCTAACAGACTCCCTGAGCTCCAAGCAGTTTCTCGCCTCTCCCTTGGCCTTATCAGCTCATGGAAGAGGTGATGCTGGAGGTTCCTCTCGGCTCCCTTCCCAGCTGGGGCAGCACTAGTGCTTTGGCATTAAAACAGAAGTCAGCAGCGGCAAGGAAGGCCGATCAGAGATGGCTTATTAATGTGGTGATGAGGCAGGAGATGGGCAGCGGCACGTCAGGGCGGAGGGACAAGCTGGCACCTTTGTGGCCAGGGGCTGCTGCAAAACACCGCGGACTCTCGCCCTGCGTGGTGGACGTGAGACCAGCTCACAGCGAACAGCAGACCTGGGCGCTGTTTCCCAAAGGTCCTGCTCCTTGGGTAGGCACCTGTGGGCGAGCTGCGCTGGCGTGCAACCTGCTCTTCACCCCTGTGCACGCACTGGGACGTGCCTCAGCTTCCTCATGCTGTCAGACATTGCCTATCCTGTTCTAGGAGCCAGCCCAATGGCAGCAGGACCTGCTGAGCCTGACCTACCAGCAAACCCTGGGAGCTGGTCTCTGCAGAGATGGTGGGGGGCCCAGCTCCTGCGGGTCTTGGCCCCAGCTCACAACCCCCCATGAGGGTGCTGAGCCCCAGCCCGGTGTCTGGCCAGGCTGCGCATCGAGAGCGAAGTGACAAAGTGACAAAGCGATGCCAGGCTGCTGCTGGCTGCCAGCACGTGCGGTGCAGCCATGTGCTGCCCAGCCACTACCCAGGCAATTATATAGGAGATGCCAGCTGGGTTTGTGGCTATCAGAGAACAAACCAGGCCAGGCCACCTACCTGAGCTCCCCGTGGCATCCTTCTCACTGCTGGACCTGCCACGTTAATTGTGTCTCTGGGCTGACACGGGGTCCAGCACAAAACGGGGGGCCTGGGGCAGAGTGGGACTCGCATCACGTTGGGGTCACCGAAGGCTCAACCTGATCCCACAGCCAGGAACCCCCATGGGAACCCGGCAGCTCCGGGCAGGGACACCCCACTGCTCCAACCTGCACCCCAGAGCCTGTATCCCAACCCGGGGGGCGGCGGGGACCGCTGGTCCGAGGGGAACGGTGCTGGGAGGGGGGATGCGAAGGATGCAGCTGGCGGGGGGGATGTAAAGGATGCAGCTTGCGGGGGGGGGATGCAGATCCCGGCCGCCGGCGCCCCCTGGCGGCCTCGCCCCGCCCGGAGCCCCCCCGGCCCGGGCAGGGATGGACCCACCCCCGCAGCATCCCCGTGGTCCGGACAAGGATGGGATGGGATGGGATGGGATGGGATGGGATGGGATGGGATGGGATGGGATTCCTCCCTTCAGTATCCCCCCCGCCAGCCTCCCATCTCCGCACTGCCCAGAGCACCGGGCGGGGGGCACAGCCCGGTAGCACCGCCCCCCCCTCGCCCCATCTTGATCGGTTTGAGCAGATTAAAATCACATGTCAAAGATGTAATTAGGTTTTTTTGCACCTGGGTGCTACCCAGCACCCCAAGGGACCCGATGCACCAGGAGCAGCTGGGCCCCCCCATTTGCTGCGCCCCATGTCAGCGTGTGCTCCCCTCTTTGAAGCCCCCATCGCCAACAGCCCCCCACGCTGCAGAGCTGCTGCGACATCTACAGCCCTCAAATTCACTGCCTTCCCCTGCAGACACCCCTGCTCAGCACCAACCTGCTGGGGGGGCACGGCCAGTTCGCAAAGATTTTTGCCTCCAGAAGACTAAATCCGATAGGAATGGGGGGAGAGGCAGGAGGGGAGGGAGAAGAGTTACTGTTTTCTTTTCCCAATTTGATCTTATTAAAACTTCATTCAAAGAAATAGACTTTTCATCTCAAATCTCATGCAAGTTTCATGGCACTGCAGATGGTGGAGTGAGAAAACGCCCGTCAGAGAGTTTAATAACAGGATCCAGCCCTTAAACAGGTTCCTTGCCGGAGAGGGCTGTGCTGGCTGGTGGCCCCACCAGCACTTTAATTGCCGTCTCCCCGCTCCCACCCTCTAATCGCCTTGCTCACGTTCCTCCTAGTTAAATCTGCAGCACTCTTGCATTAATAAATCCCCCCGATGCACCAGATGCAGGCGGCAAGCGCAGCCCAGCATCGCCAGCCGTTGGGAGATCAGCGTGGCCGGGTCGTGTCCTGCTGTCACCCCTCACTGCACGCTGTGCCTCAGTTTCCCCCATCTCTCAAGCAGGAATCGCCCTATTGCTCTGCTGGGAGGGGACGCAGCCGGTGATGTGTGTGGTGTGTGCTTGGTGAGGGAGCAACGGTGGCATTGCCAAGGCCTCTTGTGGGACCTGACTACCGTGTGCTAAGTGGTGCAGGCGCTTCAGACGTCCCCCAAGGACGGTGGAGGATCCTCCCACCCCACAACAAAAGGGGCAGCTGCCTCTCAAGGCTCCGTGGGAGCGGTGACTAAACAGCATCCCCAATACAGTCATTAATAAACATCGATGCTGCCCGGGTGCCGCTCGCCTCCGCGCTGTACAGAGCCCAGCTCAGCATTGCAGTGAGGTGCTGATTCATCACAGCTCGCAGGGAACCAGCTCCGCTCAACTCCTGCCTCTCCAAGAGGCTGCGCAGCCCCCCAACACAGCTCACTGGGGTCTCCTCTTCATGCCTGGGTGTCGCAGCAGCCACAAGCATCACTAGGCAGCAGCAAAGCATCTGGTTTCCTACATAAGAGGAAAGCCCAGTCTGTCCCCCAGCTCCCGGCCCAGAGGTGGGTATGGAGGAGCCAGGGTCTCAGCTCTCAGGCCCTGGTTCTGCTCTGCAGCCCCCCCATCATGGTTGTGAATATCGGGGCTACCCACCATAAACGGCCCCCCCTCGCCCCCTCCAAGCTCAGTCGTGCTGAGGGGCAGCTCTGTGCCACAGCATCCCTGCACAGACACAAAGATGGGGGACGTGGGGTGTTCAGACGGAGCCTCCCCACGGGGATGGGGCACAGGGGTACCCAGAGCCCGGCACCCGGAGCTGGATCATCACCGGCTGCGAGGCTGGGGAGACGCAGAGCTCCGAGCAATGCTGAGCCCAACCGGCCTGGAGAACAAACCCAGAGCTCAGAGCAGGAGAACTGCACCCCCACATCTGCTGCGTTATTGCTGAGGACCCCCCGGACCCCCGCCCCAGCACCCAGGGATGCTGCAGCTCTGCAGCCGTGCAGCTCTGCCCGCCCTCCCCAGCGCCCGGGGGAGCGGGGGGCTCAGCCCACCCCGAGCCCCTGCCCGGGCTCCCCCGACACCCCCCATGCTCGGTGGGGCTCGGGGACCAGCTCCGCGACCGCCTGCCAGGAGCATCTTGCCACAAGAGGGAACCCCTGGGCCGGAGAAATCCGCCCGGCATCCATTGACGGCTTTGCACCCCTGTTTGCAGAGGGATTTGGGGCCAGAACAGGACGTTCTCCTCTCGCTCAGCTCACTAGCAAGGGGTCTCGGACCCTTCTCTTGCCCCAAACTGCCTGCATGCACCTCCCATCGTTCCAAAACTCACCCTGCCCCAGGCGAGGTGCAGCCCCACGGATTCCCGCTCTGACCCGGTTTTTGGCTCATGGGATTCCTGTTTCTGCCTTCCCTTCCCCAGCTGATCTGATCCGAGGGATGAGGGGCATGCAGGACACAGCACTGACAGTGGGGGAACACTGAGCTGAAGGAGGGAGCTGAGCAGGGCAAGGTTACTTAGGCATCCCATAGTGCCACAAGAAAAAGCCACATAGTCCGTGTGGGCAGCTTGGTCAGGCGAGGACAGCTGGGACACTTGTTTCACCACGATGATGGAAAGCCAACAGGAATTCCAGGAGAAATATAGGTGGCCCAGCATCTGGTTGCAGCACTCAGGAGGGACACCAGGGTCCCCAAGAGCCACCAGAGCTGAGCATTCCTTGGAAGACAAACTCACAATGATGTGCTGGGAGAAGGGTGGGGGATGCTGGGGAATTCACCTGCCCCACAAAGCCAGACACACAAGTACCAGGAGCAAGGGAGAGAAAGGCAAAGCGGGGAAAGGGGAAGAAAGATGCCAGGAGCATGGAGAACCAGCATGGAACAGCAGGATTAGCAATGATAAACTCACAGCTAAACTGGGCTTATGTCAGCATGTATTACCCAAGAGTGACAGGAATGATGGGCTTGCTCATCTGCCATTTATAAGTGGCAAATTCTCCCTCCATCCTGCTTACTATAAATTAGCTGGCATATGTCTAATCGTCTTTGCAAGCGCAACTCAACTGGCAGAGATTAAGGCCCTGCTCCTCCTCCAAAGCCAGCGCTGCACTCCGCTGCAGGGCAGGAGCAGAGTGCTCTGCACCTGGCTGCTCGGGGACAGCGGGGAGAGAGGGCACGAAGGATGGCACCCAGCTACACAAAGCAAGTCCTCACAGGCCCCCCGAAACCCCAAGCCCTAAGGCAGCCAGGCCCCAGACCAAGAAATCCCCATTTCTACCATCCACCAAGGCAGCTCACGTCATGAGACAAGCCCTCCTCTCTGACCTCTTCGGATCTCAAGGCATGGGGTGCCTGTCACCTGGTTAGCCCATCATGTAGATGGGGACAAAGAAACAGCACTAACAGGTACCTGAGGGATCAAGAAGAACCAAATTCCTGACTCCTTCCCAAGCAACCTACTGCACTTGAGCACAGCTCCCAGTCCACAGCAGCACTGATTTCCATGGGAGTCACAAACAGCCATTAAAACCAGATTTAGCTGGGGAGCCGGCTCTGTCTGTGAGCGAGACACGCGGATAAGAGCCGGGATGACGAAACCCAAGGCACTTATTAAACAATAAAGTGGTGCAAGAGGCGTGTGCGTGCGTGGGGGTGTTTGCATGGCTAACTGCTCGCCCCAGGGCACGTGTTGCTCGGCCAGCAAAGGTGCTGCTTGGGTGGTGGGAGACCCTTGGCTGACACATCGGCTGCAAGTCAAGCATGTCAAAACAATCTTGGAGATTGTGGAAAAACTCAGCTCTCAGACAGGACTGCTCCACCGCATCAGCATGAGCCCTCGGAGCCAGAATAAACAGCGACTCAGGAGGGCAACGAGCAGAGGTGATTGCGGAGGGACAGGTTTGCTGGGAGGCAGTGAGAGGCACTGCAAAAGGGAGGATTTGGAGACCTGGCTGCCCTCCTGCCATGATGCTGAAGAAGCAGAGCAGCTCCCTCAGCCTCGGGGTGTCAGCGGGCTGAGTGTAAGATCCCCGAGCTTTGCAGGGTGTTCTCATTCTCCTTAAGCAAATGTCTTTCCCTCTTTATCCCTTGTCTTCTTTCAAGAAAAGAGATAAATTCAGCAGTGTCAGCTCTCAACGTTATCATGCTTGTGAACCAGTGTGTAGGTGGGATGAGGATGGAGAGGAAGCATCCCCTTCCCGCTGACAGCCAAATCTCGCTTCCACACCCCAGGCAGAGGAAAAGGGAGTTACATCCATCTCCTCGACACAGCCCCGGCCCAGGGGAAGCTGCACTTGCTATTGCCAGCGACACATTCAAGACCTGAGCTGGGTCACCAGCCTGATGGCCCGACCTGCTACTCTGCCAGTCGGTGCCACCTCCCGGGCTGGCCTTGGCAAGGCGAGAGAGCAGTGTAACGTGATAATGACCAGCTGGCCTCGGAATCTGCCGCTCCAGTTTGCTGGGAGACGGGGCAGGAGAGCGAGGACTTGGCTGTGAAGAGAGCGAAGGGAAATCCGCAGCACGACACGGGCAGCCCGAGGGGCGCTCGCTGCCGGATGGGTCGGCCAGATGCTGTTTGTTCATCGAGGGGAGAAAAGGGCCGCACGCACCAGCCATATGCGACAGCTCCCCCGTGCCGCTGTGCTGGGGTTGCAGGGGGATTGCAGTTTCCTCCCATCCTATGAGTTGGGAGGATGCTGAGAGCCAGGTGGAGAGCGATGCTCGGGCAGCGCGGTGCTGGGAATCCAGGCAGAGCAGGTTGGGGAACCTTGTTTGAGGTCGTCTCTAATTAGCATCGCTCTCTTCTCCATCTCTGGACCTGCAGAGGGTAAGTGAGCTTGACTCAGGGATCCCTAGGGACACAGACAGCTCCAGGCCATCAGCACTAACCATATAACTCGGAGACAGCTGCAGGGAGCTTTGAGCAGCCTCAGGCACGGGGCTGTGGGACAAAAAGGCAGCTGTGTCCGTCTCTCGAGGGGCAGCCGGCTCCTCTATATCGCTGTTACCCCACCAGACTGCTGCAGACAGACCCCTGAGGAACGCAAGCCTCTGGAAACGCGCTGCGGGGAGGTGAAGGGCAGTGTATTTATTTAGTAGGAAGGTTTCTATACACGGCCGGCTTGCTGCCTGCCCTGCTGACCACAGGCATGAGAGCCTTTGTGCACAAAACATCCAGAGAAAACTACCTCTAATTAGAGGGTGGGGTTAAAAATATCCATAGTCCATAAACAGAGGGAGGCAGACAGGGAAAAGGCACATGCCAGCGTGACTGACGCCCCGGGAGCAAGATGAGATTAGGAGCAACTCAGCCTCACGCATACAAACGATTCAAAATAGACGAGCATATGCCTGAGCATTGAACCAGGGAGAAATGACGGGACTGGTGTGGGCGTGGGGTCATGCTCGGTGACACCAGGGAATCAACACCTTGTCTAGACTATTGCAGACAAGAAAAGAGATGCTGTCTTAGGAGTGAGAGGCAGAAAGCTGCCCTGGCAGCAGAAGCAGCGTGGAAAAGAGAGGGACGCAGGCCAGGTGCCCATATCTATTCCCAGAGCCGTGCACCAGCGGAGGTGTCTGCCAGGACCTCCTTCCTCGCAGGACAGCAGACCAGCCTGCCACAATCACGGCTTCGGAGTTAAGGAGGTCTGGAGCAAACCTGCTGGCTGGGGCCCAATCCAGATGGACAGCCCCGAGGACTCAGACAGGCTGCTCCTCCGCACACGAGCCGTGGCACAGCGCGCTGGCAGAGCCCTCGGAGCCCCGGTGCCTCGGATAATAAGATTCCTGTCTGCCGTGTGTATTGCTATTGAAAACGCATCGTGACAGACACAGCCTGTCATTACAGGTTTGAGCAGCTTCTTCCCAGCAGGGCTTGAACCTCAGTTTGGGCCTCCAGGCACTACAAGCATCAGAAGGATAACCATTTGCTCTGAGTTGCCTTCAGCTGCTTTCAGATCCCAAATAACTTTGTGTACAACACGCTCCCTGCAACCTTTAGAAATCCCAAAGGTGCTTCTGTTCCAGTTTAGTCCTCAGTCACCTTCCCCCCATTCTTGCAAGCGCCAGGACCGAGGTCCCGCTGCCACCACCACTTCTGGCCCTTTCTGCTCCATCAAATCCCTCTTCTTGCTTTGAGCAGGGATGGGAAGCTCTTCATAGAACAAAGAAACCACAGAAGGAGGCAGGTTTCTGCTGCCCCTCATCACGCCTGAATACATCCCCGCACTACACAGGGCTGCTCTTAGTGCATATTTTATTCTAGTTACTTGTTTCAACATTAAATAATGAAATGGGAGCTCCATTTGTGTGTGAAAATCAATGTTTTACACTGCAGCACTTTGCCATCCCGGCTTGATGGGCGCTAGAGTTCTTGTATAATATTTATCGTGACTCCTTTTGCTTGTTGAGTTTCACATTTCAAACGGCTCCTCAGTGGTGATGGCAGATTAAAAGGCAGAACCTCGCTGCAGTAAAACCACGGAGGCAGTATAAAGAGCTGGCGCTGGTCCTATCTGCAGAGAAAAAGTGCATGAGAAACCCTCCCGTCCTCTCTTTTTCCTCTTTCACAGCTCCACTCTCCCCTGATGAAGCTGCTATGGGAAGTTAAAGAGGAAACTGACACCTCGGTGATTACATTTTAATGCTGATTATACTCTATGTCATCATCTTTTACATCTCCTGTCATTTCACTCCAAATGGACCGTGTTAAAATGACTCCTTACCCAACAGGGACCCAACACAAAGGTTGGTGGAGTCAGGTTTTAAGCCCTATAGTCTTATTAGGCGATTCCTTCCCCTTCATCCTCGGTGAAATGTCCCATCTGGCCATTAGAATTGATGAGAACCTCTGTATTAATTTGACCAGGCTCAGATCAGCCCTTTAAATCTACTCATTAGCGTCTTGAGTTAGATCTGCTACATGATGAAGCTAAATACATTTTTACATCCCTTAATTTCCGAGCTGGTTTACAGAAGAGAGAAGAGCTCGGCTTTCATTCCAGCTGCTTGATCTTCAACTGCATCTTAATTACATCCCCATCACACGCTACTGACAGTCGATGACGCATGAAGCAGCTGAATCGCTGCATTGGGGGCTGATAACTTTTGTGTCTTTCTGTTAATCAAAGGAAAAGGTTCTGGGCCACTTTTGAGGACCACGCAGCAGCTCGGGATGCTCCCTGTGCAAAGGTGCTTTTCAGGGAAGAATCGCTAAGTTAAGCTCATGGCTGTGTCAGAAAAAACTCGGTACAGCACGAGGGATGAGGGAAACTCCTCCAGAGAAGTTCTCTGTCCCCTGCTTGTTTGCACTTCTCGCTTCCTTTAAGTTGGTCAAAAGTTGATAGTGAAATGCACAGTTCAACAGAATCATTTGGGTTGGAAGAGACCCTTAAGATGATTGAGTCCAATCACAACCCAAATATAGCACTAAACCTAAGAGCCCCATCTGTAAGTCTTTTAAACAGCTCCAGAGATATAGCTTTTTAGGGAAAAGTTTCACAAAGACTCTTTTTAAGGGTTCTTATTAAACACAGGGAGAAAACCCCTACTCTAGAGCAAACCTTGGATGGGTTTTGATGAGCAAAACGTTGCTTTCAAGCTGATTTCCAGCTTTTGCCGGCTCAAAAACAAGCACTTCGAGTCTTCTTTCCATCGGTGAATTTCGGTTCACAAACGCAAAGGGTTCCGGAGGGTGAAGTTTCCCGGGAAGCAGCCGCAGGACCGGGGGGATGCTCCGGGTTTGGGGGCTGCGATTCGCTCCATCCCCATCCCTGCCCACTCCCCCAGTCCCCCCCGCGGTACCAGGCGCCGGGATCCGCGCCCCCCCTGCCTGGTTTCCGCGGTAACGGCAGCGCGGTCCCCCCGCCCCCGGGGCGCCGCCGCCCCCGCCCGGGCAGTGAGTGCGCAGGCTCGGCGGGCTCCGCTCCGCACACCCCATCATGGCGTTCCGGCGGCCGGAGCTGCTCCTGATCCTCCTGCTGCCGCTGCTCGGTGAGTTCCCGGCCACCGGAGCCCGCCCTGCGACAAGCGGCAGCGGAGCCGCCTCGTCCCGCCGCGGGGAAGCGGGGGATGCGCTGCCCGCGGTCCTCGAGTCGGGTCGGGGAAAGGGGGGATGCGCTGCCCCGATCTCCATCGCGGGCCGGGGAAGGGGGAGATGTGCTGAGCCGGGGACGGGGGAGGATGCGCTGAGCCGCTGGCGATTTCGGGGAAGGAGGGGGATGCGCTGCCCCGGCTCCGTAACGGGGTGAGCGCCGGGGAGGATGCGCTGCCCCGACCCTTGTCCCGGGGAGCCGAGGGATGCGCTGCCCCGACCCCGGGGGGATGCGGAGACGCTGCCCGGGGTGGGATGGGGGTCCCGGGCCAGCCTGGTGCTGTAGGGAGGGGGGGTTGACAAAAGATGGGTGGTAGACTCAAGATGGAGAGGATACCAGCCCAAAAACCCAGCTCAGCAAGGAGCAGGTCCAGGGATGAGGGTGCCAGGAATGTGCAGCCTCGGCAGGCAGGCAGGGCAGACACTGGTGTCTATTCAAGACCAGGCACAGGCGTCTATTGTTCCGGGGGCCCAGCACGAATGTTTGCAGTTTTAATTGCGAAAAACATTTGCTAATTCCGCTCAGGAATGAATTTGGGGTCATTTGTTGTCTGGCTATTAATAGCAAGGGGAGTGGGGAGGGGGACAGCAGCCGGTGGGTTTGTATTGCCCTCCCCCAATCTGCCCAGACAGCAGAAGGCGAAAATGGGATGGAGCGGGGTTAGGGTGACAACCAGCAGCTGATTACTAAAATACCCGGTGCTGCAGACGCATACATATGTGTACAGACACACAACCAGCTGTTCTGGGTCAACTCAAGACTGAAGTGTATTGAAATCTTTCAAACAGTTTATCTCAGGACAAAACAATGTTCCAAATAACTTGCAAGAGCCTCTTGGGCCTCATATAAAGTGAGATTTGGGCACTAGTTATCAAAACAGCGAGCGGAGGCGTGAGAAGATGATTCTGACACGCCTGCAATGGGGAGAGGGTTATCACGCGCTGCAGGGTCTGTTGTTCACTTGCTTCTCTGTGGTTTGTAGCAGAAACACTTCAAGCAGAAGTTGTGCCTAATCCCGGAGCATCTTCAGGTGCTAACTCTGGGTTTGGGTGCTCCCTTTGAATGAGAAAAGTAACAGATTTAACACAACTTTTCCTTACAGTTGGGCTGCAAGGTAGAGAAGCACCCCCTTTCCCTCCTCTGTTAGGGGAGCGGTGCTTCGGTGTCTTGTTGAACCTGGCCTTAAGATAGCAAGACTGGAAATGAACTATAGATGCTTCTACATTTCTTTAAACAGGCAAAAGTTGCTAAACTCGGGCAAATACCACTAGTTTCACACCTCTGCCTGAGAACGTTTAGCTAGTGAGTGAACCAAGTGATACTAGGGTTTGTTCTCTGTTTAAATACAACGGCTTCTGGCTGAATTGGAGTGCCTCATCCTGATTTCCAGCTGGTTTGAAATTTGGGGTCATAAGCCCAAAAGAGCAGGCAGAAGTGAGGCTGAGAATAAATAAGTTTGCTCCACTACACTTGACTTCAAATACAGAGGGGCATCACACCAAGTTAAGGTTACACTGTGTAAAATTAAACACGTACTGACGTCTGCAGGGTCGGTGCTGGATAGTGAGACAGGAGTGAGATCACAAGGATGCGTTTGATATCAGCTGACTACTTGGGGGAAAAAAAGGCACAAAAGGAAGCTGATAAAGCCAACAGGATGCTGAGAACCCAAGCTGCTAAACTTTGACCTGTAAGCTTTAGACTAGAAGGTGCTGCTTAGACTAAGTGCTGCGGAGCAGGGATTGCCTCCTCCTACAATATCCTTGCCACCCCGGACCCTGTTCTTCACGGCCTTAAAACATTGCCAGGAAACAGGAGCCAGTGAAGCATGGAGAGTTCAGTGCACACACAGCTCGAGGCACTAAAAGCATCTAAAGATTCTGCTCATCAGGGAAATGCCATGGTCATAATTATATTAGTGGAAGCTACTGGCATCAGGGATGGCAAGTGGGGCTTGACATCAAGGTTATGTCCTACCTCGAGGTCTCTGGTGCAAGTTTCCCTGTGGAAACAAACATTTGGGTCCTGAGGATTTCACATGGTGGACAAAGGGCAGAGCTGTGGACCCTTCCCAAAACTCTCAGGTATCTCCTGTTGAAAACCAAACATAGTGATACCTGATAGCCCTTGATGGGGAGATCCAGCAAGTACCTGGCACATTCAGTTTAAATGCTCAGTGTATTCAAATCTCCCTTTTGATTGAATCCTGAGGTTTTGATAATACGTTGGATTTTGCAAAGGGCTTTTCCAAAACTACAGTGTAGAAGTTCTCATTTCCCTGTTTTTTTTCAATGTATGAAGTCCATCTGTCCCAGCCACCAACAACTGTTCCGAGTCAGCTGTCAGTGCCAAAAACCACTCGGTGGAAACGTCGTTAGCTCTGCTGCAGTTATGATAAGTTGCTTGTCGATATTTTCTGACGGGAAGTATTTGCAGTATTGCTTTCTTTTTCAACAGACAAACAGCTTTGAGAGCCGTGCCAAAAATCAGACGCTTAATAACGTCTTCAAAAAATTCTTAGGAAGGGCTTGGTGTTCCTATTTGGGTACGCAATAGCTGGCACCACCACCAAAGAGCGGTTGGGTGCACATCTACTTTACAGCTGTTGACAAAGAACGTGACACCAGCACATTCCCTCTTGCTCTGAATACTTCTGAGAATTATTGGGTTACTGAAGCACAAGTAGATTAAAAGAGTAAGATGTGTTTTCCTTAGCGAGGAGAAAGCCATGGGCTGAGATGTTGCTCCGATCGTGAACTTAGGTTCTTCTACTGACCTGTTTATTTTCCTTGTACAAGTTGAATTCTGGGTCTCTTGGCTCGCTGCAGCTGTTTTTCAATTATCTGTCCACGCACTGAGGATTTGCACCAGGAACATGTGTTGACTTGCCAAAAATCACCTAAATGAGTAAATAAATCAGAATGAGCTTTGCGTTTAGCTTCATAAATAAGGACAAAAGCTGGTTGCTGAACCTCCTGCCAGTTTGCCCCTAACTTGAGCCATCTCCAAAAGGCAAAACATGGCTTAGCCCCCACTTACTCCGGCTTATTTGGATTGTTATTTAAGTTTTCCTTGCAAATTGCGTTCGGTGCTTTATCATCCTTGGTGATGAGCTTTAGTGTGTTGAAGCAGAACTGGCCTCCCAGTTGTATATTTAGAGCTAATGCTTCACAGTTGATCGCACCGAGCCCTGATGATCCGGAGAAGGTTCATGAACTCCTTGGTCTGAAGTGGTGGGAGGGAGTCAGCAACGGGAAAACGAACATTTGCGCAGACCAAGAGGATCCTGAGTCCTCAAGAGCCCCTCTCTGCAGAACAAGAGCGTGTATTGCTAACATGCCCCTCAACAAGATAAAACAGCTGCTCCGTGCGTAAAAACTGGTGGCCCGCTTTGAAACTGTTTATATTAGAAGAGATGAATTCAAGATATAAAATTAATTAGGATAATTACATTCTCAATCTGGCTTCTCTATCAAGTGGAATATGAACTGCACCATCTTTCCCCAATTGATAAGGGCTGTTTGCCTTCCCTCTGAACCCCTAGGGAGTATCATGTTTTTATGAAACACGGGATCAAAACCAAATTTGACCATGCAGGGGAGGAGTAACAAAACCCATCCCTTCACTGAGTCAGGACATGGCCTAAGAACCAGTTAATGGCTTTAATTGCACTAATGAATGTTCTGGACGCAGTCTTAATTGTCACCCAAAGGGGCTGGATTGCTGGTTGGGTCGAGTTCTGTCAATAGCTGTGCCTGGGGCAGAGGAAATACCTGCTGGGTTGTAGTTCTCAGACTCCCATGCTGGAAATGAGGCTTTTCAGTCTCAGAAAAACAAACAATAACATAATAACTGGACTTTTTTTGGCCTGAAAGCTCAGGTCTCTGTTTATGACTCTTCCGAGTGCTAACACCCTCAGTATTAACTTGAGATTAGAGGTATAGCTGGGAGAGTTTTGTTCTTTTTTAGAGACTTACCACATCTGTGGGGAGCAGGACAGCAAGGTGCTGCATGGACTTCACCAGAACGCTGCTCCCACGAGTAACAAACTCCTGCTTCTCATTTGAGATAAGTGGAGGTCAGGGAGGCTTCCCTTGGGAAGAAGGGTTGAGGAGGTATATAAAGATGTTTCCTGCCCTAGAATGGTGAGCTGAGGTTCTGTTATCGCTTCTTCCTCGGCAGTCGCCAGCGTTGATTGCCTGGCCGCGTTGGGTGCAGTAAGCAAGCTTTGTGTGCATCCTGTGCGCGCGTTCAGCTGTCCCACACACGGCTTGGGAGCGCAAACCCAAGACAGCTGCATGACTGAGCTGGTGGGCAGTTCGTGTCAGAGCAGCATCCTAAGCCAGGCCTTCAAAGCCCTTAGGAAAAGCACTAATATGCAAGGAGCGAGGTCTAGAAGGGCTGTTCTTGAAGGTCTTGCCAAAGCTTTTTCTCTGCGGTGTTGAAGGAATTCACTTTTGGTGCGTGTTCCCAACCAAACAACCAGTAGAGATAAAACCAGCAGATTCAGAAGCAAAAATTTATAAATGGAAGTCAGCAAAAAAACCCCACAAACCCACGTCTGCAATGTCCCTGGCTCCTGAGAGCACGGTTGGGCAGGATTCCCATGAACCCAGACTGCCGAGAGCCGTCAGATGGGAGTCCGGTCAGCATTAACTAATTAAAAAGAACAACCAGCCACATACATGCTGCAACCTGACAGCCCACAGGTACTTGAGATAAGCTCAAAACATAAATGGGAATTGTTCTGTCATGCAAGAATCGCTTGTCAGTATAAATAATATAATGTATTGGGTTATGTAGTGTCCCTCGTGGGATGGAGCACAGGGCTTAAGCAGAGTCAGTTACAAGGGGAAATGAAGGTTTCAGTGCAGCGATAGATAAAGTAGATGAAATTAAATTGTGTTCAGATAATGCTCAAGGTTTTCTTTCCCTTTTGTTTTGTTCTAAAGTCATAAATCCCAGGGATTCCGGAGTTATAAAGCCGGAACACACACTCTAACCTACTCCCGTCAATGTACCTGATTACTACAATGCAAATGTAAGATCAGCGGGTTTTTAAGGGTCCTCTTAATTCATTTGGGCACAGCTGGCTCGTTGGAAGACACTGAGCTTTGAAACTGCAACGTGCCAAGGCATTGCTCTGTCTTTGGCAGTGGCTAGAAGGCAGCAGTTGGGAGTGTTCAATATTGCAGGATTTTTAATCGCACTATTAAAAATAGATTTTGGTGGCCTGGGTAAGATTTTCTGCTGAGCTGGAGAAATCCACTGAAATCTAAGGGGATTTGTGCCCATTACCAGGCTGTGTTTCTAATGCCCCAGGGCGTCTTCTGAAAATCGCCGCCTTCATAAACTTCGGGGCGATTCCTTCTCTAAGTGGCCAGCATTTTACAGGTGAGATGTAAATTGAGACACTTTGTTTTAGACTATTTTGGAGGGTGGAATTATAATACTAGTGAGAACTGAGGTCCATTGAAAGCATCCAACTTCGCTGTGCCCCTAATTCACTTGGCATTTTGGAGTCTTGTCCAGTGTGTCTCGAGATGTTCAACCACCTGAAGGAGCCCATAATATTCTACGTATCCAAAGTAAGTCAGAGTTTTTTTTCATTAGCAATAAGGAATAAGACTGACAAACAACGGCATGAAGGAGAGCTGTTCGGAGAAAGCAGCCTCACCTTTTAACAGTGCTCTGCACAGCAGTCCTGCTTTTAATTCCCCATGGAAAGGTTCCTGCCACTTCCCATCTCTCTGGGGTGGCCGCTGCTCTCAGACCTGCTCGAATGCAATCAGCTTAATGATTTAGTCTGCACATTTATTAATACAAGGTTCTGCTTGGTCTTCTAGGCCAATATCAGCCATGGAGACAATATCTTTGTTTTGCTAGGATGCTATCCTTGGAAAACAGAAGCCTTGATAGATGTTACCGCTTTTACCTGCATGATGTAGCACGTGCGGCTTCTGTTCATGGCTCAGTGTCTGTCTTTGTCAGGTGCTGCCAAAAAGAAACAGAGTAAGAAGCAACTCGCTATACCCATTTGTGTCCTCACTCAATGAAAACTACCCAAAAGACTAATTCACCGCGCTATTGGGCTGCCATAAAGATGAGGAGCGTTCCTTAGAGTATTGGATGATAATGGCTGCGTGAGCGGCCCTTGAATCACAGCAGTGGAAAGAACCGAGTGTCCAGAGGCCAGGCAGCGTCTGCCACGCACCCCAAGGATCCATTAAGGAGATTGCTGCCTGCTCACGGAATTCCTCCCGGGGCCTCTGGCTGCCAACACTCTCTTGAATGATTTCCGGGAGCTCACGCAGTTAACGGCAGGGAAGGTGTTGCAAAGTCCTGCAGCTCTTGCTGCTTCTGTAAAACAGCTTTTATCCTCTCAAAGGATGTTATCAACAGCTATTTTTAATACACACTTCAATCTTTGCTTTAATCTTTTTCTCCTGCATTGATCTCTGCAAAAGCCCAAAGAGAAATATTTCTTTGTACCCACCTTGTTGTTTACAGTTAGTTATTTTTAGAGCCTGGAAAACATCTGCTCTGTAGTAGCAAGGTCCTGAGCATCAGTAATGTGTCTTTGAAGGGGAAATCCCTGCGATTGCCTCTGGATCAGCCCTGACTTGGCAGCTGGTGGCAGCCCCCTGTCCTTGTGGTTGTTGTCAAGGTGTTTAGATCCCAACAATCGAGGTGGAAGGAGTAATACAGAACCCCCAGTGACACGCAGGCAGGACTGGGTGCACTTGCCTTCAACCACCACAGGTCTCTTTGCTGCTCCAGGAGCTCCTGCAGCAGAGGAGCTGCTGGTTTGTGTTCCTCTTTGGCCTTGGCTGCTCTGCTGAGATGGCACGTGGTGGACATCGATGGGGCTGGTGTGATTTCTCAGGGAGCGAGGAGGGAATGGTTTATCTCCTTGTGCATGAGCAAGCAGCTCTTACTTGGCTACAGCTTGGTCAGTGCTGATGGAGTTGGCTTTGAAGTGGAGATGAAAGGCAGAGCACCTTGTAATCGCCTCATGGGCTCTCCTTCAAGCACAACTGGCTATTTGAGTTGGTGAGCATCCCGATATATCTGGTGTTTTCCCTTTGTTTTGGCCAGTTTTCAACGTCCTGCAGATAACAGGGCAGTGCGGAGCCCTGCCTGCCAAAGCTGCCTTGTGTGTGCCGGAGGGGAGGTTAAACCAGGTACTAACTCCTTTCTTCTTCCATCAAAAACCCTCTGGTGGGCCTGCCCAACACACAGCTGTCCTCACCCACAGGCTCTCCCACACAACGGGGCGAGATAAACCCTTTGAAGTCTGCGTTTGGACTGGCAGCAGCTTCTAAGGCAGTCGGGTGCCCCCCTCTCCCATTTGCCAACCATGCCTCGGGTTCCCCAAGTCAACAGCTGAGCTGCGATCAGGGCTGATAAATCCGCAGCGCTGGATCGCTGGGGCTTTGCCAGGGGACAGAGGGGACTTCACATTCCAGTTCTTTCAGGGTGCTGGGTGAGCAGGAGAGGATTCGGGTTTTTTTTCTTGACACCCACCATCACCCCACTGTTGGTCAACAACTGATTGTTCTCCTCGCCTGGGGAGGCTCCTGCTGTTGTGCTGCAGGCTCCTTGATCCTCCTCCTTTTTCTGCAAATATTTGGACGAGATCCTGTTTGGCTGTTTTGACAGTTTGACTCAGCTATTAAATGACAAAGGCAAGCTGGACCCAGGTTCAGCGTGATAACAAGCAGCTCTATGAAGGGGGGAGACTGGGAGAAGAGGCAGCAGCTCTGTGGGAGACATTCTGGACAGGAGGCAAAGCCTTTCTTTGCTACAAAGCCTTCCCTCTTTTCTCCCTCCCTGGTTTCCTTTTCGGATCTGTGTTCCTCATTGAGAAGCAGTAGCTCCTTCAAAGAAATGTGAGGGAACCCATTTGCAGAATTTACAGCTGCTTCTCGAGCCTTGAGTGGTCTCCTCTTTAGCAGCAAGCTGTTAAGCATGTTCTTAAGTGGGAAGATAAGTGGTGTTACGATCCTTTCATCTTCTGGCTCAGAGCAGGCTGGAGATAACTGATAAGGGGATGACAGCAAGGAAGATGCATAGACACCTTTGGATTTAATTCCTGCTTTGTAAGGCAGTCTTTAAAGCACATCTCTGGTGGGAACACAGGCTGGGAAAATAAAGCTGGTCCTTCCTTTCTCAGCATATGTCTTTTCCTCATGTCTCCGAGGCAGATCCTCTGTCTGTGCCAGCAGAGCTGGTGCAGAGTGAGCTTCGTTCTCCATTTCAGAGCTCTCCTTCTGGTGCTGACATTCGAGGGACTTGGCTTGAGCTGCCTCTAGACACTGTTTCGGCTGGTGATTTCATTTCCACGTTTCTTTTTCTTTACAGCAGATTTGAGCTGTGCTCTAAACAGGACTGCATTTGCACTAGGGGAGTCACAGTCTTGCACCTGATGGGCAAAGATGCATTCCTCCGCCAAGATCTGTACGAGCACACATCAGCGACAGCTTCACGTGGGTGCGAGTCTTCAGAGCGCTCTTGAACAGACTCTGCATTCAGTTCCAGAATTCCTGGTTTAGTCCCTCACCTGCTGGCTGGAACAGGTGGCGAGCACATGCCTGCGAGGGTCTTTATTGGGGGGTGGGCTTCGAGGTCAGCTGTATGCAGCCCGCATTCCAACTGAGTCCCTGTGCCTTGTGTTCTGGCCTAGCTGGCTCTGAGGCGTCCAGAGGTTCTTAACCACGCTACACATGCTGCTGGGTGAAAATAAACCACTTGAAAGTAGCCTGTCTGTGCGCTGAGCGGCGCTGGCTCGTGCGTCGCAGCCCAAAGCGCGAGCAGGGGCTGCAGCCTCAAATCAGCCCCCGGTGCCTCCGCACCTCGCTGTTACTCAGCACTTTCCACTGACAGGGAATTAAGTAGGATTTCTAGGTCATTGTGGGCTTGTCAGGAGGAATCCGTCTCCTGCAGACCTCATTACCGAGGCTCACTCTGCCATGCCAGGCTTCAGAACAATTGCAGCCTGGTTCCCTAAACACCGACTAATGAGACAGAGCTGTTAGCAGCAGTTTGCTAAATAAAGGCTGTTTCTGCCTGAGACAGAACAAAGCCAGACTGGATTTTCTTAGCTGTCTCTCACACAGAAGGTATTTCAAAGGACCCTTATTAAAATAATGAGCTAGATGTTGCTCTTGTGGTGGCTGCATAGGGCCAGTGCTTGATGCTAGTGCCAGGCGCTTCCCCAAAGCAATGACATCAAGTGACTTGGGCTCAAGTGACCTAAAAACCTCTCCAGCTCCTTTCGTGCTGCTGCCCCCTTGGTGTGGAGGTACCTTGAGCATTCACCTGAGCTCCTGTGACTTTGTCCTGCTCTCATAGTGACTTGCTGCCTCATGGTGGACAAGCTGCTCTCGGTGACCTCGATTTCCTTGGGTGCCATAAGATGTTCTTTGAGCTCTGGGTGGTAGCAAAACTTGCTCAGGATTCATGTGTATGGCTTGGGAAAGGTGAGAGATCCAGCGTCTGAGCACATGGGACAAATGGGGCTGCTTTTGAAAGGAGCTGGATGTTTGCAGATTACAAATGGGAGGCGATTTAAGATTTCTGCTTGTACCTGGATGCCGAGCAGAAAGGACACAGCCCCCAGTTGAGTAGCCTGAGGCCAGCTAACTTCTTTTGATGTTCCTGTAATGAGATTCTTCATCCCACCTCTCTCCCTGTTGTGAGAAGGGCCTGGGTTAAAGATGAACTCTGAAGCATGGTGGGATGGGGCTGGCTGCCTCTGGCTGGAGCAGGCGCAGGAGAGATGGAGATTGTTCCTTGGCCAGTTTGCAGGTTTGTTTGAAGTGGCACTTTGACGTGGCAACGGGAGTCGATGGAAGGTAAACGGTGTCTAGACAGGTTTTTCTCACTCTCTGTTGTTGTCTCTAAAGCAGCAGAAGCAGTGCCAAGCAGGCTGGATGGCTCCAGGATGCGAGGAACAGAGCTGTTTCTAGAAAGAAGGAACAATGGTTCTTCAGGAGCACCCCAGCCAGATCTCACTGACCCCTTGCCGAACCTCTTGCGGGTGGAACTCGTCCTCTGTGTGCACTGCCTGGATAAATAAATGGCAGACTGATGCTGTTGAGAGTGAGCAAGGGGAGGTCTGAGAGGTGACCAGGGTGCTTCCAGGTGAGCTGGTGTGGCAGACTGGTACAGAGAGGTCCAGTGACTGGTGGCAGGGTCAGGAACCCAGGGGGTCAGTTGATTTTCGCAGCATTTGGAGAGGGATCAGGCTGGCTCCAGTGGTGTGCTGAGGAAAGACTTCCTCGGTTTGGCTGGCTGGATGCTGCCAGGATTTGCCCAGCAGAGCTGGCCTGTGTGCCCAGTAACAACTGCAGCCAGTGGTTCAGCGATACTGGGAGGGAAAGGATGGGATCTAGAGAGACTTGTCGCTGGCTGGCAAGCTGCTGTCTTGGCTCTGATGTGCCATCTCCCCCAGGCTGTTTGGGAGGGGAAGCGGAGACTGCGTTCAAATGCCGATTGTCTGTCCTTCAGCTGGGAGCAGAGCCAGGGGAGAGAGAGGCTCTGGCAGCATCTGATGCAGGGGGCAGATGTTAGGGGAAACATACTCATCTGTAAAATGCTGTCGCTGGGATTTTCACGGGAGCCTCAAAGGTTAAGTGCCCCTGTGTTGGAATGAAGGTTCAAGAGAGAAATCCTGGGCTCCCGGGATTTCTGCTGGGCTCGGGGAAGCTTTTGGAAGGCAGCTCTTGCTGCTGGGATGAGCTCTGGTGCAGCATCTGTGGGTTGTCCAGGTGACTGCTGTTCTCAGCCCCATTTATTGAAGCGTAGCTGGGGAGAACGGCAAAGCCACACAGTGCCAGGTTTCACCTCTCGTGGGGGCTTCAGAGGTGCGCAGTTCAGTTCCGTCTGGCTCCTCTCCCCTTAGCCAGCTGCCAACTTCTGCAAGCACGAGCTGAAAGCAGAGTAATTCCTGACCCTGCCTGTGCTCTCCCTGCACCCCTGCCAAAGCAGGGCTCGGCCGCAGGTTTCAAGCAGAGCTGGAAACTTGGCATCGAGGCAAGGAGCAGAAAAGAGCCCAGCTTGCTCTTCTGTGCCTGGGTTGGCTTCTGTACTGCTGTGGGGAGTACAAATATGTTCCCAATCTGTTTGCTCCACTGACGTGACTCCAAGACATACAAGCAACAGATACACTGACCAAGAAGGGGCCATTGTTAGAGGGACCTTCTTGACTGTGGCTCTGCTGTGACCGAGCAAACGCTGCTGCTCGATGCTCCCCAGCGCTGGATCCAGGACACTCAATCCTCCCGTGTCCCCCAGCTTTAACTGCACATCAGCACAGATGAGCCAGGGGTTCATTGCTATTTTACTCCATTTGTCCATCTATGTGCCCTTATCTGGCCTTTTGATTTACATGCCCATCTCTGGCAGACAGGCATTAAATCAGGCTGTAGATAAAAGAAGTTCCAAGCATCGCTTCCCTCTGAACCGCCCCAGACGTTCGCTGACACCTCGCTAATTGCACACGGGCAGGCAGATAGATCATCCTGCGCTGGAGGCTGAGCAGCGAGGAGCCAGGGGAAGGAGGGATGGACTGATGGACAGGTGAGCGTTTTGGCTAAGGAGGAATAAGGGCACCAAGAAAACCAGAGAAGAGGAAGGGAGTTACCTCATTAGTTTCCAGCAGGGTTGTCCTCTGAGAGGTATTTCCTTGAGCTTTATCCAGTCTGATTTTAGTTGCAACTTTAACGAACAATAAAGGCTTCCACGGTTTCCCTTGGAGGAACTGGAATGAATCCAAATAGATTTTAGTGCTGAGAAGCAGATCCTGTTATTAATATCAGCCTAATCATTTCTTTCTATCTCCTTCCCACCTTTTTTGCCATTCATGCTTTCTGAGGAGCCCGCAGACGGTTATCAAAGTCCAGTCCACCCTCTTCTTCAGCTGCTTCTGAAATTGCAGACCAGATTGCAGCCTCCTCTGGGTTTGTGGTCTGCGAGAGCACCTGTGCCACACTGGTGTGGGGACTGACAGTGAACCGGAGCTGGAGCTGAACCGGGGCCCAGCACATGGGCAGGAATGATCCTCCATGCTGAGCAGGAACCCTCCTGCTGCTGGGCCCGTGTCTCTCTGGGAAAAGGGCCTCTGACCAGCACTAAACTGAGAGCATTCGGCTGAGAAAATTCTCTGCTAAAAATAGCAGCAGTGAGATGTTTAAGGAGAAAAACAAGTCAGGGGCTGGGAGAAGTTAGTTCCCAGATATGTGGCTAATTCAGCTCTCCCAGGACAAGTAATCTTTTAACCCCTCCATGCCAAGATGTTTCTGCTCTAATTAAACAAGCTTGCCTTGGCTGGGACAAGCCAAAACGGCCTTTGTCCTTACTCTTTGCTCTGATATGGCATTACTTTCCTCCCTCTTGCCCTCCTCATCTATTCCAGCACACTCCTAATAGTGCTCTTTGTCGAGCTTCTCATCTTTATCTGTCTGTGACTTCACTTGGGCTCCCTTTAATTCCCGATGTACTCCCTAAGAAAATAATCTCTCCCGCACCCTGCGGCGCAACTCCCTCTGCAGGTCTGCAGCCTACGCTCAGGCTGATGTTAACAAGGTGAGTCTTTTCAGATCTGTTTGCGTGATTCAGGGCTGCCCCTAGAACATTATTCCCCCGACTCACACGTCTTCAGGTCTGCACGTGGCTCCCACAGCTTTCTACCCGATGCCTTTTCCCCTTGTAGATCCGCGTCCTTTGTTCCGACAGATTCACTGCAAAGCTTCAAAGCCGCCGTACAGAAGACGGCCCCACCTCTCCAGTGTGGAATGACGGCAGCAGTTCCACAGGCTCCTGGTCGCACGCTCATAGGCAGATGTGAACGTTCCCTCTGTGCTTGCAGTCAGTCTCTTGCCATGTTCATTTGTACATGTTTTGTACAATGCATTAGCCAGACAATTGTGCTTTATACCCGAGGCTAGAATTATACACGCAAAAAAAGACAAAAATGATACTGTGAAATTGGAAAAAACCTTCTTAAAAAGAGAGCTGCTTTCAGTCTTGTCATAAGTAATTTCTCTGTGTGCTTGCTCACGCCCTCTCCCGTTCCCTTCTCCAGCCTTGTTCTCAGTCTTGGCTCTGATAACGACTGCTCTTCCCAACTCCCATTTTCCACAGGAAGATGACATGGATGGTCTCTGATAAGCAGAACTTCAGATCTGTGTTTTGCTGGTCAAGCTATGGGCTGGAGGAGAATGGAGGATCAAGAGATTAGAGTCACAGACAGAGGAATAGAGGATTATAGGCTAAAACCCTGCGAGTCTCTGTATTGATGGTTGGGACACAGCCAGACACTAAAGAGTATTGCAAAGCCTGGTGCTGATAGCATATCCGCTTATTTCCTCTCTTTGCATTTCAGGCAGCTTTTGGTCTATGTGTCCTCGTCAGAAGCCAGGGTCAGGCAGGTACCGAGCATCCTCGCTGCTGCCCGAGCCCGATACCTGCGGAGATCAAGCCTGTGCGTTACCTGGCACTCAGCCTGGAAAACGTCACTTTGGCTTATGAGATTCTCAGCAATCCTCGAGTCAAATTCCCACACAAGACAAAAATAAAGGAACTTGCCCCTTTTCCCCATCGCAGCTCCTTCTGTGTCCCTGATCCTGGCCGTAGATCCCTGCCATGTCTCACTGACCTGGCTCTGCCCTGGAGACTTCCCTTCACATCTCCCTGCGGGAGGAAGGGAGAGGACGGGAGGAAGACCATTGCCCCTGGCTCTTATCACAGTTATCTGCTGGTTCCCTCCCACTTTGCACTAATTCGGTATCAGCATCTGCCACTTTTGGGAGGAAAGGGACTTGCTGAAGTGAGAAATAACGTAGGATGTGCCTGTGTGGCAATTCTTGGGGCTGGCTAGGAAAACAATGGCAGGCAAGTGGGAATAGGCAAGAAGGGTTGGTTTTAGATCTGCCTGGTGCAAATATTCCCACTTCAGTGCTCACCGTTTTTGTTTCTGGCCTTTGCTTTTGCTGCTGCAAGACATTCTCATCCGGTAAACAGATCACAGAATGGTGTATCCACTGCTGGCTGAGATAGTGTGATCCTTACCCTTCCTGTGCCTGCCCGTTCCTCAGTTTTTCCCTCCATCCTGTACATCCTCACTGAATTGCAGGGGCCACTTAATTTGAAGAGACTGAGGCTTAACTGATAAACGTAAAGCATTAACGCATTAAAATGATGGTGGGTAAACACTGTGAGAACCTCAGCAGACATCCAGGGACCCAGCCAGTTGCACTCCTTGGGTTTTCACGTCCTAAAGCAGAGGTGGGGATGAGCATGACCTCCCGAGATCCCCTCGTGTCTCATTTTCTGTGAATGCACTAATTTTCACGGTCCGCATCGGCTGTGGGCCAGACCAGTTTGAAGATGTAATTACGCTGTCCATTTGTTAATGAAAATGGCAAGAGCAGCGCTCAGTACAACGTGACCGTTTCGATGCGTTCCCAGCCAAGCGATCTGGAATTGTTTCCTCATTGCCTTATTTCTCTTCTGGCTTTTGCCAAAGACTTGGTGAAGCCGTAACGAGAAGCTCTCTTGCCTAATGGCCTTCTCGCAGAGCCACACAGCAAGGACACCTGCCCCTGGTTTTTCCTCCTGGGGAGTCAGCATAACACTGCAAGCCCAAAGCATCTGTGCAAGGGGCTTGACCTCAGAGGCCAATAGCGAGGCAATATAAATTATCTGGACAGGGCTCAATCCCCTGGTTAGTGGTATCTAATGCAATGCAGAAGCTTCGTGCTCTATTCCCTGTTGCTTAACCCAAGAAAAATGCAACTTTCGGTTCAGCCTCGCATTTCTTTCTTGGGGAGAGGCAACTCAGGAATGCCAGGGGTGGTAATAACAGCCTTTTCTATGCACAGCTTTCCTATTCATGTTTCCTTTCTGTTCCCTCTCCATTACACTTCATCCTAGATTTTGAGGGGCAAATTCTAACTCTTTCTGTCTTTTCTTTGAGCTGAAGATGGCCCAAAACTATACTACAGAAAGAGATGCAATCTGACATACTGGAAACTTACTAGCCCTTGCTGCTTCCATCTTAATCTCTTTTAAGTATTAGTCATCCACCTAAGTATTGCTTCCTTCCCGTCTTGCACGTACATTCAGTCCTTGCCAGAAGAGCCAGAAACCGGGATACGAGCTTGGGAAAACAGGAGAGAGAGGACCAGATCATGCACAGATTAAGATGTTGGGCAAGGCACATACAGCCAGATCTGCAGAGGATTAAATGCCCATCTCCCCCTTGATGTCAACAGCATTTCGATACCTTTGTGAAGCTGGCACTTGGTCTGACGGGTGGAAAGGTATTTCAATAAAATGGGCTAAATCTGTTAGGCGCTTTGACTGGGGAGCTTTCTCCCAAGGTTGCCAGCTCTCTCCTAAAGCATCTGTGTTCCCTTTGGGAGAGCAGAGCATGAGAACCTTCTGGTGGGCTCAGGCCAAGCTCCACGTGTCCAGCCAAGAGCTCAGACTTATGCTAAGAGTGAGTAAGCTTGAACCGTTCCTGTTCAGACAGCTCATGATGCCTCCTCCGAGCACGGGCCTATGGATTTGCACAGTGGGTGGCGTGCAGATCTGATCTTGAGAACAGGCTGCCTCATTTTGTGAAAGTGCAGATAGGCAGCGCCTCGATATCTCGCCTCTAAACACGTTGCAGTGCCATGAGCAACACGGCAACCAAAGATTGTGAAATCCTTACCTCCAGAAGCCCTTGTCAGATGGGTATTTGAGGCAGTGTGTCTGCAGCTGCACCGCAACATGACGAAACCAAACTTTGGGAAAGCATCAGAAAGCACCGTGTGGTCTTCACCAGGCAACACCTACGGTTCCCTCCCTGCATGGGAGGGAGCAGGAATGTTTGTCTGCAGAAGGAGGCTGCGTTGCAGAGGCTTTTGTCTTAAGAGGGCTCCATACCTCCGTGACAACAACCTGCTTTGCTACTGAGTGCGGGTGTGTGGGCTGTGTGTATACCGGCGGCTTTGCTGTCTGATTAGGAGGTAGAACAGTAAATCCTCCTGTCTAAAAGGGGGGAAAAAGGAAAAAACGCAGCAAAGGACTGTGTGCATGGTCTGGATGCTAATGGGCCTTCTCTGCAGCAGTCAGGGCGCTAAGGTCTCAGTTTAAATCAGGAGGTCTAAACAGGTTAAGATTTCTTTACAGAACTGTACGTACTCTGTTCGCAGACATCTCCTTGTGTTCTCTAATGGTGAGCAGGAAGAGAGCGAATTAAGAGCAAAATCCGAAATTCTCTCATCTTCAGATGAACGCAAATAGTCCCTGATCTTCTACACAACTTTATCCTGTGGGGTCCTGGTCCTGCTGAGAGCACCAGAGGCTCCCGTGTGATCAGCGTTTCAGAAGAAGCGAGTGCCATCAGCCAGTTACCTAAGAGAGGAGAAATGCAAAAGCCAGAACTGTGGGGAACGCCAGACACTGCTCTGTAATGTTCCATTTGCCTTCTCTAGGTTAATTATGCTTCATGTTCCCTGCCCGGGCGGGCACATCTCCTCTGTTTGTAGGTGTCTATCAGAGAGCTGGCACCCTTTTAACTGAGCGGTGCAAGCCATGCATCTAAAATAAGTCATGCTGTTTCATGATAGCTGGAAAAAATAAAGCTTTACTAGCACAGGCAGCTATAACGGCACAGAGGATTTATGACTGAGTGGGTTTTTTCCAGGGTGGGCTGGCCACAGTCTGGTGATGGCCTTTTTATAACCGTTATCAGCTCCCACACAGACCAGGTCCATCTGTTACTTAATTTGAACGGAGACACTCCTAAGCTTTTGTTCGCTAATCTCTCGCCGCACGTCTACATTGTTGTGTAGCGGGGCAGCCCACCCGTGAGCCAGGCTTGGCTTGCTGACCTCAGGGGACACGCTGGAAAATCAGAATAAGAGAAAACCACGCAGCAATGTCTGGTCATTTGACCAGCATGGTCTGCTTGCCTGTCCCCCGTAGCAGTTCCAAGGGGTTTTTAACCTGCCAGAGCAAACGCAGACCCAGCTCCTTGGGCTGAAAGTTAAGACTGAGTAGCACAAAGCAAAATCCTACTGACTGTATCTAATGGCATAGGCTGGGGTTTGCAAACGGGCTTATACAAACTGTCACTTAGAAAGGTAATGAGACGCCTGAAAATGTAAATGAGGATCAATAGGATGCTTAATTCCCACTGAAATTCAATAAGAACAAGGTATGCCGTTCATTCCCTGCCCACACATTTATGCACCCTTTATAAATCTGGTCTTTATATATCACAAGTGCATTTAAGTCCCTTAAGCTATGCCCAAAACCCCAGCCAAGGGACAGCTGGACAAAAAAACCCCACAAAACTCACCAGAGCCAGAGTCAGGCATTTTTTGCTATCGCATTCCTACACCGTGCTGTGTTACCTATTCTACACCACCTCGCCTACACTGGCACAAGTTGCATTGCGGAATCGCAGCGGGATGCACTGGGGAACGTTTCTCCGCCGGTTTCTCGCACATTTAACAGTCGGCTTCCTCCCTGCCGCACACACACAACAGTTATAAGGCAAGGACAGAGCTGGGGTCAGCACCGCTTGTCTCCCACCCGCTGCTCTGATCAGCTCTGTCCTTGTCACCGTCTCTTTCCCTGCAGCTGAGGACAGATGCTCTGGGGGGCATCTCCAAACTGGCAGTTGTAAATGTGCTGACACGCAGAGGGTTCGGCTAACGTGTTTCTAACACCTAACAATATATCACTGGGTAGCAGTCCTGCTGCACAGGGTAACCAGCCAGAAAGCAAAGATGCTTAACAAGGCATGTGGTTTACAGCAGCGTTCCCACATGGCTCTGATGCATTTTTGAATTGCAAATCAAGTGACGGCTTAGTGATGATGGACACCTCCAGCAAGGCATATTTTTGTTGCTTTAGTGGGCAGGTGTTTAAATACAGCTGCATGTTTTTGTACGGCTTGTGCCTGACAGCGCATTAACTAAAATTACCGGATCAGATAACTGCAATATCGGCAAAGAAGCACTGAACAATACTGCAGTGTAGACTGTTGGCAGCAACTTATTTGAACTGTTTCCTGGTCATCCTTTTTATCTCGCCTATAATACTTTAATAATTCTTCAGCTTCTCTTCGAATTTCTGCCTTGAGTTTTTAAACAGAGAAGAGATTGGGGTGGAAGGTCTTTAACCTGGTACAGAGAAAGGAGACTTAACACAGTGTGGTTGTCTATAAAGCTTCTAGTTTCAGCTGTAGCATTTTAAAATGATTCAGATAACATGAGTCACAGTAACAAGCACAGGCCGGATCTCTCTAGCTGAAAGAAGTGCCATAAGAATATGCTATAGACTTCACTGCCTTGTCCTGGATTCTATTCTGGAGAACTGATGGCATTTGGGACTCAACCATATGTCTGGCTGAGTGTGCAGCACATTCAGATCCGGTGGGTATTTGGTGATGCAGCACATCCAGATCCGGTGGGTATTTGGTGATGCAGCACATCCAGGTCCGGTGGGTATTTGGTGATATAGCACATCCAGGTCCAGTGGGTATTTGGTGATGCAGCACATCCAGATCCGGTGGGTATTTGGTGATGCAGCACATCCAGGTCCGGTGGGTATTTGGTGATATAGCACATCCAGGTCCGGTGCGTATTTGGTGATGCAGCACATCCAGGTCCAGTGGGTATTTGGTGATATAGCACATCCAGGTCCGGTGGGTATTTGGTGATGCAGCACATCCAGGTCCAGTGGGTATTTGGTGATGCAGCACATCCAGATCCGGTGGGTATTTGGTGATGCAGCACATCCAGGTCCGGTGGGTATTTGGTGATGCAGCACATCCAGGTCCGGTGCGTATTTGGTGATGCAGCACATCCAGGTCCAGTGGGTATTTGGTGATATAGCACATCCAGGTCCGGTGGGTATTTGGTGATGCAGCACATCCAGATCCGGTGGGTATTTGGTGATGCATGGCTGTGCCCGGCTGTTCTCCAGACCCTGGGTTCTGAGGCTTTTGAAGTCAGATTTACGTAACACAAAACCTTGGCTGCTTATTTGCAGCCGGGCTGAGAGAGGCCTAAAGGAACATCTTCAGAACACTGTTTTTAAAAGGTGGCAGTCGCCACTAATGATGATTTAACACACAAAACCAAGCGACCCGTAAGTGCGGTCACCACAGAGGCAGCAGCTGCTGAGCGCAGGGAAATGTGACACAGCACAGATACCCCGTGTGACAGCTGGGAGATTCCTCCAGCCCCGGGGAGAATGGAGAACAAGGGACACCCCAAAGTAACACTAAAAAGAGCTGGAAAGGTGTTTTCCTGCTTTGCAATCTGCAAGGTACCTTGGGATTTTCGTTTCGGTTTGCCCCCCTGCATAGCTGTAGCCTTTTTGCTATTTAGAACATGCTACTCGTGGTTCTTCTGCCACACGCAGAATAAATGTCTTAGCAGTGATTTAAGCAGCCAAATTGATCTCTGCCCACAGTCAACACACGTAATAATGTCAGAACCTCTCACAGTCTCCAAGGGCTCAGCTTCTGTCTGAAATTTGTTGTCATCCTGCTTTGTGCTTGAGGGACAGACCTAAATCCCTTGTGTTTAGTGGGTGGGAAAAAGCCTGCTGTGAACAATGTCCGAGAAACGAGATGGGGCCGGAGTTTGATGGAGTCCCACTGCCTCAGAGTAAATAATGCTAGAGCCATAACTCCTTCCGAGTAACACAACACTGTGGTATTACCATCTCCACCTTCAACTGAACTCACATTGTAGATAAAACAGATGTACTTCAGTAGAGCTGTTACCATGCTATCTACTTGATGGGACACAATTTTTCTCAAAAATGGTCTTGTATAAGCAAGAATGTGTAACAAAAAACCAAATTGGTACATCAAGTTTCCGTTAAAGAACAAGGGACCTTTTCCTTCCCCATCTTTCTCTAGCTTTTCCAAAAGGAAGATTTAAAGGGTAGTACAGACCGAGTAGATGCTGTGCAAGATATGTTCTGTGGTCCTTCGGATGCGCTGCAGCTCCATAGTCGTCTGCTGCTTCAGAAGTGGTTCTGTAACACAGCTCCTCGATGAAGGAAGGTGCTCTCTCTGAAAAATACAGAACCTCCAACTTCCCCCCTTTTAAAAACTGAGCCAAACGCATTATCAGAGCCACCTGTCCCAAGTAAGAGACCAACCAGGATCTCCACAGTTAAGCCGAGTGCTCAGGAAAAGCCCTCTTGGTTCCTGCAGCAGGAATCTCACAGCAGAATCAACCAAATGCTTTCTTTCTATGTAGTGCCCTACACTATTGTTGAAAACGTGTCCAAAGATTGCAGCAGGTTGTTTCTTGTCTTCTGGTGATGAGCCACTTCTACTGCTCTGGGGTTTTGCTGGGATCAGTGAGATCTGTTTATGCTGGTGGGGGAGCAAAGCAAGGGTCGCAACCCAGGCAGAACATCTGAAAGCACCAGAGGATGAACAGAGGGAAGGGAATGTGGCAGTGTCTTGTGCTATGATTACCTTTTTTTTCAAGGAGTAGGTCTGGAAGCACCAAACCTGATGAGAATGGACTCTGCTTCATAGCAGACTTGAACAAATTACGCACGGTTGCTTAGACCACATCCAGACTGAAGCAACCTAAGACCCGCTGAGAACCACCTCTGCAAACGGCGTTCTCCTGGCTCCACACAATAAAGCAGAAGCAGACAGAAAGCAAAGCTCTCATGGCACTGCCCTGTTCCTTGATTCAGCTCTGATACACAAGCCAAACAGCTACGTTATAGTCCAGAGCACTGTCATCTTGGTTCAGTATTGGATTTCTCCCAAGTGCTGCGCGAATGGCTCAAGTGCAGCAGGGGGAAGGGTGGAAAGGTCCTGCTAAGAGCAGTTCTGGCTGGGCCAACTATTAGTTTGCATCAGCGGGTGGCTTTTATGTGAGTAACAATTGTTTTGTACACAAAGGCAGCTCCTCACTCTTGCCAAACTCCGGCTCTACCCAGAGGTCTTGGGGGTGGAAGCACTGAGAGCCAAGGCACAGGGGAAAGCGTCAGCATTTAACACTGAGGGATAAGAATCAGCAGGGAACGTTTCACATTTCCAGCTGTCCTGTTGCTGAAGCTCCTTTCTTTCTCCACATCCACCTTCAGCTTTCTATTCAGGTTTGTTTTACTCTGAGCAAGACAGTCTAAACCTTTAGATACGTCTTTTCTCATGTCACCGAGGCACTGATTTCCATCACCTTCAACTGGCTTTTTGATCGAATGCCTAGTGAAGTCAGTGGGCATCCTCCCCGAGATTTCAACAAACTCCTGATTGGGTTTGTAGCAGCAAATTTGCACATGGGGCCATGCATTAATCGGAAACATTTTGGTGTTCAGAGCAAGAAGTACAGTAAAGGGAAACAGCCTGTGGTATAAGGAAGCCTTGCAGCACTGTGCCATTGAGCTTTTGTCCTGATGCCAGTCAGGGACCCAAGGAGCTGAACTCTGTTTTCTCCTGAATCGCAGCCCTTTCATGATTTACTGCCTTGCATTTTACATTAGCACACTGAGTCTTAAAATACTTGAAGATAAAATCAGCATGTTAGAGGCCTGGAACATTTCATCTTCTTGGTTGGTCTGCATCCTGTGTTTTCCTGATCATTGCATTAATTTGCAAAATAATACTTTTGCGTTATCAGAGTGAGAGTTCCTTTACCATCTGAATAAGCATAAGGCACAGGGAAATGGCTTGTGCTGGCACTGGAGTTGTGCCATTATGTTAATCCTGCTCTTTAATTGCTGCTTCTAACAATTGTGTTTTCCTGTATTTACACCACAACTCCTAAATAAACTTAGGCGTGCTGGACCAGAATGACTAGCCAGGAATAGGTTTTATCTAGGGAAGTTAGTCCTTGTAGCTGGCTGAGAAGATTTCTCAGCAGGCAGCGTGTTTCTAGCTGGGTGACTTATGAGCTGTGCTATTTCTTATTACCTTGGATTTGTTTTTCCAGGCGGCAGACTCTTGGCTGTGGAGCTGACATCCAGCAACACCAAGCCCGTGGTGCAGGAATTCCAGAGTGAGTGCTGCGGGGCCCGCTGGCTGCCCAAACAATTGAGAAGAATTATTGCTCATGGTATCTGATTTCTTGGGGTAGGCAAGACTAATGAGAGCTCGAGATTCAGAAAAGCACTTAAGAATATGTCTGTGTCTTTCCCTGTTTAGCAAAGCACTTGATTGAAATGGTTTATTGAAGCCCCCTGCAAGCCATTGGTGTCTGCTTAAGTGCTTTTTTGAACTGGATCCCAAAAGGAGGAAAGGCGGTTGCCTTGCAATTAATAAACTGAAAAGGGGTTGGGGAAATTTGTATGTTATCCTGGCCCTGCTACAGACGTGCAAGGCAATACGGGTAAAGCCACCTCTCAACCCTGCTGCGCTGCTGCCTTCTGTAGAGGAGGCGGAGGTGACAACGCCTGCTTCCAAAGGGAGTGGGTTTGCTGAATTTATCCCCAGGCATCGCAGTCCTCAGTACATTACCAGACACCACCCAGGGAGATTCTGCATCCCTCACTCACTTTGTGGGCTCTGATTAGCAGCAAGACAGTGCTGTGGACTCACCGTGTCACAAGGTCTTGTTTGCCCTAAGCCAGAGCCTGTAGAGAACAGTGTGTTCACTTCTCTCCATAGTTGATATCTTTTCGGCTGTTATTTTTGCTGGCCAAAATCCATCTTCCCCAATAGCTCCCTGGGAGCCAGCAGTGTTTCTGTTTGTGAGGCAGATGAAAGGGAAGGCTTGGCTTTGTGGGCAGCATCTCCTAATAAAACACTGCGCAAGGCTGCTTAAAGCGGAGCAAAAATACAGCTGCTTCCTGTTAATCTCTGTTTCTTTTACTTCTCCTGCTAGGTGTTGAGCTGTCCTGCATCATTAAATCCACCGTAACGCCAGATCCCAGAATCGAGTGGAAGAAAATCCGAGATGGTGAAACCTCCTATGTATTTTTCGACAATAAAATGCAGGGTATGAAGATCCATTATTCTTAGCCTTGATGGTGAAACTCAGACACAAGACTGCCTGTAGGGCTTGATTCCATCTGGAGTTACTCCAACACTTTAGGTGGGACCAACAGCCACATCCAAATGAATCTTCCAAAGGAGACGAGGCCTGAGGCTCCCTTGGAAGTGCAATTTTGCCACAGTTTTTGAGATTTGCAGTGGTGCTTTCCAGTTCGCCCTCCTACATGGTTAGCAGCGTTGGTTAATGTGTGGTCACTGGTGAAAGGAAGGCTCTTAACTTTCACACATCAAGTTCCTTTTAGGTGGTTCTCTTGACTCTAGAAAGAGTCCAAGATCAACCACTTAATTCAGACGACTAAAGTGAGCCTGTGTGACTACTGTTCATGTTTTTTCCCCCTCTCTTTCTTCTGTATCAGGAGACTTTGCGACTCGTGCAGAAATTCTGAGCCGGACGTCGCTGGTGATTAAAAACACCACCCGGATGGACACCGCCACATACCGCTGCGAAGTGGCAGCGCCTTCTGATACTAAAACCATAGATGAGATTAATATCCAGCTCACAGTCCAAGGTATTACTTTAAACCCAGATAAACACATCTCCAAGTGCTGTGCATCTCCAGAGCTGAAACAGCGGCACCCAACAGACTCTGCGAGTTTTTTAAAACCGGCTGGGAATTGCAGGTTTTGATACCTTTGTAGCACAGCCACGTTAGAAATTATGTCAGAAATGATTTAGTTCTGCTCAGCGGCGCCATTCACGTGCTTTGTGTCTTTCCCACAGTGAAACCTATGACTCCTAGATGCACTGTGCCTAAAGCTGTACCCGTGGGCAAGACGGCTTCTCTTCACTGCCACGAGAACGAAGGTTACCCCAAGTCCACTTACAGCTGGTACCGCAACAGCGAACCTTTATCACCAGACACGAAATCAAACGCCAAATTCCAGAATTCTTCCTACACCTTGAACCCCACCACCGGCACTCTGGTAACGCCTGTACAGATGTAATCCAGACTTGTTTCGCTGGACAGGTTATTTTTAAGGTCGCTTGTAAGCAAAGAAGTCATTGCATGGCTTTCAAGGAAGGTGTAATTTGAAGGTTAAGTGTTCTAGGGTCTGGGTGACTTGGGAAAGGGAAGGAAGATGTTTCAGAGCCCACCGTGAAGCCTGGGCAAGGGAGAGTTGTTGTACCTTCTGTGTCCAACGTCATGCTCCTCTTCTTTCCTCTTCACCAGGTTTTCCATGCGGTGCACAAAGGCGACACAGGCCGGTACTCCTGCATAGCAACCAACGATGCTGGCTTTGCCAAGTGTGAGGAGCAGGAGATGGAAGTCTGTGAGTGGATCTACCTGCTCGATTAATATGGCACCATAAATACATTGGCATCACCATCGGGGAAGAAGGGGAACATCCTACAGCATTAAGTCTTTCCTCGTTTCTCATAGCCAGAAGCACGGGAAGATAAAAAAAAAATCTAAAAATTAAGGGAAATGTTAAAACACTGTTCAGATTCATGAACAGTTTTATTCTTGGAATCTAGTTCCCTATGAATTATTGGCGTTTGCTTAAAATATTTGAAAAATGTCATTTCGGTGTATGTAAAGCTAGAATATTGGTAGTACCTTAAAGAAATACGGCTCCTCTCTTCGCCAGATGACCTCAATATCGGTGGGATAATTGGTGGAGTCCTGGTGGTGCTGGCGGTTTTGGTGCTCATCACGCTGGGTATCTGCTGCGCCTACAGAAGGGGATACTTTGCAAACAGCAAAGAGAGTGGGGAGAGGTAAGATGGGGTTCAAAGGGTTCTTATACAAGTCCCTGTGCTCACAGCTGGTGTGATGCACCAGAAATTGGTGCCTAAAATATATTTCAGTGCCTCATACTTTGCACGGGAAGAGGGGACCAGCACAATTAAATGCCAGCAGGTGTTGGTCCAATAGGTCGTGTGCTGTTGGCATAATGAGATCTCCAATTTACTGAACAGAGCTCACTGCACGATTAGTTTAAAGCATCAGGACACGCATAGGAAATGTAGGCAGAAGAGCAGGCTCTCTGCAGGAAATCTCACTAGTTGGGAGAACCTAAATTTGGGATTAAAAACAACCATTTTAGCATGCACATTAAAATGTTAAAAACAACAGCATTAGCATCAGAAACAAGCCTTGATGTCCTTACAGAATCTGTAGAAGAGCTAATATATGTAAAATCAAGATTCTCACTACATAGATTTGTTCCATGTTAAATGTTGCTTTTCAGCAGAAGTTCCTTTTTTCTTTTTTTCCTTTGGTTTGGTTCATTTTTCAGAAAAAGCTCCAAATATCCTATTTAAATGCAGCTGAGGGTTGGCATACACTGCACTTGACAGTCGTATATACATTCTGAATTCCTATGGGACTGCAAACATGGGATCGCTTCCTTATAATTAAGGAAAATGCTGAAGGCATCTGGCAGTGAAGGTATAAAATGAACTTTATAATTGCCCCAGGAAACAATGCAGGAGGCACAGAGAAAGGCAGCGAGCAGGGACCAGAGCAGGGCAGCCCAGAAGAGAACCAGTTAATCTCTTTGCAGAGTTAGCCTTGCAGAAACATATGGCAATTTTTTTACCCTGTGCTGAAGGGGAATTTAGGAAAAAATCCCAGTCATGATGAATGACGGAATAAGCGCAGATCTATCATTTGAACAATGAGCTCAGTTTCTCGCTGCTTTCTGTTCATTCGGCTGCTCGTCCTCATTTTCATATTTCTCGGCAACCCCCCTCCAAAATCCTGCTGCTTCCTTGTCCCAAAAATCACACCTTTTCCTTTATTGCAGCTACAAGACTCCAGCAAAACCTGATGGCGTTAACTATATCCGGACAGATGATGAGGTAACAAACGATTTGCATTTAACATCTCTCTGTTTCGGAGAGGAGGAGGGTGGGCAGAGGACTACCAGCTTTTTTAGGGCCTACAGACGTGCTCAGAGTGGGCACCACTCAGAAGCAAAGATGTAGAACAGAGAGAGAACAGAAGGGCGAGGGCTGAGTCATTTCCTTAGAAATGATGAACAGTTTAAGTTGCCTTCAGTGACTGATGCCAAGAGCTATCAAAAGCAGCTCTGCTCTGCCTCGGTTATCTTATGGCTTGACCCCCTTAGGATGAGTTTCATTGGATTAAGTGGGCAGGCCATGATGCTTTTGTAAGAGAATTTGCATTTTGGGATTTGAATAGATCACTAAGCTTGAGATCAGAAAAAGCCTCTCCCTATTAGCAGAGATACTAAAGAGGGACCGAGCAAGTGCTACACTAGAAGTTATACAGGTTGGATCTGCCTTTCACGAGCAGCAGGAACAAAGAGGTGCCTGGAAAGCTGCTCGATCCTTCCTACATCCAGAACTGTTCTGTTGCAGGGTGACTTCAGGCACAAGTCTTCGTTTGTCATCTAAGACGCCGAAAGAATAATGCAAACCAGCAAAAGCAAGTGTGAAAATACCTCCTCTAGGAACTCAAAGCAAGAGCAAAAGATGAATTAAGTGCGCTTGGAAGAGTTTGGAACACACAAGAACTTGATAGCTAGCTATCTGTATATCTTTTTTTTCTTTGCCAAAGTTTAAAGTAACTCCTCACTGCCCAACTTGCATCTCCCCTGCCTCCGGAGATACCAACAGGATCCTGTCCTTGGACTGAGGAAGCGTTTTAATACTTCCCAAGAGACTGGGCTGTGGAAGTTTGTGGAATTGCCTTCTATTTGTGCTGCAGGGACACAGCCACAATGTGCAAACCAACCAGGGGAACAGCGTTCGGTACATGTGTAGTAGCCATTACTAGTACAAATTACTAGTAGACAAAAAAGGTGCTGATATAGCAATAGACGGACTTTTAAGAAGAGAGTAAGGTTTATCTGTGCGAGGGGAGTCTTCCCCTTCCTTGTTGCCCAGGCCTGGCTGGTGACTTTTTACACATCTGTGATTGTCTTGTGCTTTTGACTCTGACTGCTCAGGTGCGGAACGGGGTATCTGAACAGCCTACAGCGACAGGTACCGATACAGTCAATGCAACTAACGTTCTCAGCCCCTTCGTAAACTCTCGTTGCTCCATTAACACGAAGCATGGGCAGCAGCAGGCCGGAAGGATCGCTTCTGCTCGCTGCTTTAGAGAAAACTCGTTGCACGCAGGTAACCCCTCGTTCTAATCTGCGCAAAGCGGGATTGCCTCTTGCGTCTTTTGGTGTTTTAAAGAGGCTTAGAGTGGAGGCAGAGAACTTAGTGCTGAGACATCCCTTTCAGGAAAATTAAAGCCAAATACTTTCATAGGCTGAGATTGCCATAAAAGGTACTGAGCTTTTTTACCTTCTTCCATTTATTTTGTAAAATCCCACATTCTAAATTTTTTGCAAAGATATATTTTGATTACTTCAGAAAAGGTAACATTTCTATTTAAAGTGTAAATACGTGATGCCAGCAGTGTTTAAGTAACGTAGCTATTTTTTTACTTCTTAAGCTACAGAGAGGAGCTCAAATGTTGCTCTAGTGTGGCACTGTCAGAGCATATCAGCGTTATTGCAAAGTGTAATAAAAAGCTGCAGGTGGAACAGCATCCTTTTCCTCTTAAGCTAGCTTCAGCAATATCCTTGTCACAAGAAGTCTTACCAGACATAGAACAGAGTCACTCAGGGATAGTTTTTGTAAATTTATGGCAGGAGCTATCAACTTTTTTATATATAAAACTTACTTTTCTTGCCAGTGACCAACACTTCGTTTTTGTTGTTGCAAGAAATAGCCAGGGATGGCTTTTGGATTCAGTTCCAACAAGGTGACAGAGTGACTTCAATGTTTGCTACCCCTCTGCAAGTTCCCTAAAGCACTAACACGGTGTGATAGCTACGGCAATTTACAGGTTAAAACCGCATAGCCAAGGCAACTGTTTCTGGAGCTGGGAAAGCAAAAGCTCAACACAAAAGCACTTTTGTAGTGTCAGTTGCGACTTTCCTCTAGATGGTAAAAGAAGAAAGAAATCTAAGTTCTTTTGGCTTTAGAGTAATTGGAAACACGTGTTTCCCAGAAACATACATGTCGATAGTGTTGAACAGCACTGGGTAATATAAGGCTGCAAGATGTGGATGCAACACTAGAACTGTGCTGTGGTTTAAGAATTTTTTAAAATGTAGCATAATTTTGTGTTCTTGTATTTCCAATATGAATTGAGTTGTCTTAACTTTTCCTGTATACAGTATTTTGGATACTTGACGATTTGGACTGTCAGTGTTATTTTTTAGTGCCCTGCATTAATCTGCTTTGTTTCCCAGGGGCCTCGCTGGACATGCCATTGCTGCATTTGTTTTGCCTAAACAAAGTGTTACCACTTCTCCTTTTGCTAATGAAAGTAAAAATAAGGATGGGGCAGCAATAACCGTATGTTCTCTGTGTAACTTGGACATGACCGCTGCTGTTTTGTGGCTACATGATGGTTACCTTCTTAAGACGTGCTCTTCAACCAAGGCAGTGCTGTTTGCTGGCTGCACAGCTGCCCCCAATCGCTGTGACAGTTGTAACATTCCTTTGCACCTTCTGTACATCCACTGCTTCTTTTTCTATGCTGCTTTTAGGATACCTGTAATAAGGGAGAGAAAGAAAAGGGTTGGATCAGAGTAGCTCTGGACCCCATGGGAGCACGATCGAGTCTCACCATGCGCCAAAGGCAGCCTTCGTGTGAAAAGCTAAGAATCAAGACTTATTTTTCAGTTCTAAAATGTGACAGTGGCATTTCTAATGAGAGAAGGGGAGATTGATGCCCCTGATACAGCTCATGACATCTGATTGATGGAATTCATTGTATCGTTGTGAATAATATTCAGGTTTGTACTAATGTATTATGTTTAACTTTGCCAAGAATGTTTTACATAAATATCAAGCTATAAAGCATTCTTGGTTGGTTTTGGTTTTTAAACAGCTGTGTTATTGGAGGCTTCTGTTTTCCATTCAGTGAAATACGGGAGAGCCTCTTCTGTCAGAGCTCTCATTTACTACTATTGGGCTGAAGGTTACAGAAAGTCCGAGCTATGTTGCTGCTGATCAGTTTATTCTTGGACACTTGTCTATCTCTGGTTCTTCTCTAAAGACAGGTCAGTGCTCACAGGGCTCATCTCAGTGCTGCACGAGGACAGAACAACAACTAGAAGAGCACAAATTAGGAAATACACTATTGCAATCTACCATTCAGAGCTGTTAAACAGTAATTGAAGGCAGGAGAGAAGGTACAAAATAAATGGATGTGGCCATAAACCACCGCTGCGTAAGCCATTGCATATGTCCCCTGTTCCCAGGAGAATAAAGTTTAGCCTTACTTGAAGGTTCCTCTGATCTTCAAAGCAGAACAGGGGAAGTGATGGCGAATTGAGATTCCAGCGCAGGAGGTAAGTGCCTCTGGAGGGGCTGTGGCAAAAGCACACTCAGCCTCCTTGTTTCCACTTGTGCAGAAAAGCCTACTCCGCTTCTTTAGCTCTTGTCTGAGTAAGACAAACCAGCATGAATAAAACACATTCCATTTTCAAGTTCCAACGAAATCTAGGACAAGAGCTCTGTAATAGAACTTAATGACAGAAAAAAACTTCAATCAGGTTCGCATGGCATCAGAGAGACTCCGGAATGGTCAGATTCCACCATTTGCACAGCGCATTTATGATAAACAAGTTATCTGTGCAGAGCACAAAGCTCTATGCATATGACTTACCAACCTTGATTTTAGCGAGTTACTCATATCCTGCTTGCAGTCAAATAAGAGTCTATATTTAAAAGCTGCTGGGTCCAACGTTAATTGAACTGAGTGTAAGATACCAGCAATGTAGTAGAAGAGACTTAGAGGCTGTAGAAATCTATAGAAAAAATAATTTCTCTGTCAGATCAAGAAGAAGGGAGAAAATGTGGGTGGAATTTATTCCATAACCATTTATTTTCATAAAATGTTAATAGTTAGAAATAACACAGTTCAAGAATGGAAATATTCCATATAAAAGAACATTAAGGCTGTTCATACACACAGGAGTTTGCACAACAAATCAGAGGTGATGTAGCATGCAATTACCAGATTTAGGGGTGTGGCAGTGACAAGCTGTTTTACCTTTGTTCAAATTAAAGCTACTCTAGTATATAACCCAGAGGGACAATGAGGGATGGAGTGAATAAGCTGAGCCACTCGCTTCCCTACAAGCTGTGATGAATGCATTTATTGCTAAGCTTGCGGCAACATTATGCTCTTACGTTTCCAAATGGACAAATTATACATCCTCTGAGTGAAGAGCAAGCCTCTCTTTATACCACAGCTTTCTAGCACTCCAGAGAGCTTTGTCAACAGCAGCAGCTTATAATATATACATGTGCTAAAGCAGGCTTTGTGTGCCCATATTCTACACAGTTTCACTTCAAACCCAAGTAAGAATAGATAAGGAAGGAAAGACGTGCCCCCGCAGTGATTTATAATTACAGATGAAAAGGACAGATCTCAGGTAACATGATGATTCTGTACAAAAGTTCAGCGAATGGATCCGTTGTCTGGTTTCAGTGGAGTTCGCCGCTGGGACCGTCTCAGAGGGACATGCTGGCTGCTTTTTTGCCTTATTGGGGATTCCACTTTCCACATCTGCGGCACGGAGGGGCTAGAAGGAGGAAGCAGAATGACCATTTATTTTAAAGCACTTTACCAATTTTGATCGCTGTTGCAGACCTGTGTTGAACTTACGGTTCCTCTAGTGATGTCAAGCAGATAACATCTCTTGGCTCATCCTCAGCCTCGTTCTTCTCTGCAAATAATGCATATATTTTAATATTTTAAAAAAAGCCACGCATTTGATCATTTAGGTGTTTTCCCCCCCTCAAGTTAGAATCACAAAGTTGACTTGCCTGGAGCTGAACCAGGTGTGTCCGCTGAGCTGATGTCGCTAACCCCGGTACCGAAAGTCAAGTCATTAATGGTCTCTGAAAAAACAAACCCTCCACATATTAGCAGCCAGCTTGTGACATAGCCAGAGGGCAAGGCATGCTGCGGTAGAACACTTCAGTGTCACAAAGTATATCCAGTTAATTGCAAGCACATTCAGATATCTCTTCCAGGCCAGCAGATCTCAGTGTCTCCCATTCAGCTTCAAAACTACATTCTGAGTCTGACGGGCCATCTGCGCACATCAGCTTCATACTCCAGCCTTACAGCCTTCCTTGTGTGCGGAGGACGTTAATTTAAATATGGGACCTCAGTCACGCACCGCGTTGTCCCGCCTAGCAGGGGAAGCTACACCTTCCACCAAAGCTTTGCCATCTTTCACCATAAAACAGATTCAGAGCAGTTGCCTGGTCAAGGCAGAACACGGGTCCCCTGATGCCTGACAAAGCACCCGAACAGCCCTTCTGGGACAAACTGCCTGCAGCCAGACAAGAAGAACCACTTGACAAGGAACCCAGGTAGAGTTTAGCTTGCCTGAACAGGCCATGGTTGTCAGCTGTCTCTTTCCTGTCATTTATCTCAGGAGAGATGTGACAATATTCAGATTTTACTCTGCTCAACGCTTTGTTTTATGCTCATGTTTCCCAGAACCTTTCACAAGGAATTAATGTAGAAACTGCTTTATATGGCAGGAGTTGGAAACTCTCTTAGAAGGACTTCTCTCTGCACACTAACTGGGTTTGCTCTTTAACTGCTTCCCTGTCCTGGAAGGGAAACACTGAAGCTTGTAGTGGAAATCCAACTTGATCAATCCGCCTTAGTTGGCCTCTGCATCCCTCAAGACCAACCTGCAAGCGTCCTGACTTTGTGCAGCGTGTGCCTTAACAAGTTACCTTGGTTAATGAGAAATGTATGTGAAAGGAAGGAAGGGAGGGAGGAAACGGTTGAGAACTGTCATAAAATAGGGCTTCCCATGCAGCCTAAGGTGGCAGCTTCACAACATGCACCACAGCGAGCAATCTGCACTTGCCCAGACCCACTGAGACATTCTCAACGTGCAGGAGTTGAGGAGGAGACTCAAACACAGCAGGGCAGACAGTGACAGCCAGAACAGACCAAGGAGATAAAGAGAGAGACAGCTGTTCTTAACTTCTCAAGTACAAACTGCTTTACAAAGAGCTGCATCTCCAATAGTTTCAGAATGATATACCAAGGAAATCAAAACGTTTTGTTTTGATTGTCTATCAGCCTGCCAGACCCAGCGCCACCGTGCAGATGGCTCAACACACGCCAGCTGAAGTGACGATGCTGCTCTGTACAGTTTGTCTCCCCACTGAAGGACACATGCTGCCTCGAAGCCAAGCAGGAATTCAGCCCTAGTACCACTGCAGATTAACGTTCTTCCTCCCTTTCCACCATATGGCGCTTAAGAGAAACAGCCATGCAAGCTTCCAGACACAGATACGGCACTTAAAGATTTCTGCTTTCTAAAAACATCCCCCCAATTTTGTTTTTTTTTGCACAAATACCACTGCTTGTTGCTCAGGCAAAGAGAAACATCAAGGCAGACAAATCTAGCCAAACAGTGGGGCATACAGGGAAGAGGAGGGTCAGATTTTCCAGTGGATGCACATCACTGCCGCCGGTTTGCTCCTGCCCGCTCGCGGATGTCAGGTATTTGCAGCCTGCGTCACAGCTGGCTGCCTCGCTGGCTGCGTGTCGGGTGTGCGTGCGGGTCGGGGGGTGCACGGAGAGGCAGAGTGCAGTCAGACAGCTGTGCTGCTGCAACATCACCCCTCCCCGTAACAATTCCCAGCCGCCCTCAGACACTCACCTTCCTCACCCTCGCAAATCGCGCTACGTGGAGATGCCCTCGAGGAGTTTCAGCAGTTAATTGACGTGAAGGAAGGGAATCTACTGCTGGAACTCAGCTCTGCTTGTGTTCTGCTCTAACTGCTGCAGAATGCTGCGGGGCTGTCAGAAAGCATCCCAATAAAACCCAACTTTTGAAGGTCACATTTTGTGAGACGGCAGTTGCGCTGCGAACGATGTAAGCACTGCAGACTCTCACAATTTGTGTATTAGAGATCCCTCTCTGTGTGTTCTTACTTAAATTTCCACAGAAGAGTCAAAAAAAAAATCCTATCTTCCCCAGTGCTCATTTCAGTCCTTTCCTGTGTACATCATTCATCTAAGCCCTTCAATTTCAGAGCAGTTCTTATTTACTACAACTATTTGGATAAATACAGAGTCTACAGCTATCAATGACTGATTTTCTCTGCTCATTATGGGAGCCATGCATTCCTACCTCTCTCAGAGAAATGAGTGCTCAGCCCAATTTGGAAAGGGTTCCTTTGGGTTATACTTACGTTCTGGTGTGCTGATTGCACGCCCCACCACAGCGACACTTTCCGCAGTAGACGGTTGATTCAAGCTTCGGAAGGACGCTAGAAATAACAAGGAAATAGTTAAGGATAGAAATGCGTTCACTCAGAGACCTCAAGGGTCCAAAACGCAGACTGTGTCAACTAGATCTAGTCCAACGCCAGATTGGTTTGCAGCAAGCTCCCTACCTTGCTTGCTGCCAGCTAATGGAAGCGATAGAGCCGATAACCTTCCTCCAACGCTTTTGCTTCTGGCTTCTGCTGCTTTCCTGGCAGAGTTGAGGATGGCAAATGTGCTCAGGGATGCTGGCCTACAGGGCAAAAACCACGACAGAACAGTGATTTCCTCCTGCAAGCCCGGATTCGATACATGTAATGTCCCCCCAATCCCTTAAACACCAAATGTAACAGAGAAGATGATGCTGCAGGTAAGGCGTGCATAAACAATGGCCCTGCAGAATGTCATAACTGGCAATATAAAAAGAAACCCATACCTGTGACCAAGTAAGGGCTGTCTCGGAACATCAGCTCTAGGTGTAGCAAACTCCAGAGGCACAGAGGAATGACTTGATCTAGGTGGCGGTGGGGACTGTCTCCCACTTACAGGAGATGGAGCATTGTTATTGCAGACACCAGAAGGTACAGGTCTCTCCAGAGATGGAGGTTGCTACAGAAAACGGGAGAAAATATCATATGTCTAATAGGGATACACGTGTAGAAACCCCTAGATACAAGAGAGGGAAAGGTACTTCCAGGGTAAAAGTTATCTCATTTTAAGGTAGGTATTTAAAAGAGTTCAGGACAGTTGACCCAAGCACATACTTATTTCTTTACATTGACTTTAAAAGGGGATCTGCACGACTACAACATCAGTAAGTTCCTACTCTGTACACACCTAAAGTCAGACACAATGAACCCTTTTTAACCTGTTTATCATCTTTATCACTTTGGGAACAGAGAACTATACAACACGTAAGCACAGCCAGTGGCAAATTAGACTTGGTTTTCATTTAAATCGCATTTTTACATTAATTATTTGCTGCTCCTCTTTGGCTAGCACGTGTTGTTTGTTGTTATTCTGAGCATCTTAAATGACTTTGAAACCAAAGCTTCTGTTGGCAAATGCGAAGAGGTATGAGAACATTACATAGCCATTCTGTTAAAGGTGCTGGAATGAGGTGCACGGAGAGTCTGGGTGTTAAGCGTACACCAGCTTTAGCAGAAGAGACAGCACGTGGACACAGTTAATGGCACCCACCACCTCTGCCTGCGCTGCCGGGACCTGCTCTTGGTCTGACTCCTTCTCCCTGGCCAGCTGCTCTTCGTATTTCCTCATATCGTACTCCAGCTCGGCCGCCAGCTGCTTGTCCACAGCAAAGAAGTCTTGGATTTCATTTCGGTAATCTTGCATCATTTCCTGGAGCAACAAGGAATGTTTAAACTCTTTCAGAAATCTCTCCCGACTACTGATTCATGTCTCCATTCAGATCACAGCTGCTTGAGTGCTAAAGGAAATACCAGTTGGTAGAGCAGAGGTGTTTTTAACAGACTAAGAGTTTCGATTCCAATCTGTACTTCAGAACATGGAAAAGCTTTCCAGCACTCAAGTTTTCTGCCTACGTTCCACTGAGGAGGCTCACACGTAACACACTGTGAGATCCTTATCTAAAATCACTCCACCTCCTACATTATTTAACACAGCGGCAGTGTCACAACATCATATGCCTTCTAAATTTCCTTCTAAGAAGGCTGTTCGCTCCGGTACTGGTTGCACATCTAACACATTAACTCAAGAGAGGGAAAAAACTCCAAGAAAACACTTCTGCTTACCCGCAGGTAGTTCATAAGGTCCCTAAGAGCTGGCATCCTCTCCTGCTCCATCAAAGACTTCAGTGACGTGATTATTGGGATGACGTTTTCTATGAAGTTCTTCTTTTGAACCTTTGTTTGAACAAGGCATGAACAGTTACACGATGCAATAAAGGAGAAGCCACTCTGTGGTTAGATGAATGGCCTAAGCGAGAAGAGTTATCACTTCGTGGCAAGGGAATTACTGCAATTAAGCCTGCTCTTATGCCCCACGCATGTACATAGGCTTTTAACCTAAGTGGAGTCTTTTAAGATGCATCACTAATTCAGTCAATTCTCACACTGAAGGCAAATTGCCAAAAGGTGCACCAAAAAACACCGTTATGCTCAAATGTTTTACCAATAAGACATCTGTGGAACAAATAGAGCCTGGCATAGCTTCACTGACTTCAGAGGAAATGCATTTCTGATCACGCCAACCAACCCCTTGAGTACAAACATCCTTCCCAAATTTAGCCGTAACGTTTTGTTATTACAACACACGGTGCTTCCACAGGTGCCCTCAGACCAGACTGTGCCTACAGACACAGCCTGACTAACAGCCCAAGAGCACAGTGCGTCATCACTGTGTTATTTGGACAATCTTTGCACAAGTTTCTCTGTCACAAAGAGGTAAAATTCCTCCCAGTACACTCGCCAGCCCTCTTCCCACACCAGATCGAGTCCCATTTACCTGCGAGATGAGCTTTTTTTGTGCTGCCTGCATGACAGCATTGGCCATTGCCATTTCGCCTTCATCTTCATCCGGCTCAATGTCTTCACCGGGTTTTGATCTCATCATCGTTAGCTTGATTTCTTTGCAGCTAAGGACTGCAAATGTATCCGAGAGCAGCTCATTGGCTTCCAGGTCCAATGGAAGGACCTTATCTACAAAGCATGCTGGAACACACAGGGAAGAAATAAGAGGTGTTTGATGGGAACAGCAGTGCCAGTGAAGATAGGAAGATAACACCGCTGGATTGAGAGCCTAACGGCTTTATATAGACTCTAATTCTTTGTCTACCAGATTTCTAAAGACAGACCCTTACTTAGGATGCTGTGGCTGATCTTTGTTGTAATGCTGAACCTCTGCTCATCTGTAAAGTGGTCTAGCAGGAACTTGTAGATACGCATCCTTTTTTCTTTGTTGTCTTTTCCCTTCAGAGAGAAGAGATTCTTCGCCCTGTGGCAGAGCAAGAGATTTTACAAGGGCCAAGTCACATTATGCGAACTCACGCAGAAACGGTAAGACTTTCAATCAGCAAGGAATATTGGAATGTCACTTTCAAGACCCATAAACCTGTTAGGATCCCACACACTCCCACGAATTACATGCCAAAGTCCTCGCAGCAGCGTCACAGGGAAGGCAGGACACTCTTAATTTAACGCTGTTTCCCTCCTATCGCACACATAATCATGAAGCACCACAAGCGCTTTGCTGCAATCAAAAGCCGCACAGCCAGACCACCCAACATTTAGCAATAAAGAGATACAAATGTGCTCGACGGACCGCACGCTCTGGGGGAACCTGTTGTACTTCTCGTGTTTCTCGTAGCTATTGAAATGGAAGATGCACTCAATGAAGTGCTGGGAGAACATGACTGGATTCCTCTTCAGCAAGAGATGCACCAAGCAGAACTCTCCAAGGCTGGAAAAGAAGAAAAGAATGATCTTATCATCAGGCAGCTTCTAAAAGCCACCCCTGAAACACTGTGTTGGCTCACAAGATGTAAAGCAGGAGGATGGTTTTTCCTCTGCCAAGTCTCCCTCAATACCACGTTTAATTCTTGCCCAGCTCCATCTACGCTTGAAAGAGGATATCAACTTATTGACTTTAAGTCTTTTCTCATCCAGAAGGAGACTGACGTTTTCAGCATCCATAATATTACTTCATTTTTTTTTGCCATTAAGGTAAACGGAGACAGAAATAAATTTGAATTTGAAACCAGGCACAACGCTTGCATTATTAAAATAACCGAAGTTCCATTGCGGCCAAGACATTTACAGTACTTTGCAAAAAGTTAATCACCAAAAGTCCTGCAAGAGCTGCAAGTCAATCCCAGACATGAAGAACGTGTGTTTGTCTGGACACAGCCACTGAATGCAGCTGCAAAGAAAAAGGGTCCCAAAGAGCTTTTAGCTAAAGCTCTAGGAACATGATGCTGCAATGTCACCATCTACTGGAAAGACATTTTTACATATTAAAAACTCACTGAAGAAAAAAGAGAGTGTGAATATGCACTATTAAGTGAGGACAGGTTGACGGCCCTGGAAACACCGATCTTCAGATTGATTATTCCAGGTAGAAACAGGTTGCAAGGTGTCCAAGTCTCCTCTGCATCCAGCAGCCTCGCACCATCTACCAGCCTTGGAGAAACCAGCCCCGCTCCCGTTTCTCACCTGAGCAGCTTAAGAACATAAAACCTACAAAATCTTTATAAACATGCACTTAAAGGCAGCGTGCATAACGCCTCTTACACATCTAAGTATTGCCAAACGTAGTAGAAGGTTTAAAAAGATGAGGGATGCCATATAAGAAAAAAGATAATATTTAACCCTGTTCTCCAAACAAAACCAGTACTCTAGATCCTTTGCTACCCTTGCAGACACTGAAGTGTGAACAACTGTATGAATGAAGAGCTTAATGAGCAAATCATCTGCTCTCTCCCTGAATTTTCTCTCTGCATGCTGAAGGTGCAGGACTGAGACTCCTTTGAATACATCTCTGAGTCTCTGATCTTCAACTCCTTTATTTTACATATGAGTGTTTTACCTGGCAATATCTGGATTTGGATCCACCAAGACACTGACGAAGCGGAAGAAGAGACTGTCTTTCCATTTCACAAACTCCTCCTGTAAGAAATCAGCAGACAATAAATTGTCACCCGGAATCAGGAGCAACCTAGTGTAGTCAGGACAACATCTGATGGAGCGGAGCAGAATGAGCAAGCTATACAACTTCAGCTAAAGGCACACAAAATAAACCCCAAGAAGACAATGTTTTGGAGGATGCTTTAGACAGCATAAATGCCACGCTGGCAAGCATCTAGCTTTACCATAGGTATCAATAACATAGTAGAAACATGAAAAATCTGTTATCCCATCCCAAGGCACACACGGTCTTCAACACTGTTCTCAGAACCAAATGCACTCCAAATCTCTCTTGATTGGCTTCATATGAACACTGGGAGGGTAAACATCTTGAGCCTCTCGACATTTATATCTTTAGAACAATAAGCAGAGACAGTAGGAGAAAAAGGTGCTGTGATATTTGTTATATTCATTCATATAGGAGTGAAGTTGAAGAGAATTCAAAGAAAGTAGGAGAAGACATGAAGATGGAGCCATTGCCTAAAAATAATCTCATTATCCAACTGCCTTAAGTGTCCTCAATATGATCTCTGCCTAGGTAGCAAATAAAAAATAAAAAGCAGTAACAAAATACCTAGTTTAAAGTCTTCTTGATTAAATGCAGATTAATCAAGGTACAAGCAATGCACCCACTGGTTGGGTTGCCAGTATTCAGCATGGCAGAGGTACCTGAAGTGGGTTATTGGATACGTGCTGGGGGCCTCTCTTTACCTGCAGAAGGTTGGTAAGCAGGATCAGCGTCTGCTTACGGATTAGGGGACTTGGGTCCTTCAGACACAACGAAATGTTGGGAATGTATCTGTCCACCATGGATGTGTAGCGGATACATAGATCACACATAACGATGACAACGTTATTGCGAACGGGCACGTCACTCGACACCTCCAGTTCTCGAGCTAGAGCTGCAATGCTTTTCTTTGCCAGCTCCTCGTGCTGTAAACACAGTTTACCTGTGAAACAGAGACGAGACTGTCAGTGCTGTGAATATATTCTTCTTCCTAAGCACCCTAGCCCAGCTTACTGCCTCCTTTGAGACCAATATAAGCCAAGAAAGGAATCAGGAAGTAAACAGGGGAATAAACAAGAAACACATGCTGAAACTTGATGAGCAATCTGCACGATCTCTCAAAGAAATGATACTTCAAGGAGTTCTTCCAAACTCCTCTTAGACCTATAGAGTGGGTCTCTATGCCAAATTCCCTCCTTCGGAGAGAATTATTTCTGTATACGGGGTATTATTCAAAGCAGCTAAAAAGAACAGCCCCAGCTGTCATAGGCATAGCAGGGAGACACCCACCTCTAAGAGCATCACTAAAGCAACTTAATATAAAGTAGCCTGCCTTCTAACATTACTGCTCCCTAACTGTTTCTAAGCTCTGTACAAAACTATTAAGCTTTCCAAAGCAGTTAAGGAAAGAATAATACTATTTGTAAGAGACAAAACTTGTTCCTAACCACAGAAGTACTACAAAACCTGAACTTTCACTTTAGTACTTTCCATAATCCTGGAGATGTAGATTTGATTGGGCTTCTATCACAAAGCAGCTCTTGGTTCATGCTGAGAAGAACAAGGAACTATGTGCAGACATTCTGCTCTAAACAGCACCAAAAGCACCGAGTTTTCTTCAACAACTCTTTAGTCCCTTACTATATATATTATGATCCTCCAACCAGACAGCAACCAACTCCGAGTACAAAGACAGTACAATTCTGAAGGACGCTGCTAATTGTTCATCACTATTAATGAATTAACCACCTTGAGAAGCAGTTGTGTAGATGGCAGCGTTCTTATGGCTCCTGCAACTCGTTACCATGGATATTTGCCTCGCTCCAAGCTCCGAGCTGAGGCAACGCAAACACTGTGGCTCTCTGGTACAGCTGACACAGCTTTGGAGCAGCACCTGAACCAGCCAGGGTGGGAATCGGATACACAAGGGCACGTTGCTCCTGCAGGACGGCACTTACCAAGGGTAATGACTGCGTGAGCTCTGACCACAGGAGGCATGGCTGATACTCCGAACTGGGACAGCGGCTGAGACGTTGGAATTTCCTCACTATCCGCAGAAGTAGACACTAGGAAAGAGCAGGTCAGGAATGAAAACGTGCTTTTCTGGTAAACGGTGTTGTGTGTAAATCAAAATAAAAGGCAGTAAGGAGAGAGCCTCACATTGGTCCTCGTCGACAGCGGCCAGGATGGATTGGATCAAAAGAAAGATGCGTTTCTCCACTTTGGCCGGACACTGCTGAGCAGCGTCCCCCAACATGAAGAGGTGTCTCACCTAGAGAGGAAAAGCAACGCTGCAGTCAAAAGGCAACGGCTGAGCTGCAAATGAAGTTAGCAGCAGTCGGTACGGTACTTCTCCAAAACCAACATAATATTCCATCAGAGAGTGGCTAGAGAACAGAAGGTGAAGCTTCAAAATAGAAATGGGGTGTGTATGAGTTCAATATGCTACAACACCCCCATCTACTAATAATATTGAAATACTCCTCATTCTACCCTGTTTACAGACTTATCTCCCAAACAGCTCATCTAAGAAACATGAGTGGAAAAGCAAAGAAAAACCATGTCATTTTATTAAAAATGCATGGTCTATCATATCCTTAAAGCAACTGCTGATGTATCAAACTCTTGTATGCTCCCAGGCGCACAAATATCAGATTTCATTACGAGTTTTCACACAAGGCGTGTACATCAGTATTTGCCTGTGTAACACAGTTATTGGTGTGACCTTTACAGAACACCGATTTCAAGTACACCTAAACACTTGGACCCGTCTGTGAAGGGGAACCAAACCTACCAGGAGATCTTCTTGCAGCTTCTCTGCTCCATCCTTTTTGAGGACTATATTTGAAATGTAGCTTTCACAGGTGGACACTAAATCACCACACACCTGGTCGAGCAGCTCCTGTTCCATAATTGAACAAAATTAATTTGGTACATTATTAATTAAACAAAATGTAGCTGTAATATCTGTTCACACATGAATCCCTAATCTGAAAGTCCTTACATGCTTTTAATAACCTAGGTTCTATTGAAATAAATCAAACAGTGCCTTAGAGCTTGGAAATTCTTCCTGCGCATCAAGGGACGTGTGCAAGTGTCAAAACACCTTGGAGAATCTGGCTTTTAATGATCCCCAGGCCTAAGTTTACTTCATTATAGAAATCACACAGATCTAAACAAGAAGGATTTAGGTGACTGTTTCATGTATATCCAACACATTTGTCTGTCTGAATTTTTAAATGTGGTTTGGAAAAATGCAGTCCCATTCAAATGAAAACAATGCTAATTCTGAGGGGTAGAGGGAAAACAAAAGAAGCTAATCATCTACCAGACCGTGATGAAAATGAAGCATCATTTCTCTTTTTCTGTCATCTAAAACTGGTGACATAAGAAACCAAATGCATATATTTATGGCAGCTAAGCTGTTGGAAGTGCTCAAGTGACCAGCGCACGGGAACATGTGCATTTGGTTGTAAGCCAACATACACGGGAGGATTTTCTGACTGTCAATTAATAAAAAAAGAAACCATCGATCCACCCTGGCTTGTAAAGCACAGAGTGTGCAGTTTCGCATACTATTTACTAAACTTTATTGGCATGCCTATTATAAAATAGCTGTCATCAATATTGAAAGAGAAACAGAACATATATACAAAAAGAAAACGTTAGCAAAAGAGATCTGCATCAGTTTTAGCATCTTTGCTCAGGCTGAGATCTCTATTTTACCAGCAAAGGATAACCCACCTTCTCACAACAGAAGCAGAACAAAGCTATGGCGTAAAACAAATGCGGGCAGAAAAGAGGAATGTGCAAATGATGTGTTATGAACACCCTGTTTGGCCCCATGAAAGAGGTCTAGAAAATATGTGTATCTACAGCAGCTCTGATATAGAATAATCAGAGCTTATAGTATCAACCTCCAGGCTCACGCTGGACCAAGCCTGAGAAATAGTTGATATCATAAAGGCACAGCAACAGGTCTCCTTGAGGCATTCCCTAAACTTTGACAGAAGGCAAATGCATGGGTTTCAGGTAAAGGGGTGAGAAGGAATCCTTCTGAAGAAAGATCTTTTACAAGTCCATCCTTAGCTACAAGATGTTCTCCACCAGAATTGCGGTGAAGAAAGCACGAGAGCTGAGCAGAACAGACCCAAGCTGCTGTTGGAGTCAGATCCTATTTGTTTGAGGAGCTCATCAACCGACAGAGCGGAGACTGATGCTGCCTTCAAGAGACAGCCCTCCTAAGTGTGAGACAAGCTATTTTAAGAGATGTATTTGAAGTCACACCTGCGCCTCCTCCAGCACATCTGCACACGCGTGGCAGAGCTTCTGCAGAGTTTCCACAGCTGTGCTAATCACCACCAGGGGACACTGAGACTCCTTCAGCCAGCACTTGATATTATCTGAAAACCAGATCACATGCATAAAATGAGCATTTTCTAAGCTTATCAACTGCTTATAGAGAAGAAGTAACAGTTAAGATGGAAGGTATGAGCGTGCAGTTTCTCAGGGCCACTCACCAATCAGCCTCTCACAAGTGCTTTTAGGGAGGTGCTTTGCAACATGACCGATGACACACAGTACATGTCCTGCAGTATCAGTGCTCGTGTCCTGCTGCCTGAAAAACAGCAGAGCCGACAAACTAACATTAACACTAAGGAACAACACCAAATCACAGTAGAAGAATCCTTTCATCTGGGATATGCATTATTAAGGCAGACCTGTCAAAGCAAATGAAAACTCAAGAAGCTTAACGTAAGAGTTGGTTACTGCACAAATCTGTGGGCCGTTGCTTGCTTCCCAGCTACAGAACCGGTTGTCTGAATAAAGAACTGTGATCTAAGCAGCTAAAGAGCGATCTGGAAGGGCAGAAAGTGCTCTCTTGCTTTGTTCCTCCTCTTCGCCCCCTTCTCTTTCCTGCAGAAGGGAGGATGGAGTTCAAAGCACACACACACCTGCTGACATCGTCCCACGAGTCAATGATCTTGGAATAATTCAGCTTGGGTGAAGAACGTGCCACCTTAGCAAGCAACATCCAAGCTGGTGCAGCATGCTCTGTTTCCACATGAGACATGACATTGTTGATGAAAGTGGAGGTGAACTTATTCTGTCTGGACCACATATGAAAAGCTTTGTTCAAGTAACGGCTAGAAGGAAGGAAGAAAAGTAAGAAAAGGTAATTTCAGCAATCTGTAACGAAGACTTTCTAGTAGTTGTTGTTTAATACCCATAATGGGACAGGACACAGTGATGTTAAGGCACTGTAATTTGCTCATTTTTCTATTTAACTCTAGTGGCCTACTTCACATTGAAAGAGTTCTGAGATTTCTCAAGCTGCAAGGTACTCTAAGATCATGAAGAAGAAGGTGCCATGAGTCTGCAAACCATGTTATACAATAGCCCAAATTAGAACAGTTTCACAGGTTGGCAAGGCAGCACAACCAGTATCTCATTTGCTATTTCTGAGCAATTATGCCCTGTTGACTAATAAACATACAGCTGTCTTTAATCAATGTTGTGTCCTTGTCATGCTGTGTGTCATCTCGTTTCTGCTGCTTCTTCCCACAGCATTCTGCAAAAGGCAGAATAACTCTATTTGTCATGAGACAAGTAACATATTGTACATCAGAATTAATAAAAGGCGATGTTCTCCTTTCTTTATATATTCTCTCTTACTTCTGTCATCAGAACACCTCCATTGGACTTAAATATTCATGCTGCTATCCGCACATTGAGAACAGTATGTAATGCTCCTGCGTATGAACCCCGGAGTTCAGGGAGAGAGCACAGGTAACAAGAGCTGCAAATGAAAATCTTCCACCCAAAGGAAAACTGCACTTTTCAGCAGCTCTTCTGGCCCAGAACTAACAGAGCGACACAAGCCCCTCGCAATATGAATTTCCATCTCTGGCACTAATATGCACTTCTACTAGTTCAAGCAGGGAGTTCAAACAGCTTAAAGAAAAAACCCAAATAAATTTAGTTTCCTATCCTTGCACGTGCATTTAAATAACACGTAAACTATGACACCTAATGGTCTGTGGCCACACAGTGAATGAGACTGCTGAGAGTATAAACTCATACTCTTATCTTAGTCCTCCAGTCAATAGGCAATTTCCTTCTGCAAAGGAAGAGTTGAGTATTCTAACAGGATTAGAAGTCCAAAAAAAAAAGTGGATTTTGTCCCTGAATGCTAAAGTAGTTAAGGCAATGAAAACATCTGACACATCGGACAAAGGGCTGTTATGGAAAATCCATCAGAGCCCGCAACGAAGGGACAAATGCACTTACTTCAGCTCCTGGTTTTCTGAGCTCAGGAGGGTCAGGAGGTCCCACGCGAGAGCCTGCTGTCCATCTTCACTCCTGAACTTACTATAGCTTTTGATATGTTGCAACAAGAGCTGATCAAGGCAATCCAAGGCCTTTTCTTGGACAGAACTTTCAGTGTCCATCACAACAGGCACCACTCCGTTTAACCAGGCCTTCTGCACCAGAACGTTGTTGTGATGACACTGAGAGAGACACGCATTGTATTAGAAACATTTGCAATTGTTGTAGGATCCTACATGCATGGGTAAGATCAGCAAAGGCCTAGAAACCTCCAGATTCAGCTACAACTTTCCAAATAATTTTTAATAAGCGTCAGTATCCTGCTCAACCAACACGCAATATGGCAGCATATGGGATGAGGGAATTTTTCCCTCCTTGGCATCGCAAGGTATTTGATCATATCTATGATCAAGCTACCTGGCACTTCTGCTAAAGTATCATAATACTTTGTTTTGAAACCCTATAAATAATTGTAACAGTATCGCAATAAAGCTGTACAGCAGATGATTGAACACTAAAAAGAATACTTAAAAAAAGAGCTTTGCTTAATATAAACCCTGTATCTCCAAGCCTAAGTTACTAACCCTTTGTGAATAAATAGAAGGAGAAATATTGCAGCGCTATCATCTACACATTACATCTCAGTGAAGTGATTCAGGGGTTTTTTAACTCGAGAAGGCCAGCAGCATAAACATTTTCTCCATGACACATAAATCAACAATCAGGAACATAAATGTTTCCAACAGTTGGAAGCATCCTACATAAATCACAACTATGTATAAGAATGAGTCATGACTTACACGTCAAAAGGTAACAAAAAAAAATTAAAACAGTGTCATAAAATGAAATCCAGCGAACGAACAAATGACGTGAACCAGATTTGCCTGTTTCTCCCATCTTTTAACCCACGGTTTGCCCGTCTGAGGTCTGTGTAAGAACTGCTGTGACGTTTCTCTCACCAGAAGGAGCTCGGTGACGGACTGCAGGGCTTGTTTCCGCACTGAAACCGCCGGGTCCCGGCACCGCTCCTGGAGAGGGGTCAAGTCTTCTGCAGTACAAGGGATCACGTTGTGCTTCAGGATGTTCGTAATAACCTGCAAGTCAAAATACCAGCGCAGCTTCGTTGGGAACACAGGCCACGTGCATTAAGTAGCAAATCAGAAATACAATCTACCCCCCACCAACTTTAACTAGAGATTAATTTATCTCGGCGAGAGCGAAACATCGCATTAACAATTTATGAATACAAGGCACAATCGGAGATGTGGAATGAAACAAGAAAGCGTCTTTTCAGTTATTCCGATTGTATAACAGCATTTGGGTAGAGTAAATGTCACAATTTCCCCTTGAAAATAACGTGTCTCTTGTATCAACCATGTTTTTTAACAATCATAAAGCCTTAACTTGAGTAGCTCGGATCAGTGTGCGAGCTGAAAGGCAGTGAACAGCAGACGCGTATTTTTTAAACCATGAAATTTTCCTTGAAGCATATCCCTTTAAAAACTAATGACTTCATTAAACAAAATGAGCACCAAGCAAAGCAATGAATACTTCGAGAAGAGGCTGGAAATAACCTAATCTCTTTGTTAACAAGGTCAAAACAAACTAAGCAGCTAATATGCTTCAGTTTATAAGGAAGTCGCTTAATTGAAATGCCTATTGACATTTGAAAAGAGCCTCTCTTTCTAAATGACGGAATAAGAGAATGGCAGCGAGAGTACTAGAAAAATTTTCCATCATCACGCTTGCATTATTTACTTATCAGGAACTAGTAAACAAGACCTTTTTCAGGCCCCCAGGCACTCTGAAGGAATAGCAAGAAGTTACAGGTGGGTAAAAGCACATCCAGTTCCCTACAGGACTACGGCCTCATTATTTATTTTAGCAGCATTCTGGGCAGTCACTGGGAAGCACGTGAAAAACCCACCGTACCTGGAGAGCAGATTTCCTCACGTTGGTTTTCTCGTCCCCGGCTCTCTGTCTCAGTATGGCCATGACTTCCTTTCCTAGCCAAAAACGTGATAAAAAGAAATGACCCACGCCGCCATTTAGCTTATGAAATGACACCACTGGATACATGGAGCCGCAATCAATTATTCCTCACCTTTTGAATCATTGAAACAGGCTACTGACAAGCTGGCATTACCGATTTCAAGTGTTTTACCATTGCTTTTAAGGTTTCTGTTTAGTGATGGTTGTTAGATTTCTCACAGAATTAAGTAAGATTTCCCAAATATAGGCCAAATTTGGAGATCTGTTACTTAGACAGATTCATGTGGAGATCCCCGCTGTTGCCTTTAAGAAAAAGGATTAGTCACAGGGAACTAATCAAAAGTAGTTTGGAAACAATTCTTTACCAAAGGGTGCAAAGGGGCTTTGGTCTGTGCTTTCTTAACGGGCAGCTAAATGTAATAGCATCTTCCTCCTGAGAACAGCTTGACAGAAACAGCACACAACCTTTTTATTGCGAGATTTTGCCGTTAAAACAGTCCAGCTCTTGTGAAGGTGACCCAATCTGCTAAAATAATCACACTTTGCCAACTGACATTGATTGTACAAAAGAGAAACAAACACACACGACAAACCACCAACCAAACAAAAAACCTGAGTTCTAAATGGCAAAGAACTATCCAGGGAACATAATGTTCATGTACTGTTGGGCAGGGTAACTCGGCTGTGCATACTTCACCCTGCAGATTATCTCTACCCTTCTTATCTTTGCCCTCGTGAATTGAGCACGTTCCGACTATCCTTGCTAAGATTTATTTCGCTTCGAAAACACGAGCTGTTTGGCCTTCACAAAAGCGCAGAATTAGCAGCGGCGTAAGCCAAACAGCGGCGTGTGCCAGACAGCTTTGCTAATGCACCTTGACTGACTCGCAAAGCCCCGTATTCCAGTTATCCTCCTGAGCTCCAGACAGCCCTTTTTCATCCAATGCTCTTCTTAATTTTATTTGCCGAGTGCCAAGTGTATGCTCAGCTGGGTATCAGATACAAAACCAGGCATCCTCTGCCACGAGGACTCTGCGACTAAACAGGGAATACACAATACCTTAGGTGGCCTGGAGGACTTTTCTATCTGAAAGAGCAGATTAATGAAATTTATCAGCGAAATGTTCTAAAAGAAGGCTTTCAATGGAGAAGATTGGAGCCTGGCTCATGGAGATAGGGAGAGAGATCCCATGTGAAGAGCAGCGTGAGACGTGTAACAAAGACACAAACGCAGGATGTGAACTAAGCAGCAAATTGAATTGTCAGCGGTTCAAGAGAGGTGAACAGCAAGAATGCAGAGCAAAGATACCGGCAGAGGCCGAAAGGTTGGGAAGAAAAGCTTTCACACAGAAAGGAAAAGAAAAGAGATTCAAAGAAGGGACATCGTGGCCACAAAAGCCAACTTACACGCTGATTTCGTCCTGTCAACAGATCAGAATTAGCTGCTTGCGCCAGTTCATTTAACCTCACACTTTGCTTACAACTCCAGCCAACACCTGATGCTGCTGAGAAGTGAATTCTTCCCTACATTACAGTGCCAGCCAAAGGTGCTGTGGTTTATGTAGCAAATCCCTACTAGTTCTTTGTGCACTGGAGCAAGAGATTTAATTACCCTTAAATGTATGGAGTTACAAGTATTATATCCCACATCAATTACCATCTTTTTTGGAAAGAATAAATTACCTGCATTTCAACAAGTGTCGCCGCCACACTACTGCAAACGAACGTCAATATGGCAAGATTAAATGTATCTTTCAGCCTAGAGTGGAAATAGTATTTCTTTCTGGCTGGCACTTCCACCCCCTTCATCACCCATAAGTGTTTTTTAACAGCTCTACAGAAAGCTCTCTCCACTTCCTTTGAAAAATGGACAACGAATACATTTCACAAAGTCCAATTAAGGTTTTGAAAAGTTATCTGAAAAGGCCAATATAACTGACATACCGTCAAGCGCAGCAGCGCCGCTGCTGTCTGACAACTCAATAGTTTTGAAAGTCGGTAAGGCCGTCCTTGGATGGTCGGATGTAGCTGAAAGGAAAGTTAAGAGTTGAAGAATAAAAAAAGGCATATGTTCACTGAGCAAGCTGGTTCACTGTTAAACAGAGAGCCTCATGCATGCCCCGGGTTTTACAGATATACGTATTTTTAGAAAATGTCATGCTAAGAAAAGCTTGAGACTTACTATAAGAGAATGACTCTATACCTTCTGCACTGACTGTCATACACGCAGTGTTTGTGTTTGATTCCAAGACTGTATGGTCAGAGGCTGCCAAAAAGAAATAAAAAAAGAAATTAAATGAAGTATTTGAATTCTGGATATTCTGTCATTCCCATTTTTTTTTCAGGCAAGTAATCTAACCGTAGGATGCTACGTGCACACTTCTGAATTGTGCCATCTGGCCTTCACCACACCTGAGGGAGTTCAGAATGCCAGTCACGAGCAAAACAACTTGGCAGAAGCAAAAGGCAACTCGAGATTTAATCAACTGTCAGGCAAGAATGAGCTCTTTTATTTTTTTCAATGAGCAATTTCAGTCGTCTGTAAATACCCTTCAAAGGTATCTCATGGAGGAATCTATTTAGTACCCACATAAATCCCTTCCAAATATAAGGTTTCATGAGTAACAAGACTCATGTCTTTCTTCTCATTATGACACAATACACAAGGACATTATGTGCAGATTTTTAAGTTCCTGACAACTTGTTCTCCTCTCTCCCAGTAATTATTCCCCAGAACGTTCAAGAAATATTGTCATTATCTAACTTACCCATAATACTTACAGCATTGTAATAAGTCCTGTACGCCCTCCAAGGTAGCAGCCACTTTCATTTCGAGACAGTGGGCAAAGCAGCTTAAAGCTTTGCTGCGGACCACGGACGATTTGTCTGAACACCGGCCAAACACCATGACCTGCACTAAAAACTTATGCTTGAGAAACTTCTGAAGATCTGGGGACAAGGAGCTGTCTGAGTTCCTCTCGGGCACGTCCAACAAAGCCAACGCTACATCCAGGGCAAACACTCTGTAGGCAGTCTGGAAGTGAAGGCACACGAGGTGCTCGGTTAGTGTGGACAAAGACACGGGCATCGCCTGCTCCGTTTTAACTGTTTTTAGGCACCAGCAATAACAACAACGCTATTCAGTACTGATATTGAACCCTTCACCTTCAAAATACTCCTGTATCTGAACCCTGGAACATACAAGAGATGTACTTACTTTCGTGTTGAGTGAGTATTTATAAAGCCAAGCGATGAAGTCGGCAAACTCTTTACAAGGGAGTTTATTCAGCAAATTCACCACGGCCTGTGCAGCATATGTGCGATAATCAGCCTTATCTGGGACCTAAAAAACAAGGGCAGTTGCATGGTATGATATGACTAGATGGTATGATATGTTGCATGGTATGATATGGCTAGAAGCCAGAATGGCCTTTCAGGGCTTAGGATAGGTATTTTTTTATTTAATGACATTATATTCAACAAGGACTGGGAGAACAATCACAGCTTCGTTGGTCACTACTTCAGCATCCCCGCACAACCACACAGCAAATTCCCTGAGGCAAAGGCGGAGATTAGGTTAAACCCAGAGTAATGTGTTAGTTAAACCCAGAGTAATCAGTTAGTTCTGATACTTAGCTAGGCAAAGAACTCTCATAACCCTCACTTTCCTCTTCCAAAACAGCAGTAAAAGCAACAGCAAATTTTGGAAAGGTCATGAGTAGGGTACAACCGATTGTGAATGAGTGTTCAGCCTCAGTATTCTCCCAGGGTGTGACACTATTTTTAAGACACCCGAAAACTCTGATAAAGATAAAACCAAAACACAATCAGGCTGTCAAGAAATTTGCAAATGATGAAAATCCTTTAATTCCTTGCAAAACACTATGAAAATGGATTTCCAAACTGTTACAGATACTGCAATGTATCCACACATAAGTTCTTCAGCTCAAGATGCAACAAAGCTTAGCATACCTTGGCACAGATATGTTGCAGTAATATTCGAAGAACAGGAAAAACGACTTCTTTCAGCTCATCTACTACAGAACTGCACAGAAGAAAAAAAAGCGCGAGTTTTAATAACAGAGCAAAAATTAACGAGCTGAAAAACTGACACAAAGCAAAATATAGAAGGTAGGTCCCTTCCACTCACTGCCACTTGTCTGTCAAGCAGCATCTTCTTTCCCCTCTGCCAGCAAGTTGAGTAAATTCTCATTACAGACATTTTAATTAAACCTCATTTGCACAAACAGCTTCAAAGTCAGTGTCAGTTTGTCTCATCGCTTTATCAACTAAGCAGTTAAGTGAAGGCACGCCAGAAGAAAGGGAAGGGTAGTGCCAGAGCCCTGTACTTCACCTGATGAATTTTATAGCCCGATTCCTGGCACCGGTGACGGCCGATGTGATTGCAAGGACTGAGCATCTGGAATTTGCACCCCTCTCCACCATGAGAATGACATTGAGATTTCGCTGGAAGACACAACGAAGGATCTGGAAAGAAAAGGTTATTCTCAGGTTCACTTCAGTAGCAACTGGAGCCCAGGGATAAGCATTCTGGCCAGGCTTATGACAGAAATCTGAACAAAACAAACTTAGATCCAAATAAGAGGACCTGTCAAAACATGAGTCCAGGCAGAATAATTCAAAGAGGTCCCATTAATACACACAACACCTTTCCTAGCCGAGATGCTCTCGTACAAGTCCAGTAGAGCCTAAGAAGGGTTTCCTGGCAATATCAACACATCCCCCTCAAAGCAGTGGGCTGCAATTCATCAGGCATTTGGAACTTGAGGAAATTCATTGCTTTTTGCACAGAAGACATCTGAAACTAAATGCACAGTTTTATCATCAGGCACGCTCGAACTTTTGGAGCTTTCTTGCTGCACTTTTGGCACACAGGTAAGCGGGAGATGATAAACCGTGCTTGACAATTTAACAAAATAAAAATGCAAAGCTGCAGACGCATTTCTGGTAGAACTGGCTGCTCCATCATGACCAATATTCTGTGAAGGAGAAGCAGCCCTGCTTACCATCATCTGTGCATAACCCTTCCCCATCATGCTTCTCTGCTGCAACCCAGTGCCACAGCGCACGGCAAGCGGTGCTGCAGCTCCACCTAGCACGAAACAAGAAAATTCCAGGCAAACGCAGCAACCTGGCATTCTTTTTAAGATACAAAGATCTAATGCCACTGTAGCTATCCTCTGTTTTCGATTTGTTTGCCGCAGGAGTCACAAGAGTGCAGAATTCAATGCACACAAGATGCATCATCATACAAGCCACGGGAAATAAGGACTGGGATGGAAAACAGTGTTATGCGTCTGACCCACCAAACTCGTGCACACACACACAATGTAGAACTGATGTAAAAAGTAAAAAATGTGCAAACAAAAATTACACGCAGAGAAGGAAAGAAACAACTACTCCTTTCCAGTACTGCAGTGAGGATTTTAAAGGTTTTGTCCAGCTTTTACCTTATCTTCTGAACCATGTAGAGGGGAACACAGCAATCGCAGTCCATGATAGGCCAGCTCAGGTATGTACTTGGCTTCATTAATGTTCCTAAGCAAAAGGAGGCAAAGAGGTGTCTTCATCTCTCACCAGAGAAACATTTACTACAACTATGACAATTAAACGTGCTCATTGACTAGAGAACACTCAATATTCACTAAATGTTTCCTTTACTGTTAGCTAGGTGGAACGTGTTCTAATTATCTTTCACAAAAATAAATCACTGCTTTCATTTTCGTATCAGCAGGATAATAACAACACAAGCGCTGAGCGCTTTACTTGCTCAAAGCACCGTATAAACATCGAGAATGACTCGCTCACATTGCTGCTGAAAACTCCAACTCGTGTACCGCTGGCTCAAAGCTTGTCATTTCAACAAAGATCTGCGGGGAAACAAAACCAAGCTTTGTTAATTCACGTGAGGGCAAGACGTGCTGGTCTGCTTGGATGCTTGGGGGTCAGACGATAGAGAACTAGAGAACACCACCAGTTTGTGTCAGGGGATGGAAGTTTCCTTGAGCTGAATTTTATTACCTGCAGGCAGTTCTGCACACACTGAGGTTTTTCTCTGAGGGAGAATTTCGGTAGAAGTCTTAAGAAGTTTTTCAGAAGAAGGAAGACTGAGTTGCGAATTTGAAGCAGCTCGTCATTTGAAAAGTAAATGTCTTCACAATCTTCTTCTTCCTCCTCCTCCTCTTCCAATATCTCTTCCATCTACATGAGTAGAAAAGAGAAACAGCACCATCCTGTCCCACAGCACTGCCTGATCTCTTTTGCAGCTTTTGCTGCTCCATAGAGTTCTCATGATTTCACATCCAAAATTCTAAATATTTCCTTTCAGATTAGTTAATGCACTTAACAGTAAAAAAAAGCCTCCATCTGCTGCTGAGCTTTCTAACAATATGCCGCAGACAAATAAGCTGTATTTTTTCTATTAGTCAGCAACCAGAAAACTGCAGCTAACGTTGAATCATCAGACCCCTGAAATTCCTAATAATAGGTAGAGGATCAAGAACACAGCTGAACTGCTGAATATAAGGTTAAGAATTAAAACAGGGGTAAAAAAAGAGGAAGGGTATCACACTGACCTAGAAGTGAAACAGCTTGCCAACAATTTGCTTATTAATAGAGATTTGTATCTGAAGAGATTAAACAAACATCTTACATTGCCATTCCTGTGTGGTTTTCCTTTCTTTCTGTTCCTTCTTGCCTTGGTCTGAGAGCTTTGAGAGTGCGTCTTCTTTCTTTTCTTCATCAGATCTGGTTCTTGAGGCCAACATTTTGTCAGGGTATGAAGGCATTTATCAAACATCACTTGATGGTACAGCTGGTTAACTATGCTGCCTGTTCAGAAAACACATCATCAGCCATCTCCCAGACAAAATACAGTGAGCATCAAATCACCTGGCCATTTGCTTTGACAGCCAAATAGATGTTCAGGACAAAGAGAGTTGAGTAGAAGAAGAAAGAATTGTTTGAACAAAGGCAAACCGCAACAGGATGACATGTCATCAGTAGTGACATTGTCTGGTAGGATCTGATTGACCCCTTCTAGCTGGTAACCTACTGCACAGCAGCAAAATGTGTTAACCTTGAATACCGAAGGATAATGCTGTGAATGAACCTGCTGGAAAACTGCAGCTACTGGTTATTTTAAAGAAATATTTCTGCTTCCACAAATGAACCTGTTGAAAAGCTGCCACTTGTTCCACCCTGAATTCTCATAAATGGCAGAAAGCTGATTTTGCCTGGCGATGTTTTATCCACCCATAAAGAGGTACATCCCTTGGCTCACCTGGGATTTCCAGCAGCAAGAAGTACAACCCGGCCGCGTGAAGAGCGTAAATCCGCTGCTGTGCGTCAGCTCTTTGGTGCTGGCCCGCGTGGACAAAGTGATGCAGCACCGCCACGAGCGCGCTGGGAGGGAAGTTGTTTTCAGCAAACAAGATCCAGATATTCTGCGGCAAGATACACACGTAATAGTGAGAAATCCTGCAGTAACATCTCTCTCTACAAGCAGCAACTATTCACATTATAACAGTTGCCACTGCAAGGGTCCAATGGGGAGCAAAGGACCTGACGGTGAAATATTGCTATCGGACTGAATCATGGTGTGAACGGTCTGTAAAGATACGAAAGTTTGTAGTTTTCTATGCTTGGGCAGACCTTTGTGCAGGTGCCCAGCTTGAGCCAGCCCTTCTGCTATTCTACTCCATTACATTTTTTATTTGCTAAGAATTTTGTCTCCTGAAAGTCTGCTCTGCATATGGTTATCAGGCCTGATAAGTTTGCTTATATATCCCTGTATATAATACATATGAAAATATGTACTAATACATATATAAAAAATACATTAAAATATTTGTAATAATTATGTTATAGGGTATATGATGTTGTATTATATTATGAAGATATCTTTTAAATTTGGAAAGAGCTTCCGGCAACCAATGGTAGGACAAGGGGTAACAGGTTCAAACTGCAACGCAAGACGTTCCACTTAAATTTGAGAAGGAACTTCTTCCCGGTGAGGGTGGCAGAGCCTGGCCCAGGCTGCCCAGGGGGTTGTGGAGTCTCCTTCTGTGCAGACATTCCAACCCGCCTGGACACCTTCCTGTGTAACCTCATCTGGGTGTTCCTGCTCCATGGCGGAATTGCACTGGATGAGCTTTCCAGGGCCCTTCAACCCCTGACATTCTGGGATTTCCACTGGAGCATTCTGGCACATATGGCAAGAAACGTTTGGGACAGTTTTAGACTATTTTGCGAATTTCAGGGCAGAACAGACTCGAATGGCAGAAGAGCCCAGGGCCTGTGAGTTTATGAAGCAGAACGTGAGCTCACCTCTCTGTTTTCCTGGTCCTCCCCAGCAAAGGGCGACAGGGCCCGGTAGAGGCGGGTGAAAGCATCGAGCCCATCGCCCGTGATCTCCTCGGCGATGAGGGGATCCAGCGGCTCCACGTCGATGAAGTCCAGATCCCACACCGTGTTCGCCCAGACTGGCGGGAAAACGGAGCATCAGACACCAACATAAACACGGGATAACCCCAACACAAGCAGGTCCCGGGGGACAACGGTTTGGGACGCGAGTGCCGCCCGTCGTTACTGGACCTGTGCGCGTCCCGGCCGCCCGCACCCCCGCGTCGGGGCGCACCCGCGGCCGCCCCCCCAGCCCGCACCTGCGCCCGCGTCCCGCAGCCTCCAGGCCGCCAGCGCTGCCGCCACCGCCATCCCGCCGCCGTTCGAAGCGGCCAATCGCGCCGAGCGGCCGAACCCCCGGAAGCGGCGGGGCCTCGGCGCTCAGCGCGCCTGCTCGGCGGCACCCGGGGCGGGGAACGCGGCGCGGCCCCGGCTCCGCATGCGCGCTGCGGGACGGCCCCGGCCGCTCGCTCGGTGAGGCGGGGGCAGCGGCGCCGCGGGGTCCCTGCAGCGGAGGAGCCGCCGGGTCCCCCCCGCCGCCGCCTCCCCGGCGTCCGTGCCGCATTGCGGGGCCGCTGTCACCGCGCTGCCGCTCCCCGCCCGGCGCCGCAGCCCCGCGGGCGCGGGGGCCGAGCTCTGTCCGTGGTCCCGGCGGGGCCGCAGCCCCTCCCGCTGCCATGAGCTTCTTCGGGTTCGGGCAGAGCGCGGAGCTGGAGCTGGTGCTGAGCGATGCCGAGAGCCGGCGGCGGGTGGAGCACAAGACGGAGGAAGGCAAGAAGGAGAAATATTTCCTCTTCTACGACGGGGAGACCGTCTCCGGGCGGGTGGTCCTCACCCTCAAGCACCCCAACAAGCGGCTGGAGCACCAGGGCATCAAAGTGGAGTTCATCGGGCAGATCGGTGAGCGGGCACGGGGTTGCGTTTTGCCGAGGCCGGCGCGTCCGTCTCGCCTCGGTCGCGCTGCCGGTTTGCACGCACGCTGGCGGGAGGGCTGGGAACATCCCTACGGTATGGAAATCCCAACTAGGTTACGCTGGCTCTCGAGCAGTTTGCTGTGCGGAGAATTCCCGTGCAATTATTCGCTCGAGCTGGGCGACCCCGGTCTGTTCTCCAGGCGAGCTCCAGTCCTTTTCCAGGTCATTGTTCTCTTGTCCTATTTTATGGCTCCTGCTTGGTCACCGATTTCAGCTCTAAAATGCATATGCTTGGCAGTAGGGTAGAATTCAGTTTCTGGCCTGAGCCTGGACACCCTGGCCACACCAGCTCTCAGGCGCTGTGCTCCAGGCTGCCTTGATTCGCAGCTCTACAAGCTGTTTGCGTTTCTTGTGTGTGCCTATGGATTTGGTGCAGCGGGAGGCAGTGGCTGTGCCAAAGATGGTCAGTCGGGTGGGCTTTGTCCATATGTCTCAGATCATCAACTGCACCTTCCCAGCCCCTGCCCCACGATCAGCACTCCTGAGGCCCGCGGGCTCAGCCCAGCTGATTCCAGCTTTTATTCTCTGAGCGGGTGACTGCGCATCCTTTCACGGTTAGTTGGGTGACTTCGAGTTGTTCAAAACTTGTGGTTACCTGTGCGTGTAACCAATTTAGATTTAATATTTCCTGCTTTCTTGGAGGAAAGGCAGCTGCCACACCCGCTCCTCAATCGGAGTGGCCATGCCCACGTTTCGTGGACATGCCTGAGACCCACACGCCAAAACAAGTCCAAGATGTTCCCAGTGATGCGATGGTGCTTTTGCCTCGGGTCTGCGGCGCTTTGTACTCGAGTTTAACCCTCAAAATCACTGCGCCTGCCACCTTTGCATTGCAAATTGTGTGGTGTAGGAAAGTGAAACAGAGGTTTCCCCACTCAGCCCCGATACTGCTGGCGCTTAGTATTTTTGATGTGCACAACGCTGCCTTTGGAAAGAAAGGGGAGGATAGGCAGGTAGATCTCGTATGTGACGGAGTTCATCAGGAGCTCGCTCATGACCTCCTACTATCTGATTATGATCGTCAGTGGAAATTAAGCATGAACTTTGCTTCCTGCTCCGGTCTGTCTCCCCTGTGCTGCTTATGATTCCCCACTTTGGAAGACTTTTGAGCCACATGTATTTAGACTAACTGCTCTGAATTCACGTTATTGCCCAAGGAGGGTGTGCTGCGAGCTGCAGGGGCTACGCATCAGTCCTTGCTTTCTGCCCATCTGTTAAAGCGCTGAAGTTTGTCCTGCTGATGGCACTTCCATAATGCTTTCCATCTCCAGACAGCTTGTCTTATGTTCTGACTTCTCGCTGCTGTGAAGTCAGTATCGATATGAGACAATTTAGCAGGTAGAGAGGCTGTGACATCAAGGAGTGATGTGTCACAGGAGACATGGCTTGTCCAGACTCCAAACACCGTGTCCTGCGTGGTGAGCACAGAACCCACATAAGATTTTGGTTCACCTGTGTCCTGAGCATGCTACCAAATACGTTGGCAGGTTATATTTTTCATCTGGAAACCTTATAGCTCTGAAAACCTAAAATGACAGCTTATACCTGTTTGAAACACTAATGTCTTCTGAAGCGTGGGAAAGATTGATTCTTCCTCTTCTTAAGGCTGCGAATTACAAATCTGTGCCCTTCTGAGGCAGCAGAGAACTTAGTACGCTGACATTTGCCTCCCCTTGCTTTAAATTCGATCATTGCCTTCTGCATCGTGTGGGCAGATGATATATTCCGCTTTTTATGTGGCACGTGGCTTCTCCTTGTCACATCAACAAGCACTTTCAATGGACACGTTCTCAATGCAGAGAGAGTTGGTTTATTTATGTCACCTGCCTGCCCAGCCTAAAGGGATTGATGGCACTCGCTGCTCTGCTAAGTGAGGGGTGTTCCAGTGCCAATATTTCCATTACGGAGATAAGGTGAGCAGAGGGGTGGGTGAAGCAGACGTTGCTTAAAAGCCGAAATCTCATTTTGCATCTCAAGGAGTGGAGAGTCAAGGAGCTGAGCCTCACTGCAGTTCCTGCACGTTACTAATACCTCTGTGAAGCCTCCTCTGCACGGTTTAGTGCTGACACTGAACTTGTGTGTCTATGACTGCTCGATGACTGAGGTTTTTGTTTCCTCATCTAACCGTATCAGATTGGCTCAGGCTTTACCTGCTAGAAGGACTGTGTGGGTGTCTTGTAGTCGTTCAGCTCACACGCAGGGTTGGGGAGGGCAGGTTTCATTGATGGTTGTGTGCGGTAAAGAGCTGTTCACGCCCGGAATATTGTGGAGAGAATTATTGGAAGGGATTGCGTGAGCTGCTGGCTCCTCTTCTCAAATGATCTGAACATAATTAATATTGATAATAGGTGACCCATGTCACCCTAAGGCAAGCTGAGTTCCTGATTCGCTGTAGTAGGTGAGGCTGTGTGGACCTTTTTTTTCGTGTTTTGGGGAGGAAAGTTCTGGCCTGCATGTTGCTCTGATGAAGAGCATTGTGGCCACAGGCTCCCCTGGTAGGTTCTGTGAAGGGTGGTGAGGGAAGCCGTGATCTGGAGAAAAGAGTTGCTCTCAGCTGGGACATCTCCTGCCTTTCCTCACTGTGCCACAGAGAGTTAAGCATGACTGGACTTTTCTCTTCCCAGAACTCTACTATGACCGAGGAAACCACCACGAGTTCGTGTCCCTCGTGAAAGACCTGGCCCGTCCTGGTGAATTCACTCAATCACAGACATTTGACTTCGAATTCACACACGTGGAGAAACCTTATGAGTCCTACACGGGGCAGAATGTGAAGCTACGGTGAGTCTCCTCCCCTCGGTGACCCCAGCTCTTGCGTTGATATCATACTGGAGCACAGTGTCCGTTCCCAGACATCCTTGCAAGCTTATAATGTAACTAACTCCAAATGAATTTTGGTGGGCTGAGTTGCAAAAGGCTGTCTTTGAGGGCTCTTACTTTTATAAGCATGCATCAGGCTTTATGGAACTTGTTTTGCACCATTTAAGTGATAAGTAAATCTGTCCCTTCTGAATTAACCAAATGCTTTATTTGGTAATTCAAAAACCAAAAAAAATTGTTTGCTTGACTCTCCAACAAGGACATTTTTGCTGCCTTATAATCAGTCTTGTCAACTTTAATTGTGCTCTGTAAGCAAACAGATGCCCAGCTTGCATCTTGTTCTTACGTTGCAAACTGTATTTCACATCTAGGCAGTCCAGTTGACTTGAAATCCAGTCACTGGCTTCGAAGCAGGGGCTGGAAAATTCCGAGGTGTGCAGAAAGAAGTGTGCCTGTGGAGACCGCTGTGATTTAACCCCTTGCAAAAGGGCAGTGGTTTTGACACCTGCAGGCTGTTACTCACATCCCCAAAGTGGTGCTTGGGCAACTCAGGCCCACAAACACAGGAAAGGTTAGACAAGTCTTAGAGTCTGCTTTTCCCTTTGAAAATTCCTTTCTGTCTCTTCCAACATGGGGCGTTAGCTGCTCCAGAAGCCAGGGGAGCAGTAGGACTGCCTGGCTAGCCCAGTGCAGTCCTTTCAGCCCCATGTTTTGTTTCAGTTTTGTCTCTGGTGCTACCTGTGCAACCCTAACAGGAGGGGGACTCTCCCTGCAGGTATTTTCTCCGAGCGACCGTCAGCCGCAGACTGAACGACGTGGTGAAGGAGATGGACATAGTTGTGCACACCCTGAGCACCTACCCAGAGCTCAACTCCTCCATTAAGATGGAGGTGGGGATTGAGGATTGCCTGCACATTGAGTTCGAGTATAACAAGTCCAAGTAAGTGTCTCCGGAGCAGCTGGTGGCTGTGGGGAACCATCTGCCGGAGGGCACAGCGCGGTGTGGAAGCCCGAGGCGTGTGTCTTGCATGTGATCCTCAAAAATACAGCTAAAGTGGGACCTTAATTCAGGCAACAGAATTTGGAAACAACTCTTTTAGAAACTACTTTTAATGCATCTTTCCCAGCTGATGCTAGCAAATCTCCCTGCAGTGTCGCATTTGGATTAGTTTTAATTGACGTAAAAGATTGGTTTGGGAGGCTTTGCTGTCGCAGGGGTTTCTTGCAGATATTCAGCTTGAAATTTTGGTTTTAATTTATCTGATCATGCGACACGTTCCTGTTGATTTCCAAACGACCAAAGGGTGAAAGATGCAGTGCTGTTTGCAGCAGCATAGCGGAGGTGGTTGATATGCCATCCGAAATCGGCAGCTGGGCTGTGGGTAAGAGCAAAGTGCCTGACAAGCAAGTTCTCGCTCTTCAGTCCGAGTCCTGGTGTTTTTATTTGGTGCTTTTCTTCCTTTATGTCCTAGGTACCATTTAAAAGACGTGATTGTCGGGAAGATCTACTTCCTGCTGGTGCGAATCAAGATCAAACACATGGAGATAGATATAATTAAGAGAGAAACAACGGGGACCGGACCCAACGTCTATCATGAGAACGACACAATAGCTAAATATGAGATCATGGATGGGGCGCCTGTGAGAGGTAAGAATGCAAGTGAACCCTTCCAAATGCCTCTTCTCAAGTCTTTTTGGGTGGGAATACAAGTCCTGCAGTATATTCAGCTGAGTCTGTGTGCTCAGTAGTAGTTTGCATCCTATTTCACTGGTGGGCTCGTGGCAGTTGAAATAGGTGATGGTATGATGAGGAAGAATTGAGGCACAATAAGTTGCAGTGACTTAATACTTTTGATGAAGCAGTGGCAGAACCAGGAATAGATGTAAATTCACTGTTGGCATGGGCCACCAGCTGGCATTGCTGCAACTCGGAGCAGGAAGATGGTGTTCTAGCTCTGTGCCAATCTCTTGTGCCACTTCTTTTCCAGTTCCATTGCCCAGCAGAGTCACCTGCCAGAGAAAATGTCACCTTCCTTATTTTTTCCTGCAGTGCTGTCTTGATGCAGATCACAAATGAGTCCTGTGCTGTTAAAGTGGAGATGGAATAGCTGTCAGCAAGGGTAGGATCCTGGCTATGGACCACACGTGCTGATTTTTGAAGAGAGTTGAAGTCTTTTAGCTCATCCTACTCCACTTGTGGAAACGGTCATAAAGGTTGTGGCCCAGGGAGATTTTGTTTTGCTTTCCTAGTTCGTACCCATGCGTTCTGTCTGTGCTGAAGGTTCTGTTTGCTTTTTAGGGGAATCCATTCCCATCAGACTCTTTCTGGCTGGCTACGAGCTGACTCCAACGATGAGGGACATCAATAAGAAGTTCTCGGTGCGTTATTACCTCAATCTGGTGCTGATCGATGAGGAAGAGAGACGCTACTTCAAACAGCAGGTGAGAAACAGAGCTCTTAGTTCTTCCTGGACCTGCAGACTGTCACTCGGGATGCTATGTTATAAAGACCTGCTGGGAATTTGGGATTCCCACAGGAGAGAATCATGTTCTTGGCTGAATATCTGTAAGGACTAGACTAGTCTGCAAAGAAGGAATAGTCCACGCAGGTCGGATGTGCGTGGTGATAGGGATACATGTAGAAGGTGCCCACCTGGGACTTCTTTTCCTCTCTGCCCTGTGGTGGAGCTTCTGTGCTTCACCTTATCAATTGTGATGTGGCAGCCGATGGCAGCAGGACAGAGATGCTCCAAACATCCAGTGGGTCACCGAGGAGAAGCGCTTTACCCAAATTTTCCAGGAAGGCTGCGTTGCGAGGCCTCTCCTTGCCACTGCAAGTGGCCTCATACGCGTGGGCGCAGGTGGAGAGTGCCAGCACGGGCTGAGTTCTCGCTGGGTGCTGCCCAAGCTGCTTGGCTCAGCCTCGGGGTCCGGGTGGGGCTGGCAGAAGGTCTCACAAGCCCTGACAAGCCCCGCTGGCTGTGTTACTGCAGGAGGTGGTGCTTTGGCGGAAAGGAGACATAGTGAGGAAGAGCATGTCCCACCAAGCAGCCATCGCGTCCCAGCGGTTTGAGGGGACGTCCTCGCACGCTGAGGCCAAGACCCCCGGCCAGCCCGCAGAGAACAACGGCCGGCAGTGAGAGGCCACGCGGAGGAAAGCTGCTGTGGAGCCGGTGGGGACAGCAGCACGGGGGACGAAAAAAACCACTTCAGAGACTTCACGAAAATAAATATCCGTTTTTGACTTAATTCCTTTCTTCGAAGGACTCGTAGGGTGGGAAGGGATGGGAGGGCGAGGCGAGCGGGAGCGCTGGTGGTGCGGAGCTGAAGGTACCTCAGTGCTTCCCAATCAACTACATTCCTCTGGGGTCGGCTGCTTTGAGGTGCGGAGGCTGCGCAGCTGCCTGATCTCCTCTTTGCCCCGAGATTCTTCAGCTTGGCAATGGGGAGGGAAAGAGCAAGTGAAGGCCAGATCTGCTGCTTCTTCCCGGCGGTGTGGAGGTTGCTTTGGGGCGGTGTAGGATGGATGATTTTTCTTGCCTTTCTGAAATGACACAGTGAGTAGCTGGAAGGTAGAGGAGGGAGAAAGAGACTGAGACTGCTTGAAAATGCTGAGTGTTATCCCCTCGCTGCCTCCCCTTCCTCTTCATGCTGGCGTTGGATTCCTTGTCACAAAGTTGTGTAACGTAGTTGAGTCAGCCCTGGGGCTGCCAGGGCAGCGGGCGGGCTGTCGTGTCCTTGCTGCGGAGCTCCTGACGGCCGCGTCGCGTCGAGCGGGAGCTGCGGCTGGTAGGAGGGAGTGAGGCGTGCGAACGTTGTAGGAGGTGGCACAGGTTGGGCAGAGCAGTGAAGATCCCAGCGCTGCTGGGCGGGCAAGTAGCAGGGACAGGAAGGCTCCTGGCCAGGGGCAGTGCCTTCCTAGTCATGTCCCGGCAGCTGCCCGAGTGCCCCTGAGATTCAGTCTCTCTGGTTGCTGCACTCATACAGGTCCCGGCTGCTGCAGAGCAGGGGCAGACCAGCTCTGAGGGGTCTAGAGGATAGTTTTGGAATGTGCAAAATAAACAGGAGCTCTCTTGGGAGCGTGCACATGCTGCCCTGCTCATGTCTGTGTCCTCGTGGCAGGGCAGGCTTTGTAGTAGGGACAGGCGGCAGCACAGAAACACGTGTGTGTTGTTTTGCTTGCTCCCTTGCGCCTGTGGGATGAGGATTAGTAATTGCAGAAGGTGGATGCAGTTGTTTGAAGAAGCTCATGTGTGTGTGCTGCTATGTGAAGCCAAGCGGCAACTGGAAGGACAGTAGAGCTCTCTGATTCCAGAGACATGTTCCTGAGGCCTGAGCTGAAGTCACCAGTGAGGTCTGAGGGTATGAACTGAGAACCTGAATGCAGGTTTCTTTCTTTTCTTTTCTAAAATAAGCTTCTTTTAGTCTCCAGCTAAGTAGAATCATGAGAACATTCCCAGAAGGGAGTCACTCCATTCAAAATTAGATGTGGCTTTGTAGACTTGACTGAGTCTGGAGAATATCCACACTGTGTAGATGCCCTCCAAGGAAGCAGGTGGTCAGACCTCCTACCAGACAGCGAGACAAGCCTGCGCTAAATCCTGGGACATGAGCTGTATGAAGTGGGATTTGTCTGGATTTCCCTGAGAGTTTGTGGCTCACTAGGGTTTTGTCCAGCTTGCTTTTGACCCTGGAATCAATGTCCTCTGCCTCTGTTCTACAGCTCGGTGTAGAACAGTTATGTGCAGCTGGGAAATTGAAGTGTCTTCTGCTTTGTTTAGTGGAACAGTGCTGGTGGGGGGAATGGGGCCTGGGTGGGAAGGGAAGCTTTTATGTAATAAGACAGCTACTGTATTTCAGTGATAAATGTGTGTTTCTGCTTGCCAAAGTAAGTTATCTTTCACTTACCACATGTAAGGATGTGTTTTTTAGTAGAGCTGGACAGTCTCACCCTGTTGCAGAGGACACTAATGATCTCATCTCTGCTGAATGCTTATGTCGCATCATGTTTCTGCTCTGTATAGTGAAGACGTGGCTTGCTTTTCTTTACATGAGAAGTCTGTGCCATGGGCTGGAGCCATGTCTTCCTAAGACTGAAGCAAAAGCTTACTTTAGACACCACCTTGCTATGCCAGGGTGGTACCCGGCTGCAGGCCTCCCATGGCAAAGGAATCTGGATGTTACTTTTGACACTCACTCTACTCCCTGCTCTGTGTAGGGGGAACCACCTGTGCTGTGGCAATACACAATCATCTGGAGACAAGCGCAGCTCCCACTGGGAGCCCCTGGGGATACCAGACTATCTTTCGGCACCCTGACCACCCTTTAGCTTTCCCCCAACTCCCATCCCACCTTGAATTGTTTTTCCTTGCTTATTCCTCTTGATTGTAGGCCATGTGGTGTTAAAGAAACCCCATGGATGGAGATGTCGCTGCATTCCAAGAGTGTTTGTTTACTGGCTGAACACCCTCAGTACTGGGTGTAAGAGAATTGTCTGGCAAGACAATGGACTGTAAGGAGATTTCTGTTAAACATCTCTTCCTCACTTTTGGAGGGATTACTTGGAAAAGGTGCATGAGTCTATACATGGGGTTGGTTTGGGTTTTTCTTCCTACTTTGTGCCCCTTTCCCCCGTGTCCCTACTTGTGGAACCACAACTTAGAAACGATCCCCATTTTTACTTACTCTAAACGGACCATTCAACCTGTTACCCACCAGGCCCTCTGTTTTTCTGGGGTGCAGCAGATGTGCTGAGCATCTTTAGAGAGAAGTTGAAGCATAAGGTCACTCCAGGAGGAGGTACTACAGAAAAGCATTTCAATAGTGTGGTGAGGGGCGGTTGCTTTGCGCAGTCATGTCCCCAAGCTGGGTGGTTCTGTTCAGTACTCGGGTCATTCCCTCTCTCCCCGGCCAAGACAGGTAGGGGCAAGCATACAAGTACTAAACCAAGCAGTGAAACCTGTAATTAAGCCTCTGCTGTGTTTACATGTTTCTTAATTCGTTGTCTTTTCAATGGCTGTATTTTAAAACTTGGGTTTTTTGTCTCTCCAATTAAAAAGAGCCAGTCCTGGCTGTCAAATGCTGTGCATGAGTTTGTCTGATATGGTTTATATTGCCTGGACTGGGTGGGTGTTGTTGTTGTTGTCGCGGCAATCAGGCTGGATGTGTATATAAAGTTTCTTGTTCTAGACAGAAGCTTAGTGATACCTTTCTGAAGAAAGATGCTCCTCTGCAGTACATAGAACTGCACTGGATCCTGCAGTAAACATCCTCAAGGAGGATGTACCTGTTTTGTCCTTCAAGAGATAAATTGCAGATTTTTCCACTATTAAAAAGGGAGTAGCTGCAATTCATTCTAAAAGGCTTTATTTAAAAATAAGCAAAAATAACAGTATGTCAGAATAAGGGACGTAGAGCTGCAAATCGTGTGCGGGCAGGTTCTTGGTGCTGTGATTGAGCAAGTAAACTTAAGAATGACGCTGGTTTCGGAGGAGGCATCAGCAGGCTGGGTAGAAGCTGTGCTGCTCTTGGTTTCTTAATGTGGCTTTTCCTCTTCCAGGCCCAAGACAAAATCAAATTCCTCTGTGTTGAAAAGGTAAGGAAGAAAAAGCCATAACTGGAACTTCCAAGTTCTCTGAGCGAGGGCTGACTCACAGCAGCAGGAGTCCGGAGAAGGTCCTTACCTTGTGTCAGTGGTTGGATGGAAAGACGTTGCCTTGTGAAAAGCATCATGTTCTTTAGGGGCCCTCCATCTGCTTTGTGTGCCAGGTGGTGAGCCTTGATTTCGGAGAGGGGGATGAAACGTTTTGTCATCCGCACGAACTGGACATCCACCTGGGAAGTGACGGGCAGCAAAGGGGCACGGTTGGAGAAGGATATAGCCTCCAGATGGCACACAGATCTTTGCAGGGATAAAGATGTTAAAATGAAGCAAATGACTGATGCATATAATGGTATGGGAGCTTCTCTTTGCCCAGGGCTAAAAGAACCTGCAGATACTTCTGGCAGGTGATCATTTACATGAATCTTAGCACTGTGCACTAGCAACATACGTTCTTGTTGTCATGGACAATACAAAATTAAGATGTGGGATGTAGGCAGCCTGTGAACAGCAACTGCCCTCTAATTTAGTGTGCCTCAGAACTACAGGATTGTTTGCTGTAGACTGAGAATGGTATTAAAAGATGTTCAGTCTCTTTCCTAACCCAGAATTCTGCCATGCGTGGAGGTCAGTTTTGCATCCATGTAAGGTGTGAAAGCTTAGGGAGATACATTTTGGCAGCTTTCTGGAAGAGATGGGGGAAAAGGTAGAGAAAACAATCAGAATTGGGTTTTCTCTTGAGAGAGAAAAAAGTAGCTATGCCAGGACAGAAGCTTAAGAAGACATGCAATATGATGCATAAAAGCTTCTACCTTTACTTGGCTTGCACACAGAGCTTGAAAGAGCTGTATTTAGTTTACTACATTACCATGGACCATTTAGGGTTCTCTTTTCTGCTGGTGGAATCATAATGAGGATCCTTCTGATCAAACTGTGTATGATCAGGGTATGCCTCCTTTACGATCTGAAGCAGAACAGGAGAAGAATGTGAGACAAGTTCCCATCAGTTAAAAACTGCTGTCAGCAAAGGGTATGAAGTGCCCTTGGGAAAGCTGTGGCTAAAAATAAGGAATAATCCTGATGCAAAAATCAGCCTTGCTGAACTCTCTTCTGATACATTTCCTTCCTTTACATTTCTTTGGTTGAAGCACTGCAGAACAGTGTGGCTGTTAAAGAAGCATCGTCACCTCTTCAGTGAACGATGTGGAAGGAGCACATGCAACAGAGGAAAACTGGGTTGATGATAATAGTCTTTGTGACCAGTTCTCCTCTTAAAGAAAAAGCTTCTCTGCATCCTAGGTTTTATATTACTGCCTTGCAGGCTCAGCTGGCTAGAATTTAGTGAATCGGATTTTAATCAGAGTGTGGAACAACACTGGACTTGGCTGGAAGCACCATGAAATGTCAGCGGGACAGCAGCAGTTTGGTTCCACTTCTCTGGGGAAAGACGCCTGAGCGAGCCCTGCTGTGATCTGCACTGTTGAGCCAGGATGCCCTGGGCTCATTCGCCGCTCTGATTAGACTTTCACACTCCTTAGACACCGAGGCATAAGTAGGACTAATGAGCTGTTCAATAACCCACCAATTGCTGCTTTTTCCACCCGCCTTGAAACACAGAACGGGAAAGATGCACTCACCTTGACGATGCCCACAACGCCGGGCTCTTTACAGTTGCTGTGGTAGAAGAAGGCCTGCTGCCCAAGTTTCATGGCTCTCAGGAAATTCCTCGCCTGTTGGATGTAAACAAGAGACTTGGAGCAATTTGTATCAAGCTCTCCGGGTTTCATTACAAACAGCTCGGAACAAGAGCTAACAGGAGAGGTGTATGTGCTTCAGAGCTACTCATAAGGTTTCCTGCAGCAGTTGTGCAGATGTTTTATGCTGCAAGGAAATGAAGCAAAAACAAGGCTAAAGAGCAAGATGCCGTTTGTTGGAAAGTATGTGGGAATTTAACAGCTCAGCCACCCTCGTTCAGGGATAGCAGAAGACTCAAGTTAATTGTCAGCAGCAGAGCATATCATGTATGAGAAGGAAGCATATATAGGAAAGGGATCCTACATTGTAGGGGAAGCACATGTGGATTTCCTTTGCAGAGAGGCGTGGAATAGAAAGCTGTACACTGCCAAGCCACAGTATTTGGGTAAGTACAGACTTGCTAAAAGGTGTCAAGAGAAATAAAGGCTGGTCTAAGCTAAAGACAAACTGGATTATTTGACAGAATATTACACAGCCTGAATGCCCCTTTGACCTAGAGGCAATTAAGCGGGAGTTTTGACTCCTGACAAAATGCACTTATAAAAATCAGGCAGAGTGCCTCACAGGGAAATCCCGCAGGCAAAGGGAGCAAGTTACCTGTGGGGAGAGCCACCTTTTTTCTAGTGCTGTTTCAGTGACTCCACCTTTGACATGTGCTCCTTACCTGGTAGTTTCTTACTCCATCCCAATGGGTTGTCTGGTTGGGCTGAGCTTTCAAGTCATCAATGCTGAACTGCCAAATGGAATGAAAATAGAGATTGAGCTCAGGTCATTGTCTACATTGTGCCTAAATATTCGTTCCCAGGAGCTCCTTCAATTGTAGTACAAACTTGACACGATTTTTTTGGTTCCCACAGGGGCTAAAGAAAAGCTTTCACAAAGGAGGAACACTGCAGCAGTGCAAAGTCTGAAATAGATGCTGCCCCTGCTACCAACAGCTAAGCATCCTGAGGGCCTGATTTCCTCTTGCATTACATTATCAAACCCCAAGTTTGTCACCCTGTAAAAGAATAACATTATCTTTCTCTTTTCAGGAAGACAGGTGGGTTTTGAGAAGACACAATAGTGTTAATATTGCAAACAATCTGAATTGTTTTGTCCTATTACTAGGCGTTCAGGCACTAACGCTCTGGATAGTAGTGAAACTACTTCTGTACTTCGCCGAGTAAGGATGGTGTCAGTGCTTACTTTCACATCCACTCCCTTCTCGAGCCTGCTCTCTGGTTCCGATTTCAGAAGCCAGTGACAATACGTTATCTTGCTTTCCTCCCCACCGGAGTCAGATTCTTTTGTCTTCTTCCAGTTCTTCCATCCAGACTTGGAACTCCCAGCTGGAGGTTTTGTGGACTTCTCCTCTTCCTCCTTATCTGGAGTCTCCTCCTCGGTTTTGGCAATTTTAGCATCAGGCTCCTTTTTATCTTAAAAGAAACAACATCAAAAAAGGAGCATTTAAACAAAAATGGTTTTGTTTCTGACAGAGATGGGTGCTGAAACATTTTTAGTCATCCAGGCTAGTTTCACGTACTGGTATTTGACTGCAGCAGAAGTTTGGTGCACCCCACATGCTATGTGTAAGGTAGTAGCATTACGCACCAGTGTATCTGAATATTTCTAGTTGGCACCTGAAATAAGGACATATTTTTTTGTGTGTCATGTGCACAGGCATAGCTTAATAGTCATACTCGATCATTAAAAAGCCAGGACAGGCCATGTTGCTCACATGAAGTGTAGTTTCATTTTGATGACTGAGAAATCAACTGCAGGTAACCAAGTTGATTTAGGTGAGTCTAGTGAATAAGAGGAGAGTTCAGCAGCAAAGCAAGATATTTTAATTGCTGCAGTAGCTGGAAACCTTAGATTAAGCTTCCACTATGCTACCTGTTCAGAGGGGGTGGCTATCTCTGTTTGTCTAGGACCCAGACAGCAAAACATAATTATTAAGTGACTAAAGGGTAAGAAGATGGTTGTCAGCTGGAGCTGATTAAGCAGATGAGTGGCACAGGTGAGCCCACTGTGCAATTTGTTCATCATACACCTGAAACACCATATGATGTTGCTTCAAGTGCAAGGTTTTTGCCTTATTTTTTAATGTTGATGTGGGGGTTTTTTGTATTTTTTTGTATGTATATATATATTTTAATATATATATCTATTTTTTCAGATGGTACTATATCAGCTTCCTGCCGCTTGTCTCAGTCACACATGGATGCTCAGCACCTTTTTACAGAGGAAATGCTGTCTGTAAGACATGCGGCTTTGAGAGACAGACGGTTAAGATGACTGTAGTTTCGATATAGCTTGGAACCTTAAGCAAGAGATGCTAAATTAGGATGTCAGCACAGACCTGCTACCGCTCCTTTGTCCCTCTTTCTGCTCGGCCAAGGCATCTCTGGTCTCTTTGAATTATCTTCTATTCACTGAGAAGCACCTGAATGAGAGAAGAAGGAGGAATTATTACATATTGAGGCAGGCTGAAAAAAAAAGCAAAGATATCTGAGACTGTAAAAGCTGTACAGTAAGTGGAAAGTAAATAAATGTTCTTCCTTGGGCTCGGCCGTTTCCTCTAGGAGTGCGAACGCTGGCACTGGTTGAGAGCCGCACCCTTGGCGTGGGGGCAGGCGCTCTGACGGACACCAGCAGGAGGGGGGCTGCTTTTTGGTGCAGCTGTTGGAGAACAGTCCCGAAGGCGCTCGGGGCTTTAGCCGAGCTGCGCAAGAGGAAGCTGAGCTTTGGAGAAGGGGAGAGCAGCTTGTCCCCAGCGCTCAGCCCAGCCTCCCACCGGGGGTGCGCGGCTCAGCTTGTTGCTTGCAGAGATTCTGCGTGCAAAGGCCCTTGGGGAAGGCGGCAAGCTGGCTGCGCACCCCCCGGCCCCTCCTGTCAGCAGCCCGTTGGATTTGTATTCGGCTCTGAGCTGGCCAGGGCGGCTGGCATCAACTTTTCCACCCTCTGTGCCAAGCTCCCCCCGTCCCTCCCACCCACGCCAAGCCCCCGCTCACCGGCTGTGGCCTCCGCAGCCCCTCCGCCTCGGGCAGGGGACAAGGATGCTCTGGGCTCCGCGCACGACGAGCGGAGCAGTCGGAAGCGTGTGACCGTTATGCAAAAACTCCAGCCCGGCCCGCGGACTCGCCTCCTTCCCCGCAGCCACCGCGCGAACGGGAGGTACCGGGGGCAGGACTACAGCTCCCAGCGGCCCCGGGGACCGGGAACGGCTCTGGGCCGGCCCCGCCATGGCGTGGAGAGCGGCCCGGCTGCTGCGGCGGGGGAGCCCGGCGGGCCGGCGGGGGATCGCCGCCTGCATCGACCGTAAGGAGCCGCACGGCGGGGAGCGGGGCCCGCGGGGATCCCCGCGGGAAGGCGGGGGGAGCCCGTCGGGGACATGGGGCCTCCTGGCCCCACATCACAGAATGTCAGGGGTTGGAAGGGACCTCGGAAGATCATCCGGTCCAATCCCCCCATGGAGCAGGAACACCCACCTGAGGTTACACAGGAAGGTGTCCAGGCGGGTTGGAATGTCTGCACAGAAGGAGACTCCACAACCCCCTGGGCAGCCTGGGCCAGGCTCTGCCACCCTCACCCCAACAAGTTGCTTCTCCTCTTTCACTGGAACCTCCTGTGTTCCAGTTTGCACCCATTGCCCCTTGTCCTGTCCCTGGTTGTCACCAGCAGAGCCTGGCTCCATCCTCCTGACACTGCCCCTTTCCATCTTGATCTCCAGGAATGAGTCCCCCCTCAGTGTCCTCTTGTCCAGCTCCAGAGCCCCAGCTCCCTCAGCCTTTCCTCACACGGGAGATGCTCCACTCCCTGCAGCATCTTGGTGGCTGCGCTGGACTCTCTGCTGGACTCTCTCCCTGTCCTGCTGGAACTGAGGGGCCACAGCTGGACACAAGATTCCATGTCCCCATTCCCTGTACCTTTGCTAGAGCTTCCCAGCTTTTCAGCTGGAATATCCCAAAAAGACTCAGTGGAGCACTCAATGGGGGACAGACCAGGCGGGCTGTACCTGTTTCTAAGCGGGTTATTCTGCAATGGAAGTACCTCCTGATGGAAGCCAGCTCCTGATGTCTCTGGTGACCAGAACAGTTGTGTCCCAGCCAAACCCCTCCCATGGGATTCCCCAATGCTGCCCAGCTGAATTGCTTCCACGGTTAATTGTAACCACATTTCAGACAACAGCAGCATCCCTACGAATTTGAGGAGAGGAACTAACAAAACACTGTTGGATCTATGCGCAAATGATCGTGGTGGCCCTGAGAAACAGAGAAATGGTCTCTTCTGCAGAGACCCTGTGAGTTATGGGCCACTTTGTAATTGTTTGGGTACAGGAGGGGTGGTAGCGCTTGCCTTCCCACAACAGACGCACATTCTGATCTCTTCCTGCTTTTCCAGCATCCGTCGGCCTGACTGAGGAGCAGAAGGAATTCCAGAAAGTTGCCCTTGATTTTGCTGCCAAGGAGATGGCTCCTCACATGGCAGAGTGGGACGAAAAGGTACGGCAGCCTCACGAGGGGTCTCATCCCAGGGGCTCCTGCAATAGCTCCTTGGTGCTGTGATGCCATCCGTAGAGATTCTCTTTGAAGCTGTTGCTGTAGCTGGGGTGGAAAGCCATCAGAAATTCCTTGAAGTTCTCCTAGCCAGGCAGTTCAGCCATCTGACACCTGAATTTACTCCTGAAGATGGCATGTATCTGTCTAGGTAGCCACCTCTTCTTTAACCCACCTGATTAACTTACACTCTGCAGCAGTTTGGGACTGGACTCAGTAGCTCACATGTAACAAAAGAGTTTGAATATTGGGATTGAATTGACTGTGAATATTCATTTGTGCTGTCTCTGCCCATCCCAATAGGAAATATTCCCCGTGGAAACAATGAGGAAGGCAGCGCAGCTGGGATTCGGTGGGATCTACGTGAAACCAGACGTCGGTGGCTCTGGGTTGTCACGACTTGATACGTCCATAATCTTTGAAGCTTTATCGACAGGATGCACCAGCACCACTGCTTATATGAGCATCCACAAGTGAGTGTGTGCGGAGGGGCGGAAGGTGTCAGCCGGGCTGGAAAACACCCTTGTTCTGTGGGCTCTAAACCCAGCTGGAGACAGATCTTCTGGTGCTGCTTATTATTTACAGTAGGGACCCCACGCAGACACGTCCCTGTGAGATCATTTGATGGCAGTAAACAAAGAGGCTACAAACACTGAGATGCCACCAAGAAGTAATTTTAGCCTTGTGGCATGCAAGGTGGGATTAAGGCCTGGATTTTGTTGCCTGCTTTTCCGCTTTAGCTGCCTATAGATAGTAAACTGCTGGGAGCAATATGCTTTCACACCTTGGTGTTTTTGGAGCTTTGTTCCTCTGTTCAGCCAGGGATGTTCTCATAGGACCCGCCTTCCTCCCAGGGCTGTGTTCACCTCCTGTAATGCTGCTCCTTCTCTCCTGCTCCAGCATGTGTGTTTGGATGATCGACACCTTTGGCAATGAGGAACAGAGGCGCAGGTTTTGCCCATCGCTCTGTAGCATGGAAAAATTTGCTTCTTACTGCCTGACCGAGCCAGGTGAGCATCCTCAACCAAGAAATCTCCCTTCCCTCACTCCTAACAAAGTTTAACTGGATGGGAATGTGGCACTGAGCTGGAGGTAAAAAGTTTGTTTCCATGTTCTTTTGTGTAATCACTGGGGATTTTGGAAGGGGTGTGAGGTTTTGTAGGCTCTGGACCTGCTGCTTCACTGGCTGCTTCCTTCCCTCCTGCAGGAAGTGGAAGTGATGCAGCTTCCCTGCTCACCTCAGCTCAGCGGACAGGGGACACCTACGTCCTGAACGGCTCCAAGGTACCTCTTTGCTCCTCCTAAAGCAGCTGGACAGCACTGCATGCACAAGGGGGCCTGGGTCTCACCGTCCTTTCAATTTCCTACCGTTTCCTCATCTCTGTGTGTTCTCCCAAGGTAGGACCGGCTCTGCAGAGCGTTCACCAGAGCTTAGAACAGTTTGGGTCTCTAAATACCTCGTGGCTTTGTACCCCAGCTGCTGCTGCAGGCTCATGGTTAGCATACAGAAACCATCCCTTTCTTCTTGTGCCCTTCTGCAGGCCTTCATCAGTGGCGGAGGTGACACCGATGTGTACGTGGTCATGTGTCGCACAGGAGGTCCCGGCCCCAAGGGCATCTCCTGCCTGGTGCTGGAGAAGGGGACACCGGGGCTCAGCTTTGGCAAGAAAGAGAGGAAGGTAAGAGGTTTGCTTTTCACTTGCTGTGTGCTCGAGGGAAGCGCAGGACAGACATGCTAGTCTGTGTAAAGCATTAGGGATCTCTTCTTGGATGGGACTGGAGTCCCAGGTGTGGTGAAGTTTGCTTAATACCTGTCCCTTTGGTAAGTGAAGGATTTTAATCTCAGGAACATCGAGGTTTGTTGGATCTGTGCCTCTTCTCAAAAACACGCATTGCAGTTTCCAACTCAGCACACTAAGACAAACCACGTAGACCACAAGCGCTCTGTGGCAGTTTAGCAATGAGAGCGAGGGGCTGAGAGCAGGCTGGGTGGCTTTCTGCTGTGCTGCTCCTCAGGCGGTCTGCAACGTGCTCCGTTTTTCCCCAGGTAGGCTGGAATTCCCAGCCAACTCGGGCTGTGATCTTCGAGGACTGCGCCGTCCCTGTTGGCAACCGGCTGGGAGCTGAAGGGCAGGGCTTCAGCATTGCCATGAAGGGACTGAATGGAGGCAGGATAAACATTGGTAAGAAAGATGGCTGAGAGCAAAGGGAGGAGAGCAGGATCATCTTGTCGCCCGTCTGCATTTGCTTCATATTCATTCTGTGTCCTTGGCTTCTCCCACCAGCTTCTTGTTCATTAGGAGCTGCTCATGCCTGCGTTCTTCTGGCTCAGGAACATCTCACTGTCCGCAAACAGTTTGGGGAACCCCTGGCAAACAACCAGGTAACCTCTCCCTTGGATCTGTGCTCTTTCTGATCCTGGCCAGCAGTCCCATCACTCACTCCACAGGGGAGAAGTCAGGAACATGCTTTTCCTGAGAAGGAAAGCGTGTCAGGCCTGACACCTGCCCGAGGGTGGTGGCAATGTGGTGCAGGACCATCCAAAGACGCTGGCCTAATTTTCCCCTCTCCTGCTGGCAGTACCTGCAGTTTGGGCTGGCGGAGATGGCGACGCGCCTGGTGGCAGCGCGGCTCATGGTTCGCAACGCGGCGCGGGCGCTGCAGGAGGGACGGGAGGACGCGGCCGTGCTGTGCTCCATGGCCAAGCTCTTTGTCACCGATGAGTGCTTTGCGGTACGTTACTCAGACTTCAGTTCGGAACTACTTGCTGGGAGACCCCTCTTGGTACCCAGAATGTCATTAAAAAGTTTGGCACCGTAGGGAGCCAGACCCAAGCACATCCATTGAACCGGAAGACTCATTTTAGGACCAGGATGTTTTCCAGGAAAGGATTCTGCACCCTGTGGAGGCTGCAGGATCAGCCTCTCCGCAGTGTGGGCCTCCTGGTTTCCAGTGCTTTCTACACTATTTTCCAGGGGACCAAGTAGGGAGACAGCACAGAGAGTACAGCACTTTTATTTTCAAAGGATAATATGTTGGAGGCAGATTGCTCCTAGGTAGCCAGTGATCTTTCCTAGACCATTGAAAAATAAAATGGTATCACAAAATGTCCCTAAAAAGAGAAAGCAAGAAGGGAGGAAAAGAAAGGAAAAGGAAATTTGCACCTTGACGCCTCCTAGATCAGTGTCATTTAGACACTAGCTTATTTTCTTAGCACTCCGCATTTTTGCTATTTATTATGTTTTATGTCCCAAGTTGACAGATAGTGACACATGGAGTCATGTTTCAGATGAAACCAGAGCCCTGAGCAGATTCCTTGGCTGACTGACCACTAGATGGTGATCTGCCGTTTTGCTTTTTGCATCAGCAGCACCGTGGAAATGCAGCAAAAATTGCCTTAGTTAAGCAAAGTGTTTCCTGGGTATTTCTATGCTATCACGTTCAGGTAAACATGCCATTAATGTGAAACAGCACTTAGGTAAGGTGATAGCGTTGAGAGCAGCGCTGATGGGGACTGAGAGCACCTTGATGTCTTGCCACACTTTATTAAGAGATTAGGTGATCAGAAAAAAAAATGAGCCCGGCGTTCCTGGGTTCTTACCGACTTCTGTCACTGACTTGTCCTCAACACCACGTGAGTCACTTCACCAGCGATGTTGTCTTCTTAGATCTGTAACCAGGCCCTGCAGATGCACGGGGGCTACGGCTACCTGAAGGATTATGCCGTGCAGCAGTTTGTGCGAGATGTCAGAGTCCACCAGATCCTGGAAGGTAAAGGACACTTTTATTACCAGTGACTTGGCAGGGAAGCCAGGAGAGAACAGGCTCTGAAATCCCTTCACCTACCAAAAGGGTACCTGATAAGGGACACACTCTTTCCAATACCAGACGGGTCTAGCGTCTTTCTGCGTGTTAAATAGAAAAGCAGAGAACTGAGATGTTGGTATATATCCAGTTCTGCTTGATGCCTGGTGCCCACGTCCTCTCGATGCCCAAACAAAAAGCAGGACCAGCATCTAGCACTCTGAAGCCTTTTCCAAGCAATGTGTTGGCACTCGGCAGTTGTATTTTGGCCCAGTGCCTCCCAAATGCCGCCTCAGTTGGTGGGAAAAGCTTTTCTGTACTGGAGACTGCAGATCAGGGACAGAGTCTCATTGCTTTCACTGGGGGAAGAATTGGACCATCTCCTAATTGTCTTTTGCATCCTCGTCCTGCTGCAGGTACCAATGAGGTGATGAGGATGATTGTGGCCAGGAACCTGCTCCAGGGCTGAATCCGGGAGTTAATCTCCAGCCTTAAAATCCCTTGGTCTGTTACAGCTCGATCTATTTCCCTCCCCCGTTCACCAGCTCTCTCCCCAGGATCGAGAGGGGGACACCCCGGTGGAAAACAATCTTTCTGCCTTGGGATGGCAGCTGGATGTCACCCACATGCTGCCACAGCTGCGCCCTGTGCCTGGCAGAGCTGCCTGTATTGTGTAGCCTGAAGACATAAATCAGAGTTGCAAATAACAAGCCTCTGTCTCCAAATGTCGCTGGCGGGCTGCTCGGCACCCACCCTTCCCTGAAACACCAGCGCTGTTGGTCATCCCTGCTGAGTCAGGACTGACATGGGGACTTTAAGCAGCCTCAGCCTGGAGGTTTCATCCTCTATCAGTGAAATCTTTACGTCGATGGAACTAGTTTCTGTTTGAAACTCATCCTGGGCTCTAATCGCGCCCCTGGGACACACAACTGCAGGGCGCAGTGGGTTTTACCCGAGGAGCAGGATGGTTTTATCCTTGGGTTTATCCAGCAGCTCTTCTCTGTTCCCGCCACACCTCTGCTAATATACTGATTGTTGTTCTCCCTGTTCCCACCTGATCTCACACCGTACAGAGGTGTAAATAAAACACTAAGGTCCTGCGCAGAAACATTTAACCCTGCTGCCCCACATCACTGCTCCCCGCCCTGTAAAATGACCAAGCGCACCGGTAAATTCAGCTAATTTGGAATCAATAAAGCCCCGGCGGCCACTTCACCGAGAGCGGCGGGAGTTGTGATCATTTTCCTCTGTGGTATTTCGGTGTCTAACCAGCGGCCCTGAGGGGACAGGCCTTGGCGGCCGCTGCTGCCGCGCTGCCAGCCGTTCCCTCAGCGAGGCGGCGGTAATGGCCCCGGTGAGGGGTCTCGGCGCTGTCCCCACCCGGGCACCGATCGTGGGGTCCCCCCTGGGGTCCCCGCCGTGGGGAGGCCGGGCCCGCCCCGCTGCCTCATGACGGGCACCGCCAGCGGCCAATGGGAGCCGCCAGCGATGTGGAGAGGGCGGGGGGCGGCGGCGGGCAGCCAATGGGAGGCGCCGGCGGTGGGGAGAGGGCCAATGGCGGGCGGGCGGCGGGCGGAGCGGCGCAAGGCGGCGGGGGGCACGGCGGCGGTACCGGGGCCGGGGCCGCGGCCGCCATGTGGCCGTGCGGCGGGCGGCGGCAGCGGCGCCTCGGGGGTTTTGGGCTCCTCGTCTTCGTGCTGTGGCTGCTGCTGCGCAGGTGAGAACCGGCACGGCCCCGGGGGGCACAGCGGGGCGGCGGGGGCAGGTCGGGCTGTCAGCCGTGCCGCCGTCCCGCCTGCGGCCGGGCTGAGCGCGACTGCGCTTGCATGGGAATCGGGGAGTGCTGCGGGAAAACGATTCGTTAAGTCGGTGCTTCCCTCTCGCTACCTGGAAAAATTAATTTGCGGCGAGTCAGGCTCGATAGAATCAAAACGTTTTCTTACGGGAATGCGCAGGGCTGCACATCAGTCCCTGACCGGAGCATCGCTCCAGCGTGGGAAACGGGACAGCAGCGCTACCCCCCGCGGAAATCATTTAACAGCTTTACATAAATGTACATGTAATATACACAACTTCTTGTCTAGCATGGAAAGTAATGGATAAGACCAATTGCCAGCGCTATAAATTAGATCCTACATTAGGCTAATGCCATCCCTGCTGCTGGTGTCGGGCTTTACATCACCGCGGCTCTGACGGATGATGTTCGTTTGCGAATCAATCGCTCTGGCAGATCTAACCCATCCCTGGGCCCGTCACGGGTGTCTCGATGTGCTCACCCCAGAGCTGTGTTTCCCTCTCGCTCCAGCCTGCCCTGGGTCTGGTTCTTTATGTCCCTGTGTTGGCATCACGGGCTGAGCAGCATGGTACCCACAGACCTGGGGGTGTCACCTCCTTTCAGAACCACGCTAAGTTTCTTCTTCTGGCCCTGTTTGTATGCTCCAGGCCAATGTTTGTTCCTCTACAGCCCACCTGTAGTACCAAGGAGTTATTCAAGGTTCTATCTTAACCCCTGGGTGGTTTAGATCACGCTCATTTTGGGGGTGATGCTCATTCCTGGTGTATGTGTGCACAGCAGCTTCTCCGTGCCAAGTGACAGCAGCTCTTCAGTCCCTCACAGCACAGGGCTGGCGATCATTTTCAGGCAAGGGAAGATGTAGTTATTTATTGCCACTCAGGTCCTTTTTATATCTCTGATATTTTATAACGTGTTCTAAAATTCGTAGCAGGAAGTTACTTGATCCTCAAAGCTTTGATAAATCTTTGCTTAATTGGAAGCAGAATTCTTTTATAGCTGGTCTTGGGTTTGTGCCACATCTGTTCTTAGCAGAGGGTTGTTGCAAACTGATACCTGGTAAAAGCATAGAGTTCTGTCCCTGTAAAGTATATCTATAAAACGCTGTGTCCATTGGTACCTGATGTTTTCCTCCATGGCCCAAGTCACCCAAGAATAAACTGCATTAGAAAATGGAGAGATGATTATCTGTGTGTGCACCTGGGGCTCGTCCGACCGACGCAGACAGCGAGTCGTGAGTGAAGGCAACACAAAGCTTTCACTTTCCAATGGCCAGAGGAAGCCCAGAATAAACAGCAAAGCCCTCTGAGGTCTAAGCAGGGCTTAGGGATTAACTCTAAAGTCGCTTGTCCTCTGAAGCGTGTCCTTTGGTATTGGCAAAGCAAGCAAATGGTCTCTGCACCTCTTCCCCTTTTGGCTTTATTTTTCTTTACCATTAGCTTCTTCTCCCAACCGTTCTGGGTATGTGGTGGACCAATACCAACACTAAAGCTCTTATCTCATGCAGAGAGGACTCGAGCCAGGGTTTTGTTTGACAGGCACAAATGCTTTAGCGTAGCTGTCTGGTTCACCTGTGACTTTCCTATTCTGCGTGTAGTGTTTTGCGCTTCAGCTCACGTCTTACAGAGACAGTTTGTTAACAACCAACTTGTCCAGCTCAATTTTGAAGCTTCTGTGCTGGGCGAACTTGGTAATCTAATGTTATTTTTTTGCAAAAAAAGAGACTTCCCTGAAGCAGGGAGGAAGTGGCTACTGAGGGACAAAGGAGGCCAATAAGCTTTAGCAAAGACAATCTTTGCGATCTGTGCTGTCATTATAGAAATGAGGAAAAAGTATCTGCTGGGAGCTCTACGTTGTTCTCAAGAGGAAGCACAGAGCCCAGGTGGGCTTTGAGCTGTGGAAATCCAGCTCAGGGTAACAGGATGAAGCTCTGCTGAGTCACAGAAGATTGTTTTCAGAAGTCACTTGAAAGATGTGGGTTTCAGGATAATATGTTGAAAATATTGGGAGGCTGGGAGTTCCCTTCCAGGCATTCGTGGTGAGAAAAAACCCTGGAGCCGGGAAGTTTTAAGGTAGGAAACTTGATGGAAACTTGCCAACCGAGTTATGCCCGGATTAAGAAGATGAGCTTAAGTGATTTGTTTATTTTTATCTGGCTATGTATGCTTCCTGAGCACAGCCTTGGTGCGGGCACCAGTGCCAGTTTGCAGTACTGTTGTGTGCAGGGGTGATTTAGGGCTTTACCTGCCTCAGAAACAGATTGGAAACTTAGGTGTTGTCCAGTCTAAAATTGGAGTTTTGCGTCTCCTTTGAGCTTTCCACCTCAGGCTTCCCACCAAGGAACAGAAGTAGGTGTAGCTGCAGTTTCAGGATCTGATGTGCAGAAGTTGCGGTCTGTTTAAGATGTAGTTCTAGCAGCACAGAGGGACAGTAGCCATACAATATCCTGTGTGTGGACTGAGAACCACTTCCCACATGGTAAAATTCACAGTAATTCCTTGGGAGCAATGCTGCCATCATTCTCTGGCTGTACCTCGTCTCTTGTATAGATGAGTATTTTTGGTCCTGTTCCTATTCAGGCAGTCACCCTTGGAGTTAGGTGTTTTGTGCTTATTTCTCCTAGTGTGAGCTGCGCTACCTTGATAAGAACTCTGCTATTACTGCACCACTTTCCGAACGGGATACTTTACTATCTCCTTGCTCAGCGCTATTTTTCGTAAACGGTTTCACAATTAATGCACGCAAGCGCTCGTTGATGACAGGCAGTGAGTATCTAATCTAGGCTTCCTTTTCCAGGTATTACCCGTGCCTGCTGCCGGCTGTTTCAGAGCCCTGTGAGGATGCTGTGCTATACAGGTACCCTCTGAGCTCCTCAGCCAGCCCGTGCAGTAGCCTGGAACTCTTAGATTTAGCTCCCTTGTAGTCTCCCTGTCTCGTGTCTGGGGACAGGCAATCGCTGCCGGCTCCTGGTTCACAATCTCTGTGAGCCGCGAGTTCTGACAAGTCCCACCCTCTGCTCATACCCGCTCTACGCCAAGCCTAGAAAACAGCCAGAGGATTAGGTATTTCCCTCTTCTCCGAGTGCGACATTCCTCTCAAATGGAATGTCGCTCTTGCTTTCTTGGGGTGGGAATTTATCCCTCGCATCTGGCTGTGATAACGTCTCAGCGGAACAAGCTGCTACTGTCTCATTCCTTTGTGTATTCAGCGTTGTGGGACGGGGATGCTCTGATGGAGGCAGTGTCCCTGCTCTGGGTCTGGACCGGCTGCTAACATGTTCTCTCGGTTCAGCCAAAATGAATTGGGGAGCTGTGTAAGGCAATAGCAAGTAGTTTCTTGCACGCAGGAGCTGCCCCAAATGGAGCTGTATTGAGTATAGAAGCTGGTAAGTGCTTCAGAACCTCCTTTGCAAGCTGGTATCTCCTTTGCTCCAGTTCATGTGGCGAATAGCATATGAAGGAACTAATCTAAGCAGTAACGCTGGCAGAGGTAAGTTTGTGATGACAGCAGACCTCGTCTGTGCTAAGTGATGAATGAAGTGATCTGGAAATCAGCCAGCATATGCCATCCTACCGCAAAACATGGAGATCACACGTTTCATAAGTTACGAAGCGTTTGCTACTATTGAGTGAAAGCTTTCCCATCTTTTATTTTCGGCCAGTTAGTTTCACGATCTGAGCCTGAGCAGTGCTACATTTTGGTTGTAAAGTACAGCAGAGTGGGTTGGGGCATTCGGGATAGAAGCTGGTAATGAAATGAATATTAAATACACATCTTGGGCAGATCTTCCACCTGTTTGATAGCTTTCTGAAAAGTCTATATGCTCAGGATGACAAAGAGCATGGAAGGTCAGACATGATCCTGCCAGGTAGGGTGAGAGGAGCATTTCTTAGGGGACAGATTTCTTTATGATAAGCACGGATTTCTCTACTAGACACTGGGTGCTCATGTGTCCTTCCTTCTCTTCCAGGTTTAACTGGAGTGAGCTGATCCCGCTGCGGTTATGGGGGAGGACCCTGGGCTTGCAGACAGCAAACTCGCAGTTCCTCCTGGAGGGGATGCCCTTCCGCATATTTGGAGGTTCCATGCACTATTTCCGAGTCCCCAGGGAATACTGGGAGGACCGCATGCTCAAGATGAAAGCGTGTGGCTTAAACACCCTCACGACGTAAGTGTCCTCGCTCCCCAGGCTCTGGCACCTTGCAGCCTGTCCCCTCTTCCACAGCAGTTGGTGCGACTCTTGTCGTTAATTCCAGTGAGCGATAACAATGTCTTTTTGTACTTGCTATTGTGATAAAAGGCACCAAAAAAAAGTAGTGGGGATTCAGGTTTTCTTTAGTCAACACACACTGCAGTGTGATCAGATACCGACTGGAACTGAGGTCTGTCAGATGTACTGGAAAAGTGTCTTCTTAATGTTGGCCTGATGAGGAAGGTTTGGGCTCTGGAAGGGCTGTTTAGCACAGCTGTGATTTAAAAATCGCTCTGTTCTGGAGAATGAAAGATATACCTAGAGACAGACCACAGTGGATGGTCTTGAGAAACTTGGATATTGCAGGGTACAGGAAAAGAGTGCAAGTAAGGACTTGTCAGGAAAATGAAAGGCACAAATAACAGGTAAATAGACACTTGTAATGTGGACATGCGGTAATCTCTGAGTCTTTTACTGGCTAACAAAGGGAGAGCAGAGTTTTCTCGTGTGCCCTTTTCAGCCCTAACTCTGCATTTCAGGTACGTGCCGTGGAACCTTCACGAACAAGAAAGAGGGAAGTTTGACTTCAGTCGAAACCTGGATCTAGAGTATGTGGTACAGACAGCTCTGTTATTAAATAGCCCTGTTTTGAGGGGAGGGTGCGTGTGTTGGTTCTGGATGAAGATGTCATTTCCAGGTTCTGATGGAAAGCCTGTGCCTTGATCAGGCAATGGAAACTCTTCTCCTGCTTGCTCAAGTCCTGAACTTACAGGTTTAGTACCAAGCCAGTATAGTTGTTTCATCAAGCAATTCTCTTTGGGTTCTGGTACCTAAATTTCATGGTGAGGGGTGTACTAGGAGCGCATGGAGTTGGGATTCTGCTGTCGGACGATAATTGTGCTGTCTCAATCTCCAGGGCCTTCCTTTCACTGGCAGCTAAAAATGGACTGTGGGTGATACTGCGTCCTGGACCTTATATCTGCTCTGAATGGGACCTTGGTGGTCTGCCCAGGTAAGTGTGTAAATAGTTCAGCTGAGAAAACTGTTTGGGACTGTGGAAAACACCAAACAAAACCACAACCCCCCATATCATACAGCTGAGCCCCTTTCAAAGATGTAGGATGGCTGGCTGTTAGATGGGAATATTTATTTCTGTGTCCCCAAAGCAGGTGAAGACCCATTATGTTATTGAGCTTTCTTAAGCAGTACTGATAGTGAACTTGGATCCAGAATCTGTTTTGAGCAGTTATTCTTTAAAATAATAATTGTGTTATGGCAGAACTGGGGAAACCCATCTTCTAATGCTGTTGCAACTTGACTGTCTGTAGAATACGAACAGTGGTATTTGCAGCTTGATGTACGGATTTGCTTCGTCTCAGGTCCATTTTAAAGTCCTACTAGCACACAGGCACTACACGCAAGAGCAGCGAGGACCCATCGCTTCTCCAGCCTCCTGCTGTATTTTCTCCCAAAGCACGCAGCTTGTTGGTGAGAGGCTTTGGAGCTGAGGTGAATACATCAGCATTGAGACTTGTTAGTAGATCCCAGTGGAACCAGCGCTGGGTTACGTACCGCTTGTTTTCCTCACCTTCACAGAGCTTAAACCTCAGCGTGTCTCCATTTTGCCTTGACAACATCTGGGGATTACTTATCTGATAAAGAGCAACAGTACTGTTCTCATTTTGCAGATAAAGAGGTGATGATTTTGTAAGCCCAGCAGCTGCATGTAGCGTACAGGAGTTGAGTATTTCAGACCACTACTAGTTAATGCCTTCTTTTTGCAGAGACAAAGAAGGTACAAGCTCACTCTGCTTAAATTGTTATAGCACTACATTGTTCTGCTCACAAACAAATCACCCTTTGGTGTGTTAACCCCAAGCCAGTGAACTAAGTCTTGTAAATCAGCAGTAGAAACCATGGGAACAATTACCAGAGGCTTTGCTTTGAGTGATGATTGGGGTTTTATGAGGGCGCACTTGGTTGTGCAGTGCCCTTGGGGGTACATGGAATTCCAGAGTAACCTTCAGAGTGGCAAGTTTAGCGCTTGAAATCTTATTGGGAAAACTAATTAAATGAGCTTAGGCCCAAAATACAGAAGAAGAAGAAGGGGAAGAGCTTGGCGATTGCAGTCTGTACCATTTAAAAGCATGAGTGGTAGCCAGCTGCACTTGGTGTCCCTCCATAACTCGTGGAGTTGTCCATACCTGACGAAGAAAGGTCAGTGATTCCTGGCCAGGAGACTCTAACAGGTTCTGTTTGCTGCTTTTCTCATAGCTGGCTGCTGCAAGACCCAGAGATGCAACTGAGGACAACGTACAAGGGCTTCACAGAAGCTGTGGATGCTTATTTTGATCATCTAATGCCTATCGTGGTCCCTCTTCAGGCAAGTACAACCCATTACTATCCTTTGGGAGGACGAGAGCGTGGAGCTGAGGCTCGTGCATCTTTCCTGCAAGCCAGTGCCGCTGGGATTTCAGAAATCCTGGTGAACAACTTCTCCCTTCTTTTCCCAACAGTACAAGAAAGGAGGTCCCATCATTGCCGTGCAAGTGGAGAATGAATATGGCTCCTACGCCAAGGACCCAAACTACATGACCTATGTTAAAATGGTAATGTCAGCACATTTACTTCTTTCTGTGGTGAATCTTATAAACCGCCTTCCTTAGAACATTTTCTTTCTTCTGGATAAGTTTTAAGCATAGTTCTGTGCTTGCTTTTCCATAGCTTAGTGATGAAGGAGCTTGCGATGTTTCACAAACTTGTCAGAACAGATAAAGTGTCCTTGCCAGGACCGTGGGTGTATTTCTGCAGTGCTGTTTCATCATATTCTGGTATTGTGTGCAACATACATCTAAGGAAGTATATTATCGTGGTTAAAGATGAAAATGTGGGAGAGCAGGATTTGCAGGGCTTCCTTTTTGGCTGGAGTGGGATCTAATGTGAGGTGGAGCTCCTGGTCTTTGTTCTGGTTTGGCTCTTGAGCTTTGAATGTAGCAATGTTGATTAATTCACATTTGCATCTAGCACATATGACAACGTTGCAATATTCTTGGAATTAATATACCCATTCAAAAAACCCCACGACTCACACAAAACCTGAAATCCCTGTCCTTATCTAACTCTTTTGGGTGCAGCGCCTTTGCCTTTCAAATCATCTGGGCCATGAAAGGGTGTGTGGGCCTGTCTCTGCACACAGTACCTCGGCTGGGATTAGCTGAGCACACACCTGTGTCTGCCTCAGACGCTGCTTCTATTCCTGGGTTCTCTGCTGCACCCTGAAATCCTGCAACGCATTTCAATGTGTGGCAGCTCGCTGCCGTTTCTCCATTTTGCATCATGTACAAGGAGAGGAAGAAACTGAGTATTAATGCAGCGCTCAAAGAATTATCATAATAAAATTTGTTAGAAATTCTGGTGTCTTCAGTAGCTGAATTTTGTCAGATACCAGCACCTGTTCAGGTTATCGATTTAGTGATGATAAGTTGCTAAACTAACCAGGTTGTCTTAACTCTGAATTGGGTTTGTCTTTAAACTCGGTGCTGTAATGCTTCTCTCATGCAGACTGTGTGCGATGCCCAGGTCTAGTCTGTGTGCATAAGGTTTAAATGCAAAGGTTTTAAACACAACAGACATCAGCTACTTGGTGCACATGACAACTCCTGTGTGAGCTGATGTGTCTTTATCACCATTTTACAGTTAGTAATTTAGAATCAAGAGACTGAAGGCTTGTTTTCAAAGCTCCTTGGAGCTGAAGGGGTGACTACCTGTACAGGTACAGTGAAAAGAGGGGTTAATTTGCAACTGGGATTTCCTAACCTCTCCTTCAGACTTCAGCCCCTGTTCTGTAAAACAACAACAACTGTAAGAGCACAATCCTAATGGGAAGAACCTTGTGTGTGCATATGCATTTTAAAAACCTTAGAGTGCTGTTTCATACAGTGCTGCGATATTGAAGAACCAGTAAATTCATTCAGACTTGACTATTCAAGAACTTGGGTACCTGAGCTGTCCTGTGATGGCGTTCACTGGCAAACCAGCTGTTTTCCCCTTGGAGCTTCCGTTGTTAGTCAGGCAGGATGGGTGAGCTGCGTTTCTTGTTTCTTCTACATGATGGAAAGCAGTGAAGCTCTTTATTAAACTGACCTCAGAAGAAGATAAAATCCTGAAGTTTGATGCATCACTGAGAAACAGGTCCAGCTTTCTAAAACAAAATAAGATTTATCAGTTGTCTTTAAGCTGGAGAAAGTAGGCAGGGAAGCTTCAGGAGGAATGGGAGATGTCACAGGAATATTTCTTACCAAGCCGCTACCAATTTCAAGCTCTCCCCAGAGAATGTGATGATGTACTGTAATGCTTTAATATCCTGACAAATACCAAAGTCAGGCTGTTAACACAAGGGCTTTTCCTCTCTTTGATTTAGGCCCTGTTAAAGAGGGGGATTGTGGAACTGTTGATGACCTCGGACAACAAGAACGGGCTGTCGTTCGGCTTAGTGGAGGGAGGTACGTGCTTGTGGGAGAGCAAGGTAGGACTGTGCTCTTTGCTGGGGTGGCTGCGGAAATGTCACCTCTGAATGAGAACGTGTGCCCCTCCGCTTCCAATCAGTGTGTGCAGAGAAATTCTCGGCTGCCTTCTGCCCAGCATTGGGCATTTGAGCTTCCCAACGAGCTGCGGCAGGAGGTGGCAGCACCCAGCCCTTCCCTTCTCGGTGCTGTTTCCATCAGATTAAAAGGCTAAAAATACAACTTCTTATTGCTGCGAGTGTATATTCGTCAAGTACCTCAGCAGTTATTAATAGTAGTGACTTAAGATAACTGCTTTGCAATTAAAAAGAGAAGCAAAAAGCCCATCAGAATCTGAAATCTAACGTTCTGTAAGTTAAGCCGTGCTTTGCAGGGCAGCCCTGTCTTCTCCGTGACCTTGCTCTGGGGCGTGCAGGCAGGGAAAGGAGGGTGTCAGATACGTGTCATGCAAAAACATGTCCAGTTTCCCTTTCCCTCTAAAAAGTGTAATTCTATTAAGTAATTCTAAGTAATTAAGTAATTCTATTCTATTAAAAATGCTGCATAGTGCCTCTTCTGCTTTTCGCTGTGAAGAAGCCGAGGTACAGATGTTTGAGTTTCATGCTCTAAATCTGACTGTTTGGGGTGTAGTGTGATCCTGATCTTCCCAGTTCCCTCGTTTTGTTTCCTCCTGTTACTTCTATTTGAAAGGACGAGAGGGACAAATTCTATAGCTCTGAAGTCCACAGGCCTCCCCCAGTACTGTGGTCTTTTTAGTTGTATTTTTGTTGGCGTGCAGCAGTTTTTGGCCGTGACCACACAGAGTCACTGTCTCCCTGCCGGAGAGCTGCTGTGGAAATCCCTGCAGCCCTCCCCATCTTCTGCAGGAATGTTTGCTGCCTCGGAGCTCCTTGTTGTTCGGGGTTGTCTCTTCCAGCGTTTTGCATGCTGAGAGCTCTCTGTTACCAATTTGCCTCTTAGATGTCATAACAATCCGCTCATTAGAGCCAACACGTCAAGTAATCAGTTGCGTGGAATACCAAGCGGTAGAGCAGCAAGGTGGTTATGAAAGCGCTAAGGGAGAGAGGACAAAATCCAGCGTGTGAAGAAAATAGAAGACTCCATACTGGAGTTGAAAACCAATGCAGTGATTCAGTGGTTTTGTTTGTTCTGTTCATCAGTGGCGAATTGCCAGCTGATGTATTACATCCATGCTACATCCCCGTTTCGTTTTGTTCTCCCACCACATCTGCCCGCGCCAAATTCTTCAGCCCAGCGCATTACATAGGTCAGCCTGTTAAAATCAAAGTATAAATAGTGAGCTTGTGCTTCTGTAAACATTCTGTTTGAAGTGCTCTGTCTGACACAACTGGGGCTGGGTTTGCTAGCAGCTCTCTTATAAGATGCCAGTTTTTAATACAGTATCATACCATTGCTCCTGCGTTTTCAAAGTTTCTTGGGAGAGACATCACCAGTGTGACCGAGGGCTAGAAAGGTATGGAAATGGTTCAACGTGTACCAGGGGCTGGGACAGTGGTACCAGATTAGTGTCTTCTAATCCATCAGCATCTGCAGACAGATTTTCCCACTCTGGGGCTTGAAGATCGAGCAGTGACTGTCACAACACACACAACAGAAGCACAGATAAGTCTTCCCGTTACAATTTCTGTGTGGTTCACTCGTGCTGGGGTTTCTCTCGCCCACCCCCACAGACACGACAACTGTAAGATATCGCTTGGGTAGCGATTCCTGCAGCTACAGCCTGAGAGATCAGCGTGGCATCCAGATATGGCTTTCTAATAATGTTTGCTTTTATGTGGTGCCTTTTATCTGAGGATCTCCAAGTGCTTTACAGCCTCTAATTAGAGCTTCTGACACCCCACGAGCTGCTCTGATGCTTTCTCTTTCTAGTATCTCTGAACGCTGGAGCTAAAACGATGGCCTGCAAGTATTCCACTGTGTGCTGCCGTCCAGTTAGATTCTGCACACTGAGTGAAAACTTTGATGGGAAATTGCTGAGGAGGTTGTATTGGTGGTTCAGAGGATGTTCCAGCTCCCTCTGAGCTTGTGCTGGGCTGATGCCAGAGGAGATGCTCCCCAAGCTATTTTGTATGCGTCTAAATTAATAAAACCTTTTTATTTCCTCAATAGCGCTGGCCACTGTTAACTTTCAGAAGCTGGAACCGGGGCTCCTGAAATATCTGGACACAGTACAGGTACGATGCAGCAAACTCTTTTACCTTGATGCTGTGAGTGCTGTCAAGAGCACATTTGAAAGCTGTAGTTTTCAATGCTGGGTGCTGATCTGCAGCAGTTCTTTCAGGGTACACTGCGATGGGTGTTCCAGGCATCTCCAATACTTCATATTCAGTGTAGATATGTAATATTGTATTAATGGCATGCTGGGAAGAGATTATTGGTCCCGTTTCTGCTGGGACCTGCAGCAGCACCGGTCAGAGGGACACGTGAATTTCAGATGCGCTTCCCAAAACACCTTCCACGCAGTGTAGTTTTAGCAGCAAAAAAACATTCAAATTCAAGGTGTCGCTTGAGCATCTTCAACCCCCTGTGCTGCCGAGATGTGAATCAGGGGTAGCGAAGTGCCTAATGAACACTTGATGCAAAAAGTGTCTTGATTGCGTGATGAGGGAGCAGTGAGGGAATAACCAGGTTTGGTGCTGAGTGACAGGTTCTCTCTCTTTGCATCCTCTGTCCTCCTCTTTCCCTGTAGCTCTGCTTGCTCCAAATGTCAACCTGGAAAGATGTGAACAACTGATATCTGCCCCTGGCCATGATCGATTCTTTTCTGATCTTTTCCATTGGCTTTTGCCTGGACTATAAACGAAACCTTGCTGCTGGCTTGCTGAACACTGAATCCCACCGCTTTTATTTGCTTTCTTTTCTTGTACAGGCAAAAGAGGCTCTGCTGCATGTGCTTTCACCTTCTTTAGGTCGTACATAATTCCCCAAACCCCGCAAATGAACAGGAGGCATCTTCCCCACAAACCGAATGCAACATGACCTAATAAAAGCAGCTCCTCTTTTGCCACGCTTACTAATTACCAGATAGGCAGCCTGTCATTCATATTTGTAAGGATTATGAAGCTATGTTATCTTTCCTTGTTATCGTCTTTTATTCCAGAGGGTGGTAAAACTCCTTCTTTGACCAGTTCACTGGGGATGGATTGATTAAACGCATTTCCAAGAGCTGGTCTGAACCTGGAACAACTAGATTGATACAGGCACCTGCAGTTGTTTTCTCCTAATGAAACACGTGTTTCTTTAATGCCACTTACCTCGGCCATTTCATGTGCCATCAGATAAAAGCCCTTATCAAATCAAGGGCAAAATTGCCTTGACTAGAAATAAACACCGTGAGGAGGGAGTGCCAGCCCGGCTGAGCCCGTTGTCCTGTGCAGTGCGATGGGGCTGGGTGGAATTCTACAGGAGCTAAGTGGGAAGCAATTGCTCCATGTGCAGAGCCTTTTTAATGAAGACCTAATTCCTGCAAAGGCTAATTCTTTCCTGCCAGCACCATATGCGGCATTAAAAAAGCATTAAGCCGCTAAGGTCCACTGTTCCTACCTTGGCAAGCGCTGGCTGCCGTGCACCTGCAAACCCTCAGCTGGCAGCGGCGTAGCTGATAAGCAGACATTTATAAATGTGTATATCCAGCAGAAGCTAAACAGTGACAGTTGGTTTGTCTTTTTGCTACAGCTTTACCAAACAATATCCAGAGCTGTGTGGTATCACCTGTGTGCCATGGTTTTTGCTTTGTGCCTGTTCCGGGCATTCCACAGCGTCTTGTTCCTCACTTGTTCAGAGCTCCTTAGCTGCTGCTTTTTATGCCAACTGGGGAAGAAAACACTCTTGTAAACCAGGTTGCCAAACTGCGTTTGAACAATGCTCTGGAACATAGGGCTGAGTGCAAGGCTGCCCTGTCTGCATTTTAACCCTTTGGTTTTGTTTTGATGCAGAGAGATCAGCCCAAGATGGTGATGGAGTACTGGACCGGCTGGTTTGATAACTGGGGGGGCCCTCACTACGTCTTTGATGCAGATGGTGAGCACCATACACTGTTTTTGTAGATCGGGGTGTTTATTGCTTGGCAAACAGTCACGGAAAAATGACACCTAACTTTTCCAGATTTGCTGTCCTGCTGTAACCTTTGCTCTATGTAATTATAAATTAACTGCTTAACTGTAAATGAATAATCCCTCAGTGAGTGGGTCCCATTGCTGTGCCTTGGATTTTCTTTAGTGGTGTTAGGAAACTGTAGCTCTTCTTTAAAACAATATATGTTTTTCTTTTTATTCTTAGAAGGACTCTATGGGGTGTGCAGAGAGCCAAACATCTTAAGATATTAGTGTCAATGTGTCCTAAGGCCTTGTGCTACTCTCTGTTGATGTTAAAAATGCAGCCCAGGGGTTTAGATCGTCTCTTTCACCTCCTGAGATCATCTAAATCCTCTGAAGACTTTATTTGTATTTGGTAAAAACATCACAAGTTTTGTGACACCTCCATCATAACAACATTACTTGTCTAGAGAATAATCACTCCTCAAGAGAGGATTATTTTACCTTTTGTGGGAAAACAGTGAACTTGGGCCTTTTGCTGCCCTTATTGAGGGCAGAATACAAATCCCTGTAATTACACGGGTGTGACTGACTGTCAAGGACCAGCACGCGTGTGCTTTGCGTTACTGAAGCGTGTTAACCCACCTGCTCGCTCTCTGGCCTTCCTGGCACTGCTCTTCCTTTCCAGAAATGGTGAATACCGTAGCAAGCGTCCTCAAATTAGGAGCGTCCATCAACCTCTACATGTTTCACGGAGGCACCAACTTCGGCTTCATGAACGGTGCTCTGGAGGCTGATGAATACAAGTCAGATGTCACCAGTTACGGTGAGTTTCCTTTCACTGCCTTGCCCGTGCACCTGTTGTGAGAGAGCAGCTCGGACGATGCTTTGGGCTGGATAAAGCTGGCAGGAGCATTGAGAAATGGCCACTATAACCACTTGGTCATGGAGAAATGAGCTGGAACATAGCTCAGAAGCAAATGCCCATCTAAATGGGGGCTTAAATTAATGTTTCCTATTTCCAGACCCATTCCAGGATGTGGAGGATCCCCTGGTTCTGAACTGGGAATAGAAATGGCAGATCATGACTTTATGTTATGGCCATGCTGGCTCTTCTTTCTAGGGAAAGAGGGTGATCCAAGATACCGTTCTGGTTTTTACTTTTACCAAATCAAATTGTACTGTAAAGCTCTTTTCATCCCAACAGCTGTTTGTCAGAATCATTAACTGTTGACTTTATCCTGTGCAAAATTATGGATATGTGCAAATTAGATCCCCAAAAGTCTGTTGCTCCTCAGTGAGTGGCTCTTCTCCAAATTAACCAACTCTATGCTTGTCTAGCTGCATTCACACAGAAGTGTACAGGTTTCCATGCCAAGAAAATTGTGTCTTGGGATTTACTTCTTTGATGGCAGTGTACGGGAAGGCTGTCCCAGAGCTGCTCTATGTCTTTTAAAACATATGTGGTTCTTTTTTCAGATTACGATGCTGTCCTGACAGAGGCTGGAGACTATACATCCAAATTTTTCAAGCTCCGACAACTCTTCAGCATGATCATTGGTAATTATACATCCAAGAACCAAAGTACTGTTCTACTTACAGCGTTAAATCGGAGAATTGTTTAAACTGCCCCTTCTGCTGGGGCCTGGGACTTTGGTTGGTTGCATTTTCCAAAAGATGGGAGGGAGGACAAGGGACATAAATCTTGTCTGTCAGCAGGCAGGTAGTAGCATTTAAGCAGCTTCTTTCTATGCCAGGAAGTGTATGTTGGAAATAAATGCACATCTGAAGGAAACATCATTGGTTATATTTTATCTTGTTTGTTGTATCTTATTGCTAATCTGTTCTAGGGTCAGATAGGTGGCTGTGGCTGCAGAATAACTGTCATTCTCACTCAGCCCTCACGCTTGCTTTGGGTCTTTTTGTAATTGAATGGAAAGACTGACCCAAGGAGGTCTGGAGGGGCCTTAAATCTGTGTTGGCTTTTTGTATCTGAAATAGTTGTTCCATCTTTCTCTTTCTTTTTGCATCACAGGCCAGCCCCTTCCTCTCCCTCCTATGATTGAAAGCAAGGCCTCGTATGGTGCAATCCTCTTGCATCAATATATCTCCCTCTGGGATGTGTTACCATCTCTTTTACAGGTACTACCAATTTTAATGCATCTTGGTACTAAAAGGCATCACCCTTTAGGTGGGAGAGGCGATTAGTGCACTGGCTTGTTATCCCATGAGGATAAGGTTGGGGAATGTTTTTGTCAAGGAGGCAAATCTTTTATCTCACCTTTTTTACTGCTGCTTGTCCTGGAATTCCAGTTTTGCAAGTCCTTGGCTCCCTTTTCTGGTACCTTGTCTTCATTGCTGTAGCTTTCATAGAGTCCTGAGGTAATTCAGGGTGGAACAGTAAAAGTAAACGTAACCTGTGGCAGAGCGGAACACCTATCTTAAATGAATTGCCTCTGTGTCAATGCTGAGAGGCTGCATCCACTGTTAAATCTGTTTCTCCTTTGCAGCCCATTAAGTCAGAGTTTCCTGTTAACATGGAGAATCTGCACGTAAATGACAGCAGCGGGCAGTCATACGGGTATGTGCTCTACGAGACTGTCATATTTGGTGGTGGACACCTGCATTCACGGGACCACGTCCGTGACCGAGCACAGGTGAGGAGCAGAGGACAACCGAGACTAACTTCAGTCGGATGGAAACACAAATACAACTTCAGTGACCTGTGCAACACATGATTAGAGTGTGGTTGATGAGACGTCGCTCTCCTGTGCTCTGTTTTGCAGGTGTTTGTTAACACCATGTATGTTGGCGAGCTGGACTACAACGCAGTGGAGCTCTCCCTCCCCGAGGGACAGGTAACAACCGCAGATTGCTCCCAGCAGGATAACAACCAGGACCACAGGGAGAAAATAAGTTGCCACAAACCATAGGCACCGAGTACCAATACCCCGTTTATGCAATTACATCCACCTTCCTTAGCACAGAGGAGGTTTTAAGGGGATTTGGGGGCTTTTGCACCTTTTGGGTCTCCAAAAGAACGAGGGGGGATGTCTCTCTGTAGCTCTTAGCTTGGCAAAGTTGGCAATACGACTAATGTATTGATGGGACGCATGTTGGCAGAGCTGTGTGTGGCTCCCAGGAGTGGGTGCGTGGGTGGATACACTAGTTGTTCTTATGACTTGTGGGAGAGCTGTATGACATAAGCCTGTACTATGTCAAACTCCATTTCTGGCTCTGTGGGGGATAGCAATATGGTACTTAAAATTCAACAGAAAGAAAAAGAAAACGTTTATGAAAAGGCTGAGCGTTTCTGAGTCGCGTAACTATTTGCAGTAGCTGAAAGATACGGGGACACTGTTCTGTCACATAACCCAGAACTCTTAAGTAAACAGATCAATTGCAACTGCCAAAGATGTTGGTGCCACCTCCCCTCTCAAGCTCCTCTACTGACCTCTGTTAACCAAGCGCTGTGGCTGATACAGCACATGCTGCGCACCGGTCCAGCTGATGCTCTTCCTTTTGTGCTTTTTTACAGGGATTCAGGCAGCTAAGGCTCTTGGTAGAGAACCGTGGTCGCGTCAATTATGGCCTGGCATTGAATGAACAGAGGAAAGGTCAGTTAAGTCCTTTGTTCCCAAACTGTCCTGGATAGTTGTCTGAGTTTAAACACGGTAGAACTGTCTTTTTCTTGTGTGCTTTAGGCAGAACCAAACTGCAGACCCAATGCAGCACTAGGACCCATTCCTGTGCTCTGTCATATGTTACTTCACAGGGAAAGAAGGAAAATATCTTTTAAAATCTCTGTTTTCACCTGGGGGGGGGTTGATATTGGAAAATCACAACATTTAAAAACACAGGCAGCATCAGGAGGAATGAATTGCATCCTGTTGAGCAGACTTCACCATTTTAGTAAATTCTATCACATACAATTGTGGAGCTGGAAGAGGTTGAAACCCCAGGATTCTATTTTAGTGGGGAACGGTATGCAAAAACTATACAAACCAGACTAATGGAGTTAGGCACGTGACTGTACTAATTTTATTTTACTGCAGAAGAGGTGTATAAATCCTCTGCGCTGCTTACGCAGTCACAGCTGCAGTTCTGTCATTAGGAAGCTGGATTAGCACCCAGGCTTTGCCTGCGATGTGAAGAATGACTTTATCTAACAAGAGAGTGCTCAAGGTAAATTACTTACTAAGATGTCTTAAGATCCTTGGATAAAAAGCACTGGATCAGCACTGGACATTAGTGCTTGTCCATGTTATATTTTGCTGCGCCTATTAGAGAAGTAACTGATCTACTGCTTTAAAAAAATCTATATGTGGACAGCTAACTAAAACTCAACAATAACAACAAAACCCCATCTGCTGCGTGTGCCAATGATGTTTTCTGCTCGGTGAGTTGAAGCGAAGGGGAGAGTGGAGAGGCCAAGGTGCAGTAATGTTCCCCACTCAATCTGGATGAGCAATGGGACCATATGGACTCTAATTCCACTGCCGAATGTGGCTGCTTTCCATCTCCTGCTGTTCCTCACTTTAAAATAGGAAGACCTATCAGCTTTAGCTAGTTTTCAACTCTTCATTACCCCATTGCTCTTACAGGCTTAATTGGTGACATCTTCTTGAATAAAACCCCCTTGAGAAACTTCAAGATTTACAGTTTGGAGATGAAACCTGGCTTCATGAAAAGGTTTGTGGCGTTTAAACTGTTTTTCTTCCTATTTGAAACCAACCGTTTCCCAGCAGCGCAAAATCTAATAGGCAGTAGTTAGATGTATCGGAAAGGCAACACGAGGTAAAAGTAGGTAGGTGGATTTTTGCACTGATACCTTTGCCCAAAATAGTGCAGAAAACGGTGCCACTTTATCCATCCGCCATTGTAAGCAGCACTTTGGAATGATCTCGAGACCAGTGTTGTGTTCGGTCCTTTCCTTACAGCTTGCGACACGTGGCCGGGTGGAGCGCGGTCCCAGATTACTTTGTCGGCCCAGCTTTTTTTCGTGGAAGGCTGTGGATAGAGCATCAGCCACAGGACACTTTCTTGAAGCTACAGGCAAGTCCCTTTTTGTATTCACCCCGTTTTTCCTTGATCAAGAGTTTTAAAACACTGGTTAGAGAGACACTTGTGCAACAGCTCTGACTGAGCTCTGTCCTGTAGTCCGTAGTCTTCTTTTGATCTTGGAGAAAGCGAATTATTTTGACGGTGTAGACGTTTTCTCAAGCTGGCAGGTAATTCTGTTCAGTCTGTAGCGGTTCTGATGAGAAAACACGCGCAATACTGACCCCGCAGAGCTGCCGATGAACAGTTCGTCTTTTTATTGATGCACAAATGCTATTTCTTTTTTAGTTTCAGAGGGGCAACGGGCACAAAAAGTAAAGGAGGCACTAGGTGTATCTCCACCTTCTCAGTGTGATACGGAAAGAGTCACCACTTTGTAGCCATGGCATGAGAGTTGGCATTCACATCTTCTTCTGTGGAAGATTGCTGCTCTTGCACAGAACTGCAGATGTGAAGTATTATTAAGCTTTCTCCCCTGATTTCACTCCCCTAGAGCCAAGGTTCACGCCACTGATTATTGTACTGCTCGCTTTTTCATTTATGCTTTGTTGCAAATTATGCTATTCAGTACCTAGACTATTTCCGTCACCTGGGAAATAGGTGAGGGGAGATATTCTCTGCTTGAGAAGAAATAAAGATATGCCTGTTCAAAAAGATGAAGTTTCCTAGACAAGCACGGATCATGAATTGCGTATTTTCGAAAGCTTTATCCTTTTAATTAGCACATGAAGGATAACTCCTGTTCAATGGGGCTTATTGAAATGTTCACGGCTTCAGGGAGTTGCACAGGGAAAGCAAGCAGAAAACCCGCAGAAAGTGGCCTGGAAGAATGCAGGTGTGCCGGTAACTTAGTCTCCTGGAGGGCAGCACAGTCGCATCAGTAATTCTGTGTGCTGTCCCGATTCCAGGGCTGGGAGAAAGGAGTTGTGTTTGTCAATGGTCAGAACCTGGGCCGCTACTGGAAGATTGGACCTCAGGAAACACTCTACCTTCCCGGCCCCTGGTTGCGGAAAGGGAGCAACGAGGTGAGAGGATTTGGTGGGATTTCTTTTTGCTTGTTTGTATTATTAAAGATGCTGCTTTGAGTCATGTCCCAAAGAGCGAGACACGTACAATGTGTGTATTACCTACCTCTAGCTGAAAACCAGCACAACAGAGAGGAAGGACACTCATCTCTCCTAAGATCTGTGACAATTAGGGAAGGTGCTGCTCTAAAGCTGACAGTATGGTTCTGAAAACCATTAAGACATGATGAGGATGGCAGCTAAACTTCAAAGCACTGCATCAAGCTCAAAATCAAGACAAACCTGATTTGATGCTCGTTCATTTTCTGCATCATGTGGTGCCGGAGAAGAATCACAGATCCTGTTCAGGCTCATATTGATTGATCTCTTTAAATGATGCTTCCTTCCCCTGCTGTGATTGTATGCCTTTTCCTCCTAAAAACACTTAAAGTAGCTCGGCCTCTGTATGAAGGAACTTTATATATCCCTTTCTTCTGCAGATTGTCATTTTTGAAGAACGCACCGCCGGACGGATAATACAGTCTGTCGACATACCTTATTTAGGAAGGACCCAGTACGTGGACTGATGAGAGCTGCTTTCCCATGTTTGGTTCATCTCGAATACTCCTGGTTGCATGTCTGGGGACACGACGGCCCAGGCCCTTGGGCATGTTCCATTTCCACTAGAGCCAGGTCAAGGATTTGCTCTTTGGCGAAAAGTTCGGAAGAGAGAATGGGCCCAGAAGGAACCAGAGTCCACTGTTTCATCGATGGATGCAGAAGCTCATCTCCCTGCACCAGCGAGGAGCCACAGCTTGGGTGGCTGCGCATGGTGCCATGGACCGTCTGGTGAATGCAACGCGGGGAGTGAAACGGTGCTTGGAGGCAGGAGAAGAGAGAGACAAAGAACTGAAGCCATCTGAACTGAAAGCTCAGCTCTCCAGTGACTCTAAAAACGTGTCATTACTGGCCTCCTCGTTTTTATAATTAGATAGGGAGAATATAGTTGGTGAACATGTGAGTAACGAGGTGTGGAAAAGCATTTTGTTGTGCTTCCAGGCAGAATTCAGCGACTCACTCTGCAAAGAGGCCATTACTTGTTCACTTGTTGGAAGCTAAGTTGGTTGTCAAATGACTTGAATGTGGGCTTTTTTTCCACCGAGTTTTGCTATGGAGGTTGTCTCTCTCAAAAAGGAAATTAAAAAAAAGGTTTAAAAAGTGAAATGTGGTTTGTCCTCTGTCGGATGGGTCATTATGTTTCAGGCCAGGCAGGAAGGAGAACTTGCAGGGAGGAGGAGGAGAAGAGGACGAGATTGTCTTCAAGTCATCCCTCCACCCTGCTCTCCCTGCAAAGCACCTAAAGATGAAATTCCCCATTATAAATGAACGGGGAGCAGATTTTGGTTGGGATGGAAGTAAAGGGGTTACATACCTAGTTGCAAATGTGAGGGCACATTTGTACTTCCTAGTTAAACCTGCTGTGAAATCTTGGGATCTTGGGTCCCGTTCTCTTTTTTCTTAACACGGGATTTAGGAAAACGTGACGTATTTTTTCAACTCACCAGCTCCACAGTCGCTGAGGAGCTGCCATCTCTTTAGGAAGAGATCGAATTCAAACTGCGAATCTGTTCAGAATCTCCGAGAAGTCACTCGGCCCTTGCTTTCTGTTCCAGGAACCAGGGGATTCAGGCTATGAGAGAAACACCAAACGTGCACTGTCTCTGATAATGGAGTTCTGGGGTATTGTGGCTCTTAGAAACCATGACTTTATTTAACAAATTTAAATACAGTTTGTTTAAAACTGAGAACAGACAGTGCAGCTGTACTACACTCCATCCTGGCCAGAGCTGGTCTTACTGAACATCAAACCTCTGCTCCTGAGCATCCTCTGCGTGATGCAGAATGGCCCAGGGTTGCATGAACAACTCTTGAGGAGTATGGAGCGTATTTGCAGGGCCGTGTTCAGGACGCCGTCCTTTGCATTTTTCTGAGTTATTTCCTTCTGAGGAGGGAAAGTTACAGTCCAGTCGAGACTGGAATTGAGATCAGTGCAACAAGACATGCAGCTAGGAAAGCTGGAAACTATTTAAATGGTTTGAAAACTTTGTAGTCCTTTAAAAATGTCTCTTTCCACTCTAGGGGTTGCGGACTGAAGTGAACTTGGGAGGCTAGAACAATAACAGAATAAATCTGCTTGAATGCAGAGAGCTACTGTTTTAATACGAGATAACAATACCCGTTCCCACAGAGCAGCCAGTAGCATCAAATGCTTTCTACCCAAGAAACGCCTCGGCCAATGCATCTAAAGGAGCTTTTTTGTAAAGGCTACGTAGCAAGGCTTCTGTGACTGGGAACTAAAGAATGCAACTTTTCCCCAATGGTTTTGATATACAGTGGCAGAAAATAACTTACAAAAAATATTAAAAAAAAAATATATTAGGAATACACAATGTCATTAGTCCAAGGGGAGATTTCTGCACTGTGAAGCTAACAATCAAATCTAGAGCATTTTAATAGTTCTATGTGTTAGGGCTAAAAATAACCAAGTCTATTTCCAGGATTACATTTTCCCTCAATTCCAAGGTAAAATTGTGCTTCAGACTTTGTTGAAGGAATCGGGGCAGCGGGGGTTGATCAAAGGTTTGCAACAGCTATGAACAGGGAGGGAAGTTGTTGTTTTTAAAGAGAGGTGGGGAGGAGGGGTATGTTGTACCTCAATTTCTTCCTCAGCAAGTTTGTCAATCTCAAACACAGAGTCTACCAAGGTAGTAGCACCCACGTTCCTCTTCTGCACTGCTCAGTCCTGTGTCTCACTGAGAAGCAAAATACAGTTTCATCAGAGAACACCCTTTCATCAGCGCGATGCTTTGGTCCTTTGATGTTACAGAACAGGGGAGAGGCGACTAACGTTCTACATTGATAGTTTTTCAACATACCTCAAGCCTGGTGCTGAAGAAGCAGAGCACTAAGCCCAGGATCCCCTTTACAAGGGTGCTGCTCTATCCCAAGTTAACTCTCCAACTGCTCTGCGGGGGTTTGGCATGGCCCTGGAAAAGGGGCTGGGGCTGAAGGATATATTCCAGCAGAATGGTAAATGCACCAAAATCAGCTTTTATCATTCAATCCCTAGTTTTAAGCAGTTAACTTTATTTTTTAAGACTGTAAATTTGTCTTTGTGTTGGAGCGCCCTTCAGAGAATCCCACACCTAATGCTCACATGAACCAAATTAGAGTGAAACAGAACCAAGATCTGAGCCTGGATGAAGTATTACGGTGTATTGCCACGACAATCTCATTAAAATCCACTTCCAGTTATTTTAGCATGGATGAATAGAGAACCACATGCTGTAAACATAACTCCATCCAGGAACACAGAGGTATGTCAGTGCCCTCCAAACCATGAAGCTAAAGAAGGGAGAGGGAATACAAAGAGAACAGAGATACTTAATGGGTTTGTTCTAACTTGCCTTGCTTTTCACCCTCCCCAAAAACCTTTCTGTCTTGTGCAGCGTAATAAACACTGATTAAAGTAGGTTTAAAATTAAGGGCTAAGGTGCCATCTCAGAAGGCAGCTGTCCCCTCCGTGAACAGAGAGCTGCTTAGGCTGTCGCACACATAGCCGCAAGGTACGTGTGTCTCAGGAAAAACAAGTCACCGGGGGCCAACCCACTCCTGTGGGCGTTCTCACCCTCGCCTTCAGGTCCTGTAAAACAGCCCCCTCAGTCTAGACCGCCGTTCCAGCTGGGCCGTGTCTTCAGTGCATCGTGCCCTGCATGCGCTTCTCCCGAACCGAGCGTGTCGCGAGGCAGCTGGTCTTGTACTGATTGATGTCAGTCCTGTATTTTCTGTGCTTTTTCTCCACCTCCAGAGCGTCTGGTCCTGCTCAGAGTCCAGGAGGAAGGGCAGGGGAATCTGAGTAGTTTATGTATGCAGTGTTGCTTGTTTTCAGTATTCTAAAACTCTTGGAAGTCAGCAGAGGTCCTGGCTACTGCATGTCTGGCTGGTTGTATGCCGTGGAGAGGAACTTTGCAGGCTGTGCACAAAGAAATCTGCAACAGAGACACAAGCGGCATGTTTATTACCCTCCTGCCTCGCTGCAGTTAGCTGCCACCCCTTGGAACTATCCCAAAACCCATCTCGGATTGCGGATCTGTGAGCACGGCTGCTAGGCAACTGCGTGTTGGTGAAAAGCAGTTGTGACAGCGCCCAAGAGCTACGGCCTCTCTGCAAAGCCGCTATATATAGTGCAGATAATGTGCAGCGCAGGCTTTTCCTCTGCTGTCCTGCCAGTGGGCAGCGAAGAGAGGCCACTGCAGCACACAGGGCTGCATCAGCCAGCCCGAGGGAACGTGCTACAACAGAGCTCATCGCTGTTAGAAATACACCGCTGCTGAGCAAATCTACACCTTTCCTTTGCTGCTCTTGCTTCTCCATATTTGAGAGGAAAAGAGAATAAGCAGCAACCTCCTCTCCCCTCCAGGCCTGGTTCTACGCTCCAGATAAAGGGAGTCATGCATTTTTTTAACCTGTAATGATGAAGAGCAGCAGTGTAGTCTGGATGCAGACACAACTGAATAGCTCATCCTTCGCTCTAGCAAACCAACTGCACAGTGCACCCTGCAAACACAGAAGACTAAAAACACAAGGAACCTCAGGTAATTAAAAGTGGGAAGCCAGGGCATGAACAAATGAGCAGGAAGACAGCCATCAATGTGGATGTTCTTTTCTTCTGCCTGGAAGAAGATGCTATGTGCTAAGGAGCTAAAAAACCCCTCATGTGGGGTTTATTCTACACCCTCCCTTGTCACTGACTGTGTGTGGCTTTGATGTGGATATAAATTAAACTCTTCCCTCAGCGAAAGCTTCTGCCTCACTTTAAAATGCTTTCGCTGATACTGCCTCAGCTTTCCTCAGGTGTTTGCAGGTGGATGAGTCTACATCCTTCACCCTTGTGTCTTGGTTTCCCGTCATTGTCTGCTATTTTCCTTTTCTACCATTGCTTTTCATTGCTGTTCAAAAATGTGAGCTGTTACCTGGTGTTGGTCTCCGCTCAGCCATGAACAGTCAGATTTCCACGTTGGGATCTGTGAATCCTTTCTTCCCCTCATTCACCAGCACAGGCTTTTCTGTCCTTGTATGCCAGACTAAAATCTGAAGAAGCCAACAGAAGTCATTAGCTGCATCTCTTCTCTGCACTAACAAATATTCTTGCACATTAAATCAATAGTGCAATTTAACCATCTACCCTGGAGCCTAATGGCGCATTCACAGCTGAAAGGAGGTTTGCATAAAATTTCATTTAGGCAGGCCTACTGCTATCCAAACTGCACAGAAATTACCCATTTTACAGTGTACTGTCTTGGGACATTAACCTGCTCCTTCCATGTAGTTATCAACCATCTTCCTCAAAAGGCTCATCAACCTTTTCAATGATGTAGGGCAGTTCTTTCATAACCAGGGAATCATGTGCACGTTTCCCCCCAGAGCAAGTTCCTTACTCTGATTCTTGGTTATCACGTTCCTGCATCCTTGGCTGGGATGGAGTTACTTGCGAGGCTCAGGGTGGAAACACAAATTCTGGCCACTTCAGGGCACTTTGCAGCTCATGTATTAGGGGGAATAGTTGGTTATACCGAGCAGACCAGCTGCACCAGTCGGCACCACTGCCTTTGGTTGTGTGATATATTAAAAAGGACTTTTCAGTGCTTCTCTGAAAATCCATTATTGGATAAGAGCCAGCCACTATTCCATACCAGTTACAATACTTTGCAGCACTTTAAAGCCCCTCTCCAACTTGCTTAAAACAGAACTGAGGCGCCCACTGAAAGCTTCCCGCAGTCCTGGCAGCAAAGTTTAATATAGATCAACATCTGTGGAGGAGTACTGGAAAAAATACAAATTGAAGAGGTGGTCTAACAGTTTTGGAGGCAGGGGGTAGTATTATAGGTAAACAGTTTCTACTGGCTGTGCTCGGCTGCTGGCACAGATGGTTCTGGAAGCTGTTTGAAATACCTTCCCCTCACCAGACTCAATTATATTTACTGCTTTGCTCCAAGAACCTGGATTGCTGGGAGCAGCTTTATCCCCTCTGAGCTCCAGTTTCCCGCTTCCTTTCACCTGTTCGCATTGACATTTCCTACCTTGTGGGGGTTTCCCTCTTGTTGCTATGACAATATTCTGCACATTTAATCCAAGTATCTGTGAACTATTTCCTACCCAGTCTGTGCTTTTCTGAAAAAACGAGAGCACGTTCTGTTTCTAAAGGATGAACAAAGTGCTTTTCAAACCCTTCTGGTTAAACAGCAGCACCCCCACCTCCCAAGGAGCTGTTTGACCAAATGTGTCTCTGATGTGAGCAGCCACCTCCTGTGCGGGGATTAAATCTCGCCTGCTAACACTAAGGCAGGAGAGAACAGCTACTGCCTGGAGTGGGTCCAAAGAACCATTTCATCGCTCCCCCACAACCAATTCGGAGCCCGCTCATCACCGTTGGCCTTTATTACAGTCCTGCTCACCCGCTGCAGCAACGCTGCTGCCATCGCCGCGTTCCTCTCCTGTGAAAAGCCAAAACCAAAGAGGTCTGTACAAGTGGCTCTCAGCCACGGGCTCCTCATCCAACAAACAGAATGTACAAACCTTAACGTGGCCCAGGTGCTCGAAAAATCTTGCAGTGGGTTCTCCTTTCGAGCGGGTAAGAGCTCTTCCCACTTCTGACACACAAACACTCAACCCTGCTGGTGGCTCAGACAACTCCAACCACGTACTCCATGAACAAAGGGCCACAACTACACGTCATTAGCTTTTCTTTAAACCAGATACCACTTTTGCATTGTTAAAGCTAAGTGCCAAAAACCCCAGTTATATTAAATCACCTAAAATCATCTCAGATCTGACTCAGCCAAGAGATAAGGAGAGGGGAGGAATGAACTACATTTAGCCATTGCTTCGATCTCAGTGCATTGATACTGAGGTTGTTTCCTCTGGTGTTAATAGAAAATGGGGAGCAGAATACGTCCCAGTTACATCTACCTTATGGAAACACAGGATTTCAGACCTCTGTCCTCTGTCAATGGACTGAAGAGGGTGGGGTTCACTTTGGGGGTGCATGGGGTGAAATAGAGAAGCGGCAGAATGCAGAAATACATAACACGTTTGCAAAACCTTTTTCTTTACAGCTCCAGTATAAACCAACCCTTTTTTCCTGATAAGGAGGGATAACTCTTCTTTCTCCTTGGCAATTAATACTGACTTCCTTAATTTTCTCCTTCATTTTGGACAGTTTGCAAATTAAAGAAAATAAGCAGTATATGTGTGTTTGGCCAAAGCATAAGCTTTTTGCAGGAGTGTGCACTTGTGGGCTGAGCTCTGATAAATATTACAAATCGCATCACTGCACACAGGGAAGGCAGCATTTTTGGGGAGCAGATGTCTATGCTTATCTTGCGCACTTCTCTGATCCCTCCTTAACGGCTCTATCTGAGCACATCATAATTTTTAATGTAAATCTCCCTGCAAAGCAGGAGTATGGTTATGGTTGCGCTTAACAGAAGCAAACCATGACAACTGCTGGGGGCACACTCGCACAAAGAGACAGGAGCTTTGATTTTGGGGCAAAAGGACCCCACAGCTTACTTTTGTCCTTCTCCGAAGCCTCCTCCTCATCAAACGGGTGAGCAAAACAGCAATTGGGAAATGGAGGCTGCTGGCACCAGCTAAAAGCAGAAAGGCAAAGCTCAACCTGCAAAGCTGCGCTCAGAGTTTGCCAGGAGCAGAAAGCATTCAGTTCACAACAAGGACCCTTGTTAAGATCCCCACAGCCCAGCTAAAAAGAGCAACGCAGCCTGCTTCAAATCCCGGCCAGCGATTCCTGCTTCCTCTCCATCGCTGACCCGCGGCTCTTGTGTGACAGCACTGACACCACAGCCCATCCAACAGCACCGTTTCTTTCCTCCTGCCTGGGAACAACCTTTTCCTTCCCCTCCTTCCTCCACAACCGGCCTCATCTTCCGCACACCAGACTACAAGCAACCTGTGCATCTCCCTTGGCCTGTTGGCAACACACTTCTTTTCAGCCAGTGCTTTCTGGTTAGCTAGTAGGGCACACAGTGCCTAAGAACAGAGATCTAATTATAATCCAATCTCCTTTCCCAGCCTTGGGAGACCATCTGTGTTATTTATACTGGTGCTGGACAGCCATAACCACAGGCATGTAGATGTAAAAAATGAGGCATAGCAGGTATGAGACACTAAATAAAGTTGCTCCCTCCCCTCAGCTCCTCTCCCTTATTCCCGGACTCCTTGACCAAGCGCTGCTGAATGCTGAGATCCTAGTGGCTGTGGAGCGGTGCAGGTGGAAAGCAGAGACAAAGGGTATTATTCAAACTTCTTTTCTATCCCAAAAAGGAATGGAGACCTGGATCTAAATCTGAGTCTGTTGGCACTAACAGCTTATTTGCAAAAAAAAGAATAATCCTCCTGGGATAATCAAGCAGTAAAGACTCCTTATATCAGACTGGCTGGTGCCTGTTACAGACAAAGGTGTGAGAGTGTTACACGGGGATCTGTGATCCCAGGGGGGGCCCTCCACACCTGCTGTGCCCCGGGGACCCACTCACAAAGCTTTCAAAAGCACTTGACAGCACCTCCGTTGCTGATGTGCTATGATTGATGCCTGTCACACTAACCAGCATTGTCCCATTGTATCTTGCACTCTCCCTTGTCATTCCAGATAGATATCCATCTCTTGTCTCTCATCCTAAACCGGGAAGTCTTTAGGGCAAGAACTATCATTGTGTTCTGAGTTTCTAGGTTATTTAGCACTTAGAGGCTATTGTATAGATGTCAAGAGGGAGAAGGCGACTTTGCAATAAGGCAGTGATGGTGTGAACAGTCCTTCTCTGCAGCCAACAGGACATTTCACCTCTGGAATTCCCTGCTCCAGGGGATCAGCAAGGCCACAGATCTTGAAAATAATGAGGATATTTTCTAGATGTAATATAAGAAAGAGGAACAGTTACAGGGGAGAGGAGACTCCATATTTTAAGGCCTATGGCAACTGCTAGCAGCTTGCAGCCAAAAAACTTAACTTCCCTCCACACATTTTAATACATAATTGCCCATTCTCAGCTCTCTTGCAATGCAGGTGTGCTCATTTCAAACCCAGAGGACAAGTGACTAAATGATGGGGCTGAACAAGATTTTTCCTACCTCTGGATCCTTACAAGCCATGTCTGAGGAAAAGGCCATACCTTAGTGCAATTGGCAGCCTTCGGCTCAAGGTCATTCAAAGTCACTAGTTCCCGGAGCAGGCTGCTCTCCTGGTAGCCTCCTTTCACTCCTCGCAGTTTGAAGTAAGCCTGAGATCGCTGCAGAATCAGCCTGAGGTTCACAGCAAACCCCGCCATGTCTATAGCGAAGGGGCGATGGGGGTCGAACACCGTTTTCCAGCCGTAGACCTTCCCCGCAGCGTTCACCTTGGGTGACTCGTAGCGCAAGCCGCCGACAAAGGCTACTGGCCACACCGACACCTTCCTGGTGCTGCGCATCTGGAGGCAAGGAAAGAGAAGGGTCTGGTGGGTGCACAAAGGATTGGCTTCTTGGGACCTCCAACACACAAACCAGCATCCCAGCGGAACGACTTCAACTCACTCACTGTCCTGTGGGAGACGAACACCCCGAGCTTCAGCACAACAACCTAAAGCGAAGAGACTGCATGATGTCCCTGCGGCTGGGACCGAGCTGCAGAGCTCCTGACTCACCTGTACGAGGATGGACAACCTGGAGCTGGAGGAGAAAAGTGCTTTGGGAAGTGGCAACCAACCATAGCAATAGTAATGGATAGTCACAGAACCAATGAGTTCAGCACTAAAAACCAAAGCTGCTAGTGAGAAACGTAAGTGAAATTTAAGAGTGTTTGTTTGTCCAAAGGTCTTCAGGGCTGTGGGGTGTCAGTCCTCCACATGGACAGCTGGGGAAATCGGGACACAGAGGAGGGAAGCACCTTGAACACGGTCACCTGGAAATGCAGGAATGGCTTTCTCTGGAAGCTAAGGAGCTGTAATCTCAGCCTACGAGCCTCAGTAAGGCTAAAAGCATTTTCAGTGAGGCACGCACAGCAGCCGTAGCCCACGACCTCAGGGACAGCCAAGAAGTGCAGCTTGTCCAGAAACACCCAGCACGCAGGATGGTGCTTTGTAGCTGCTCCTGCTGCTCAGCAGAACAACGCTGGATGCTTCTGCTCCCTGTTGAGTCAACAGAAATAGACAGGAGCCGTCGGGGACACTTCAGGTGCCTGCACTTGCCAACACGGATGATTCGAATGCCAGTCTGCCCGCTCGCCCGCAGCGCCCTGTCCCGCTCCGCTGGCTGGCTCGGCCTCGCCTTCCGCTCTCAGCCCAGTCTCTTAGATCAGGGATCTCCCAGAGCTAATCTCATCACCGCTAATTACCGCAAACGAGACCAGAAGAGCTCTGGCACTTGCCCTTCTGCATTATACACATGCTAACGGCAGCCCCTGTCCGCGGGGAACAATAGTGCGTGTCTTCTGCATTTCACAGCACATTTCATTGGCTCCATGTGACCTTAACTGCAGCTACATATCAGAGAGGAGCAGCCTCTGTGAGCAAAGCACACGGGTGAAGGAAGGAACCCTTTCTGCTTTATTAATGTGCAGCGTCTGTCTCAGGATGCTGCCAGAGCCAGCCTCAAAGGGACTGTGGAAGAAAGACATTCAGTCTGAATTTGCTTTCAGCTTTTTAAATTGCTGTAGCTATCCAAGCTCAAGTGAAAGCCACCAGGGAAGGGAAAGGGGGCATGTATGGAGCAAATAAATAGGAGATCCCTGGCGTGAAAACTAGCAACTGGTAAGGAAGGAGGCAATCCTCCTTTCTCGTCCCTTGCTGCAAGAGCTTGGCCTCAGGAAAGCAAGAGAACAAGTAATTTCTGAGCTGGAAACCCGGTGAGGTACAGTGTACCTGGCACTCTAAGACCATTGCAGACAGGGAAAGGCACAGGAGTTCTTTTAGAGGACTGGGACAAACAGTGGAAGCGGGAAAGCACGTGGGAACCTGCCCCTGCTCAAGCCCGACAAGACTGTCAGCATCTTTTACACCAACCCACATGCTGATCTGCTGCGTTGAGCCAGTTAGGACCCCCCCGGCGGGCTCTTACCTCCTCGAACAGCTCCAGGCTGTAGGTGTTATCATCATCGGCAAAGTAAACAATCCCAGGCTGGCTGTTATTTTTGTTAAAGGTCTCTCTCAGCCACCTCAGGGCCAGGTTCCTCTGCATGGTCCCCCGGGGGATGCGCGGATCCCTCATATCTCCCCGCAGCTTGTAGTTGCGGGGCGTCTCCACGTTGAGGTGGGTGTAGTTGAGCCCCGTGTCCCGTAGCAGGCGGGTGATGAGCGGCGTGCGCCGCTGCGAGTCCTCCACCAGGATCCAGTGCAGGTTGGGCACGTGCAGGAGGGTGTTGGCCAAGCGCGTCAGCTCTGCCTTCTGCACCGGCCGGCTGTAGGTGGGTGTAATGACGTGGATGGTGGGGAGGGTGTCTGACCACGGGGGTGGGCGGGTATAAACGTATTCTGTCCTCACCACCTCCACAATGTCCCGGTCCGACAAGCAGTATTCCTTGGAGTCGAAGCCTGCAGCGAGATCACGCCGGGAGTCACCACCATCATCTGAGCAAGGGTGTGAGAGAGAAGAAAAAGCCGCATGGACTCGGGCCTCTAACACCCCCCGACTGAGCCGGCAGGCTGCTTGCTAATAGCAGGTCACCCTCGTGGTTTCAGAGGAAAGGAAACAAGCTTGGAGGGAGGCTTTAATAAATAAGTACACAAATAGAGGAATGAGGGACAAACACACATGAGAAAAGAAGTTCCTGCTGTTAGAAATCCAGCACCAAAGAAGGCTTGAGAGCCCAGGACAGTGCTGCCGTATAGACACACTTCAAATCCAGAAATGGAGAGCAGTTAAAGCCTGTAATTGTAGGTTTTTTCCCCGCAGAGAGTTTCACTTGCCTCTGGCTAACCTCTCCTCAAAAAGACCCTGCCAATCTCTGAACATAACAGCCCATTCGGTAGCGTGGATGTGAACAATGAACAGCACATATATAGGATACACTGATCCAAACATAGCAAATCCTTACAGAGACTTGCTCACAATCAGCTCAAGTTAAAAAAAAACAAGTTTATGCATCTGTCACTTTTCCAGAGTGACTTTCCCACTTCGGTACCACTGCAGACAGCAGGAACACCACAGTCTACAGCTGGGAAGTGGCAGAGATAAGGGGCACATCCCTCTAGGGTGTAAACCAGCTGCTCTCTGTGGGCACATTACACTTTGAGCCACAGATTTTGCAAAACCAGCTACTACCAGGAACTTCAGATGAGAAGGATCAGGAACAGGAACAGACAGACATTAGAACTGGCCCAGCAGGGTACTACCTGTGTTTTTTTCAGAGCATGTTACTATTCCAGCAGCAGAGACTCCAACACCAGCCCTGAACTGAATGAAGGGCTCACACTCCATGGCATTGACGGAGGCAGGGTGTATATTTGGGGGCAGGACACAGGGACAAGGTGTCCTTGCAAATGTTGGTATCAGGCCTTATATAAGGCAAAACACATCAGCACCACATAGCAGAACTCTCTGAAAGCAGAGAACGCTGGAATCAATTCAAAAATAAATCTGCAAAATGCATTGGACACAGCCACAAATGTAATTAGCCCGGGCGGTACTTGAGACAGTTTGCAACTCCCCGCAGGTCAAACCCTCAGCTGTAAATCCTGGCATGTGCAAGCGCTGCCGCTCTGCGCTTGCTGGCGGGGAGATGCACGTCTCTAACCCAGCACCTGCTACCAAAGGATCTCAGAAGCGCGTTACAAGAACGAAATGATTTCTCCCAAGAGCTTTCAGGTTGGTGTCTATCACCACTCGTTCTCCCCTGGGGGCTCAGAGGAGCAGAGGCACAGGAAGCATCGTACCAAGGGCACTGGTAAGTTCAGGATGGAGTCAGAGCACAGCGGTCTCTGTGCTGTGAGTACAGTATCCATGGCCATCCGCAAAAAACAGCTCCCAGTTTTTATAGTATTGAACCAAACTGGTATACAGTGTATTCTCAGTAGTCTTTCAAGTCCTGTTTTAAAGCCAAGTAGATCCCTCATCCTCCAAAGCACTTTTCAGAGGGGATCACAGTCATTTTTGCCTTAAGAGCTGCCCAAAGCCCCACAGGTGGCTGTCAGTCCTCTGCAGGGAAAGGTTAAACTGCTCAGGACAGACTCTGAGCTTCTGACAATGCAAACTGCACATTCGACTGTTCAGCAACAGGATACACAACTGTGGAGGGTGGGTGGGAACATCAGAATGAAAAGGGGAGAATCTCCCAGAGAAAGGGAGCAGAGAGGGAAAACGAGCTGGCCTTCCACACTGACAAGCCTCCCCGAGCTGATCCACCTGCCCTGGTGCTCAGCAGAAGGGCAGGACCAAGAATGAAGACTGCAGTCGGCAGGACCAAGAATGAAGACTGTGGCTTCTTCCAGCCCCCAAGAGCTCTCACAGCCCCTGGATATTGCTGCTATGCCAAGAATGGGATAAAAACTAGGATGTTTCTGGCCAGAGAGGATCCCCTAGAACTTCCTGCATTCATCTGATTTGGGGCCAGAGCTCTACTGAATGCTTTGTGTGACAGGTAACGTGGAAACTGGCTTTCTCATGGTGGTGCAACTCCACCAAACAATCAGGTGAGATGCTGGCTCTTGCCTTCTACTTCAAGTGCAAGAGCATCAGTTTGCTGCTTTCCTGAAGACACTTAAAAAATGCTCATTGTCCCATGTCTCCCACAGCAGCTGTCTCAAGTGGCAGCTTTGTTTCCTCTGCTCTCTTTTTTAGCAGCTGTCCTGCTGGATTAACTTGTGTGCAGAATGCTGCAAGGGCCAGCAGGAAGGGACTCCTCTCTCATGCATCATCAGGAAACACAGAAAAGCATGTTCCTTCAGTACTCTGACCGGTTCTGGATTTAGGCCACGAAGAGCTCTCCAAGTGCAGTAAGTATATCCCATGGCTTGGAGTTTGATGCTTCTGAAGAAGCCCTACGAGCACCGGGCTGTTCCTACAGCAGAAGTGGGGAGGCTTCTGCATGAGCATGGACTGGGAGTTGAGATGAGCATGGCTGCCATGGGGGAATGAAATGAGAGAGGAGATGAGGACGAGGGAGGGATGCACAGACTTGGCATGGGCTGGTTTGATTTCTCTCACCCTTGTGCACTGCAAGCAGTGGAGCAATGGTGCTCTGGTGCCAGACGGTGATTAGTAGCGTCCAGGGCAGAACTATCAGCACGATAGCCAGGATGTCTCGTCTCTTCGGCATCTCCAAGACTGACTGGACCCACAGCTCCTCATTACCTGACAGTGAAAACCCCAGAGACAGAACAGCAGAGCACACAGAGAACAGAAATAAATGAGCAAGAAGGAACAAGGACAGAGAGAGAACGCGAGAGAGGGAGAGAGCAGCGAAGGCGACACGACTCATAAGTCTTACCAGTGCTTACAACCCACCCATTGCAGAAGCAGGTTTGGAGGGGCCTCGGCTGCTGGGACCAGAAGCAGGAGGGCAATTCCACAGGACAGCACTGGAGCTGCTGGCAGGAACCTCAGGGACTCATTTGGAAGGAAACCTGCAACACAGAGCAAAGGTGAGTAGGCAGAAGTACTAGGGAGCTGCTGCATAAAGTTCACATCTCAAACTGGAGCAGTGAACAGCAAAAATGCATCCCACCCCTCCTGGGTGCCCAGAACCATGCTTTCCTTTGCACCCCCACGTCAAGCAAGGCTCCAGCCAAGCACAAGTTGTCTGAACCATGCCCCCGCAGAAAAGGACCCTCCATCCACAACCACCTGCTTGACCCAAGCCCCGAGGAAGAAGCAGGGACCACACTGCACCACTGCAGTACCCTCAGCTCAGACCATCCCGCTGGCATGTTTGACGCAACCAGTTTTAACTCAGGGCCCGCTCAGGTTCATTTCTTCCATCTCGGAGGTGTTGCGAGTGCAGCGTATTAAACTGCCACAACGGCTTAGTTTGATTCAATACGAGCACATACAAGATTTAAGCTGACCGTATTTTATCACAGTTATCTTGGCAAGCAAAGTACATCGCTTAGCAGGGATGTGCGCGGTGGACAGTTTGCAAACACGGGTAGCAGTTTAGTACCACGGCTCCCATGTGGGGGAACGCATTAGCCCGCTGCTACAAGGGCTGCGCTGCAGACAAGGGAGAGCCCAGAGAACGCTGCAGTTGAAGGGAAGGAGCAGTTTGCTTGGGGAAAAGCAGCTGGCCGGCTGGTCAGCCCCCGCCACTGCGGTGCCATGGGAAATATCAGACCCTCTCCTGAAATCAGACGGGAGCTCCTCAAGCCTGGGCTGCAGATATGATGCTACTTCACAAATGTTTTTCCCCCGAGACCCTTGAAACTTGGCTTTTTCTTCGTTGCGTGGGGCAGCCATGGGGAGATCCAGGTTCAGATCCCTGATGAGCACAGTTTGCACTGATCTGAATTTCCCTTGGCCGTGCCTTGGCCACCGGGCTGTACAGTCAGCCTCCGGCACCGCGCCCACTGGAAGTGAAACGGCTCCAAGAACTGATGGGTTGTCCTTTTAAAGTGCAAGCAAACAATATTCCATTTGCTGGGCAGAATCTGGTTCTTCCAAATTAGCACTTCAATCATAGAGATATTAATTTACCTGGGAAAACACAGATTGGCTTTTGTCCTGTAAGTGTCCCTCAACAAAAGCTGCAGCTAAAAAACAACAAACCTCTATGCCAATCACCAAACACAACTTGTTCTATGGAAAACAAGGCTTTCTGTAGTGAAGTACAGGGAACTGGTAGGAAAAAACTCTTCACAGCCTAAGGATGTGCTCTGTGCAGCCAGACACCCTGCAGACCTGCAAGAAAGCATCTCCCAACAACGTCCCTACTTTTTTCAGACCCCAAGAAAGCAGCCTCATCCAGACAAAACAAACCAGAGAGGAAGAGGAGGAATTATTCCAGCAAACATCAGCCTTCTGCTGCATCCCTGTCCAGCTCTCAGAGCCAGAGAAATCCTGCTGGTCTAGCACTGCCAAAGCACTCAGTGCCCTCAGGAAAGAGGATCTGGCCTCGTCCTTGCTGTCCCTGCAGATGCTGTCAGTGCCCAAACAGAGGGCACTGAGCACCAGCATCCTTTGAATCCTCTAATAAAGCCAGAACATGTCCCTCGAGCATCCCCGCAGGGCAGAGCCGTAAGGGGCAGCCCTGAAAAGACCCAACACCTTGCCTAAGTAAAGTGCCTTCGCTGCAAATGCACCAAGGAAAAGAACTCTGCAAATAGAGAGGGGCTGGGAGGAAATGACATGCTAAAAGAGCCACGCGGAGTCACTTCACAGCGGCTGGCAAGCTGCCATGGTGGGCTGGCGTGTAGCAAATGCCCCGCTTGTCACGGGCAGATTCCTCCGAATACAGTGCTCTTACCTTAAAGATGCCTTTTCCCTGCCTCCTGTCAATCCAGAATCAGACTGTCAGCATCCTCCCACAGGACAGGCTGACCCTGCGCTTCGTACGGTGGAGAACGGGCACCGTTGGGCTGCAGTGCTACTCCGATTTCCACCCCTCCAACCCGGGGGAAAATGAGCAGAGGCTCCAACGATTTGTGCATCCGTCTCTTGAGGATCGATTCCTTTTAATTTGCAACAGAGCATTTGGCAGCTCTCTGCTCAATCATTCTGTCACTTTGGTGCTCCAGCTGCCAAGGGCCAACACACAGCCCACATTCTGACCCACAGCCCACGTTCTGACCCACAGCCCATATTCTGACCCACGCTTCTGCACTCCAAGCTGCCCATCGGCACCCAACCGCGCACCACGCACTCTGCCCTGCAGCAAAGACATCTGCTCACTGTTAATTCTGAAGCGATTTGATTTTATTGATGACCCCGAGAAGCCTGACTGAAGGACACGGTGAGAATTCACTTGGGGCTGCCGTGAGCACTATGAAATCTGGACCTAGGCGAAGTATTTCAAGCGTGTTCCCTCCCGATGTGTTAATGCAACTGATGGCGTCGGTGCGGGGTGACGCCGGTTCTCGGTGTGACAAAGCCGCGCTCCAACCTCACCGTCACACGCTAAAGCTGCAAAAGGTGAAATCCGTTTTCTCCCGTGAACAACATCAGCTGGCAAACACATGGTCGCCTGCGATTTTGCACCACGGGTGAGAGAAGTCATAGCTTCACAGCCCAAGACCGAGCGCTCGCCCTGCATCCAAAAAATCCCTTGCTACCAAAGCTGAGCGACGCTTTTTGTTGCTGCTCAGGGCACAAGGGAGGCTAGCCAAAAAATAGCCTGGGGAAAACTGTGATCCTGTTCAAGGCAATCGCTCTGCCCCTGCCCCAGCACGATACCTCTCTCCTTTTCCCACCGAGAACGTTCAAAACAAAACCCGAGTTTGTTCAGATTGTCACTTTTAGGCTTCTGTTATCTCCGCCTCCACAGGGAAAAGAAGGAGGAGGAACAAATTTAAATATGAATTCGTTAAAAAGATCTAAGTAAAGAAAGTACACTTTCTTTTTTTTTAAATTTTGAAAAATCAGCTCAAATGTAAGCGATTTTGGGGTTAAACCACTTCCAAAACAAAGGTGTTTTGCATAGTTTGGAGAGACTTTCCTTGGCAGAAATCTGTTTTGACAGGCTGCAAGCAGAAGGGCTATGCCACATGGTGAAAGAGATTTCACGTCCCCCGGCAGAGGGCAATGGTGTCAAGGCAAGACAATATTAAAAGGGCACTCATCTAATAAAAGAGCTTTAACAAATCCTGGAGCCATGTGTCAGTAACATGCTGGATTATTAAACGCTGAAGGTTCTTTTTTTAAATCAAGTTAATTGGCATCGGCTCTGACACTTACCATAGGAAACACTGATTCGATGTGCGATCTGGTTTACAGTCAGCGTTACCTTCTGTCTTCCTTTGGGGCTGATCAGCCCCAGCGTCATTACTCCATGTTTTCCCCACATTGAACAGAGGTGATTTAGAACATATTAAACTAAAGAATTGCTCGAGTTGAGTTTGTATATATACATAAGTCACTGGAGTAAAAATATTGTCTAGAGGTAAGAACAATACACGCAAAAAAGCCCCAAACAAATATAGCAAACACTACTTGTATTACAAAACAGCCAAGGAAATAACAAACACAGCCAAATCCTACAACAAAGGCTTTATGAAGAAAATAAACACACACACTTCAGGGTACTAAGTATATTCTCTCTAATAGCTTTTCCCCGGGGCAAAGCATCCCCTAAATGTGGGAAACTGAGGCACAGGGATGGGGAAACTGAGGCACGGGAAGCTGGCTGTCCCTTGTGATCAGACAGCACAGCAGCCCCTGGGGACAAGGGCTCTGTCGAAGATTTTGGTGTTTGGCGGAAAAGGTTTGTGAAGCACAGGCTAAAAATAAAGGTAGTAATAAAAGCTTCTTGCTCGTTAATTACTCCATAAGCCATTACTGCCTAAAAACCCCATAACTTTAATGGGGGCTATTATAAGTATAGTAGCAAAACTGTGGAGCTAATTACTGTTTAGTTATTAAGCTGAACGCGGCCAGAACTGAGTAATGAGCACGCAGAACTGCTTGTTCTTCGAGGATTTAATCGGGGGCGCTAACTTCAACCTCGCATTCTCCCGACTTGGGGAGGAAAGGACAGAGGCTTTGCAGCCCAGCGCTGCAAGGAGCGACGCACGATCCGCGAGGTACAGCTGGTTTGCGCAACACGAAGCACAAATTGCAAGTCAAGAAAGGGGTGAGAGTGATTCCGAAATGCCTCCAAATCCCATTTCTGTCACTACATTTGCCTTGGCTACATACACAAGGGCCACTCCTCGTGTTTCCCAAGCTGTCAGAGAAACTGAGGCACAGAGAATGCAGAATTTCCTCAACCTTGCGACAGTCGAAGCAAAACCTGCCCTGCTCTCCCCTTCCAGTCCCGCGTCCCTGAGCCCTGTTGCAACAAATGGGATCAAGAACACAGATTAGCTCGCAGAAAAAAAATATTAACCAAGCTTCTCAGAACAACACTTAAAATTTAAAGCAAGCATGAGCAAAGTGGATCAAGGGAGCTCAACACAAGCACAATTAGCTTCTGTATCTCATTGCCACAGGATACTAAGAAGAACAAGAACTTAACAGGATTTGAAAAACGATTAGTTGTGTATGTGAATAAACTGCATATCCAGAATTAGAATGGACCACCCACCAGTTTGCAAAACATAGAAACCCTCTGAGTTTCAGAGCTTCAGACTAATTTTAACCAGCATCAGAAACTTTCTCTTCTCCAGATTAATCTTCCCCCCGCGCTGCTCCAGCTCTGTAGATGTCACTAGAGGTGGCCAGAGCTAGATAGGGGACAGGAGACATGGTGGCACTGCTGTTATGTTGACTACATTGCCAAGATTTCACTGCTTCCAACAGCAAGGCGGATCTGTTAAATCCTTAGAAGACTTAATACGTTGTCCTAAACATGTTTGCTTCCTTGCACAGGTTCTCACACTGCTACCAGCACCACAGCGGGCAAGTGCTGGCCAGGATGTCCTGGAGATCCTCAGCTACAGTCACCGCACTCCCTTTCCACAGACACGCTGGTGAATGCCGTGGAAGACGCAAGTATCCTGGTATTGCAGTGCTTTGGAAGAGGGTTGAACCTGGGCTTTGCAATCTTCTGGTGATAAGCCAAGGAAGAAGCAAAAGACGTGTCACGCAGCAGAAAGCAGCAAGGCTGGTGTGGATCCACGGTGGAACGGAGAGTCTCATCAGTCTTGGCCTGGCTGCAGAGCGAATCCTGTTTGTCCACACCGCTTTCAGAGGACGCACCGGTCTGTCAGCTCTGCCAACGCTTGGTCCAGGCTCTCTCTTAAGCCAGGAAAGCTGTGGGTTGACTCAGGTCTCAGATGAGAACTTCTTGATGAACGGCTGCACTTCACACATGGTTTTTAAAAAGCATCCCTATCAAGACGAAAAGCTGTTTGACTTGCAGCCCACTTCCAAAATAGAAAGACAACTGGGAGTTGTTTTCTTCTTAGGGGAAATGCTGATGACAACCACAAAAAGTTGTTTGACTTTCTTTAAGGCTGCTTACGGGTGAACACCGGGAAAAGTGTGTTCCAACCATTAGCTCATTTAAGGGCTACTCCATCGAGTCTTCTCGAACTGGTGACACAACGATACCTTGAGTTATCCCCTTTGCTCATCTAAGACAACGTCAGCATTGTCAGAGACAGATCTATTTCCAGACTATTCCCACCTCTGTGGTCTGCATTGCACTGAATATTTTGTGCACCGCTTCCATAGATTTTAAAAAGTCACATTAACAAAGGGTGACCCAATTTCAACATGATTGGACTAAATTGCACAGTTCCATAATAGGCTTTGCATAGGCTTTGTCCAAAGCGTTTGAAGACACCCGTTTCCGTGCGATACCTCATGTAAGAGAGAACGTAACGACCAAGCCTCACCTTTCCAACCAGGAGGACAGCAAAGGCCACTGCCTCAGGATCTGCAAGACTGAATCGTTGAACCAAATGTGCCCAGATAACACCAGGTTCCCTGTGGACCTACCCAGGAAAGCCTAACAATGCACAACATGGCCGGCTGATGAAAGAATGGACCGTGATCTTTCAGAAGAAAGACCACGATGCTCATTAATGCTGTAGTAAGGATTATCTCACCACCACACAGTCCACAGCTTCTGTTGTTAGTGGCTGAGAGAAGCAGCACCTGGCACGCACCTTCCAGCATCAGGCGGGGGCAGCTCACCAGCTCCATACCCAAGACCTGGCTTCACAGCCGTCCGCGCTTTTAATTATTGAGTTCTCCACTACCCCTGAAAAAAAAGTCCTGTTCTATTTAAAAAGAGATATTAATAACATGATTCGAATGCATTAAGGGGAAAAAAAGAAACCTTGCAGAGCTAGTGAGCAAGTTAGCCCTTTCCCACTGCAGCAAGCAACCACTGTGCGCCCTGAACACCTTAAAAAGGGATTTAGTTTTCAAAAGCATGATTTTTCTTCTTTTCAGTAGCAAACATCAAGTATCTTAGCTTTATATTCCAGAAGCACTAAGAGCAGCCATGCAGGTAATTCGAGCTGAAGAGCTATACATTCCTGTATAAATTCCTGCCTTATTGCAAACTACCTTTCCAGTGCAGGGCCGGGGTTCCCGAGTTGCACCCAACTCAAGCAGCCTGATCCAGAGCCCTTGCTCAGTGCTGCCCAAGCATCACAGCACACCTCGACGCTGCAGAAACGTGTTTATGTCCTGCAGTGCTTCTGAGCCCCAGAACCGCGGGACAGACCTAGCAAGGATGCAGCATGGCATTCGGAGCTTTCTTGGCTCCCCGATTAGCACTTGGTCAAAAAATCACAGCCAAAACCGTTACACCAACCTACAGAGAAAATCCCCAGCTCCCATCCCCGTTAGATATCTTCTTTAAAGAGATGAGGCTCAAATCCTAAGCCCTGCTTAGTGCTGGGTGGTCAAACAAGGCACAGAGAGTCCGACAGCCTGTGATCTCTGCAAAAGTCACTAATGGGACTGAGGGATTAACATCGATTCTTTCATGCTAAAGCATGGAAAGGGAAGGGGGGGTTGGATCTGGGATGATAAAGCAAATGTCCAACTATAATTCAGCAGCTTTGCAACACAATCAATCGCAGCTTGCAGTTCTGCAGTCCATTAGTGCGGCCACAAACCTACACAAGCTTCTCCTTGGAAACAGGAAGGTCGTTTAAAAATTGTTCTCCCTTCGATTTCTGGTCTCTGCCGAAATTCAGCAGGGTCTCCAAACCGTACTGTGCCTGCTGGAAGCACCCAGTGATGTGCTCCTCCTTCTTCTCTCATTTACTTTCTCCACAGTGAACACAGAGGCTTTTGCCTGCCTGGAAACCTCTGACATGTCAGAATAACATGGCCCATCTTCCACTTGAGAGGCATTTGGAAGGAAATGTCTTCTTTAATAGCATAAAACCTCATGTGCCAATCCAATAAACCCAGAGCCATTTCAGCATTGCCCAGGGAGGTGGGATTTGGCTCTTAGTTGGTCTCTCAGTGGGAAAGGCAAAGGGTAACTCTCCCAGTCTGTTCAGCTCCCAGCCTACGCCTGGTTCTGACTCTGGCTTCCCCTGTGGCTTTGTTATTTTGGCTCACCTGCACCCCAGCTTGCTCTGGAGGTGAGATGGAAATAGCTGCCTGCTTTTGGACAGGAATCACACGGCTCAAGTAGCTCACAGGCTAAATACAGCACGGCACAGGCACCGATCCCCGAGGTGCTGGCAAAGCGCAGCTCCCACCGATCCGCCAGGCTGGTGTGCCTGCCTGGGGAAGGTCATTCCTCCTCATTTTAGACTCACTCAAGGGCGAAACCCAGCCCAGAGCTTCTCCATGTGAATGAGAAATGGGAGAAGCCAAACAAGAGCTGGAGACAGAATTAAGCCAAGAGTTTCACAGCCCAACTCAAAAAAAGTACTGAACAAGCAGCCCTTATAGGAATCAGGTGCAGGTGTAATCTAACACAAAGGCAGATGCAGGCACAGCTGATGGACAGACAGACTCCCTCACAGGGTTTTGCTTGCAAGGTGAGGAGTGAGACGAGCCCTCGGGGAGCTCTGAGAAACTGGAGGGTTTTGTGATGGCTGCTCTAAGAATATTGTAATCATGGAGTAATTATGGAGCATCTCCAATCAACCAGGCAAATTACATCATTATTATTACAACTGTCACCAGTGTCGCAGGGCAGGGACAGGGGCAGGTCACCCCTTGCCCGGGGAGGGGACAGGGTTTGGAGAGCACCAGCAGAACACAGACCCACCGCACTCCATCACGCTGTATCTCAAGGTACAACACTTAATTAGTCAGCTTGATTTTACCTTTTTTTTAAACAAATATCTTCAAGCACAAGAGCAGCCCTTGTCATTTGATTGGAACGTCAGTGTACTAAATGTCATTCCTACAGATGACTAATCTTTAAAAGCGAGTTGCTAAACTCTTTGGCTCAGCTGATAATGAGCCAGAGCAGTAACGGTGGTTGAAGAGAACAGGGGGAAATCAGAGCTGCCTGGACTCGGAGGGCTCAGTGCTGCACGTGGCCCTAAGACCTTTTAGCAGCTCGAGGAATTGGGGCTTCCCAGCAAACGCAGAATGCAGGAAACGGGGGATGTGGCATGTTTGTGAGCACATCTCGGCACACTTGCTCCTCTGAGTCGCTGTCATGTTGATAACGAAGAGAAGAATTTCCTCTTTCAGTCTCTCTGGATGTGTTGGTTTTCTTGGTGCAGAGTGAAAACCTCATTCCTCTCCGCCTCCTCCCTTTTGAACAGGTTTCCCTGGGCTCCCTGATCCTCCATTTTCCCACATGTAACGAAGCTTTGGGAAGCACCCGAAGATTTATGAGCCAAAAGTGCAGCACAGTGTCAGCAGCAGGGGAGCCCATGTGTTGATCCCAATCTGAATGCAAACACTCACCGGCTCTACAACCCATTTTTCCCCACAGACCGGGGTCTCAGCCCTGGATTGCTGCACGGTTCACAATTTCGTCTGTAACAAGAATGACTCAGGCTGTCAGATAAGTTATTAACTTCAGCAGCCAGAGTCTCTTCCCATTAGAGCGTTATGGTACGAGATGCCTGCGTGAGACAAGAAGGACCGTCAGGCAGAGCACAGAGCACACGAGACAGCCATGAGAAATTACGTTGGCAACATCATTAAAAGATAAATTGGAAAAAGAAAGGAGGTGTATGTGTGGGGTGACACCTTCAGAGGGTTGTAACAAACCCTTTGCCACCAGGGCCTTCACAGCTGTCAGATTTCCCAAAGCCAGGGGATGGGGCAGTGGCAGGGTCCCCGTGCTCCACAGGGCGACAATAATCCCAGTATCCTCACAATGCCACGGACAGTGACTCCTCCACAAAGGGCAGAAATTGGCAGCTCCCCCTCCTACTTTCCTTCGGGCTTTATTTATAGAAAGGTACCTTTTACTGCCATTTTTGCTTCTTCCTGAGGCTACTCTGCCAGGCTCGAGGCCGAGATAGTATCTAGACCTCCAGGATCCAGACAGCCCCACCTTGATGCCAAGGGATTCATCTTCGGAGTAATTTTATTGGCACTTACGCCTGCCAGGCCCCCTTCTCAGGCCCCTTGGCTGAACACTGGCTGCTTGCACTTGGGGAATTTCAGAGCTGAAGTAACTAATAACTTGGACTAACTAACTCTGTCTAAGGTGCCTTCAATCTCAGCCACCCCAGAATGAGTTGAGCTTTCATCCCGTTGCCTGACGGTCTCTTTTAACGATCCCCATCCACGCCTGAATCTCATTGCTCAGGCCAAGCTTGCACAGGTAGATCCATCAGCATCCCTGCCACGGTACACACACACACCCCCACGCGGGTACAGATGTTCTGGCCCTTACCACTCAGATTCCACCCAGTCTTTTAAATGCTCCCAATTGTAGCGCCTGCAACTTTTTCCTGGTGAAAGCCATGCCAGAAATGACGCTCATCTAACCGACAGATGGACACAAATACTTCCAAATCCTTGAAGAAGGTCATTCCAGGAGCTGCACGCTCTCTGAAAATGAATATGCTAAAGTCATGCCTCGTGGATGTGCCATTATTGTGAGAAAGACACTGGAAGAATTATTCATTAAGTAGTGACTTCTGTAGCTCTAATCTCCATACTCAGCTGCCACTGAGCCCAGCGGATCACAGCCCGTCTGAATAAACCATTGAATGTCCACACAACCCCACAGCCCAAATCAGCCTCTCCTGGGGCATCGCATCCCTGCAGCTCCTGGGAGAGGGATGGAAGGACGGAATATTCCTGCATCTCAGCGAGGCTGCAGGGAGCACGCAGACGGAGAGTGCCATAAACTGGCTGGCAGCTGTTCAAGGGTGGCAGGCTTGTGCCAGATTACACTTCTCTCTCCCAAATTAGAAGCAAAACGTGCCACTAGAAAGTCAGGTGAAAGCTGTCTCTCAAGGAAGCAAGAGGCTGCCTCTCAGCACCACTGCGTGAGGCAGCATCTTAAAGCATCCTGCTCATCTGAGCACAGCCGTTGCTTCCCAAAAAAAGCAACCGCCAGGGTCCAGCTTTGCTTTGTGCTGGCCCAAATCTGCCTGCTTGCCCTGGCAGATGCACGTCGCAGGTTGCTGACCCCACCATAAACTTGCTAGGATTTAATCACGGCGCCATTCCCCTCCCATTCACACATCCACCCCAAGCCCCTCATGGAGGCAGATGAATAGTTTCATTACAAGTATTTGTCTTAGTCCCAGAGCCTGAGCTGAGCATGGTACGTACTGACCGTAGGAGACATGAAAAGCCCAACCAGGCACCCTCTCTGCCTCAGTCACGCAGGTTTGCCATCCCCGCTAGGCTTCCAGCATCTCCCGGTTCAGAGCAGGACCGCAGCTCACTCCGAATGTCTCACTCCCTCCTTCGGAGACCCAGCCCACTCACAGATCTGCTTCTCAGCAACCGTCATGTGCATCTATTATTCAGGAGAAATATCAACTTATTCATGAGCCAAAATAGGTTCCAGGTACCGCACCCAGGCTCTAACAAAATTCCTCCTGCAAAGCTGCTCTTTTCTCAACCTGGACTAAGGCGAGAAGAGTGCAGTGCTGCTCTCGCTTTGATCCCTCCGGATGGTTTTACAGCTTTGTTACGGTGAAGGACAGGAGTTAACAACCCTGTGAGGCCGCTCCCTCATCATCTGGTTAATGTACCTCGTTAATGGCTACAGCACAATATCGCTCACCTCCTGTACACTCCACAAACTCCAACCTTTCCCTTGGGCCTGCAGTTACAGCTCCCCACACGGACAGAGGGTTGGCAGGGCAAGGAGGGCACTGGAAGCGACGCGGTGCCCGCAGGAGGACAGTGACTTATCTGGCACGCTGTCACGGGCCCCTGTGGAGTTATTCACATATCAGGGAGGCATTAGCTACAGCAGGCACGCAGGGGCTCGCACAAAATAGCAAAGTTATGCTTCCCTTCCATCAAGTCTGAGTGTGAACGTGGCAGTGCTGGGCTGCTCAGGACAGTGTAATTGCTGCCTCGGATTAAACGATGGATCCTACACCCAATGAGGCAGTATGAATGATTTCTTTCAGCGTTGTCGCTCGTCTGCACATACAGAAAATCCTTCCAGAAGTGCTGATGAGAGGCAAGGCTGGCTGGGCAGGCACGGAGAGGAGGCAGCAGGCAACATGCAAGCACAGTGCATCTCTTGTTGCGCTTTGAGCATCCACGGCCCTTCTAAAATTGAGCAGAGCACAAAAACCACAAAAAGGGCCCAAAATCCTGCTCTGGAGCACCCAGAAATGGTACAGCATGATGATGTGTTTCGCCTGCGTAGTGATGGGCTCTGGGACAGTGGTTCCCAGAACACTAATTCCTACCGTAGGACTGTTACATCAGTATGAGTGGCGCTATGTTTTGTGGCTGGATGGGGAAGACACAAGCCAAAGCTGGAAAAAACTCACGTGCATTTACCAGCCATAAGCGCTGCAGGGCCACTGGTGTCTCTGCACAGCTCCAGGTTTACAGAGTCGCTGGGATTTGGACAGAATGATCACAGAAGATCATCTAGTCTGGTCCCGTGTGGTCAGAGTAATGTCATTCCCCAGCACTTGCTGGCTTTAGCTCGTTCCCCAAGAAGCTGGACTTACAGCCTCCGATAAGTATAGTTCTAACCCTCACAGGGCCACCTGAGTTAAGAGGAATGCGTTGGTACACATTTCTTCTCGAGCTTTAGAAGCTGCTAAACAGATGGGGAAAAAAAAGGAGTTAAGGCAGAAGCCTTCAGCACCAAGGTGGTATTTATAGACGAGCCCAGGGGGAGGTAACCCAGCACCCACTCCACCGTCACACCGAATTTCTCTGCAAGAGGCCACGGTGCGCTGCTCCCAGGCAGCGTTACTCGTGCAGCTCACTCAGCACCCACACACGTATGCAACCAGGCCCACTCAATCACAGCAGCGCACAAAAGCATCTTGGCCGTCGCTTTGTGCCGCCGGGACAAGTGAAGAGTACGGGCTGTTCAAAAGTACAACTTATCAGAAGTGGGATCCCTCTCCTGCAGATGGTGGTGGGAGTTATGCTTTGTATTCGCTGAGAGCCGAAGCGGGCCCCGAATCACGCTGGCATTATGTTATGATAATGCTGGAGGTATTATAAATGCTTTGCGTGCCAGACAAATCCTGGAGCAGGCTTCCAAATCCCCTCAAAATCCCCACTTGCATCTCTACGTTCATCCATTCATGAAATCCAGAGCAGAGCCTCGGCATCCATCCTTTTGCTCCTGGTCTCTTTCCAGCTGAATGGAAGGTGAGGCAGAGTTAAGGTATTTCTTGTGGATTAGTTGCCTTTTGTCTTTCAGGAGCTGAATCTGAGGGAAAAACCACGCTAGGGAATTTAAGAATGTCATCCAGCAAGGCAGCTGAGACTAATCTCATGGCCCTTTCTCCTTTCTGGGTTGTGTGCAGACTTCGTTTGCTGAGCTATAGCCTTCAATCCCCCATCCACTGGGCTTTGACAGGGCTCCCAGATGGCAGACAGTGCAGAAAAGCAAATTTTTCCTGACAAGCCAGCCCACCGGTGTAAAGTGCACAAGGCAGGAATGGAAGGAGAGAGTCTGAACTCTGCTTTCCATGTTGCATCGGCAGGACACCAGCTGTCGTGATTTCAGAGAGGGTACTGCGAAGGAACTCGGGGATCAGCAGACACCTCTCTTCGGTGGGCTCTGTAGTGCACACACATCTCTGCAACAGCCCGGAGCTCAACAGAGAGAATTCTCAATCATGATGTGAAGATGTAAATCCCTTCCCCAGAGGCCACAGAGATGGGGTTTTCTAATCCCTTTCCGCAGATTGTCCCATTCTAACTGGCGGAATTTCTTCTCTTGGTTCCCATATCTTTGCCAGGGGGCTCCCTCCGTGATCACAGGCCAGTCAGCTCTCCCATGTCAGCACTTGGCTGCCCCTCCATCAAAACCACGCACGCAGTATTTTCTCTGTCCACCCTGTTCACTCACACGTTACGCTCCAGTGCAGAGACTGGATGTTCACAGCACCAGGGGCTCTGGAGCATCAAACCACATCTCAGAAACCAACAGTAAACAGCATTCCAGGGCAGATTCCTGGCTGGAGCTGGGTCAGCAGTGGCTAAGGCAGTAACACACCATTGGAGAGCTAATACATCACCTGCTCCTAAAGAACAGCACAAGAAGAGCATGAAGCCTTGCACAGACGCTTAGCTCTCGTCCCATCTTTCGGAAAACAGCTCAGATCCAAGCAGGAGGAGGATCTTGAGCAATTCCTATTTATTGGGCTATCATATCCACAGGCAGAGATGGTGAGGAACAGCAGGAGGACTAAAACAGCTCAATTTGAGGGCTGAAGCCATGAGCATTGCAGGAAATCGGGATCTGCTCTCTAGCACCGCCAATTTTTATTTCCTCCATCTCTCAGCGCCTCAGTTCCCTGGAGGCCTGGGGTTCCCATTAAAAAATGTAGGAGGATATATTCAATAGTGACTAATACACTGTCATACTTAGAGCACTTGGGGGTGGTCCACGTGCCTAGATCAGGATATGAAGATCAATTATGGGCCACACCCTGTGATCTCCACTCAGCGAAGCCCTTATGAGCTTCTGAAGGTGAATCCAGCCCTGATGCCAACTTGCCAACCCAAACACAACCAGCTGGGGCTCACAGGAGAGAGTCTATCCTCACTCTTCAGACCTGGTGCTGCTGCCTCCCCAGAATTCAGGGATCTTGCTGGAAAGCCCAATATGAAAAGCAGCCTTGGAAGCCAGGCAGCCGCTGGCACTGCTCAACCCTGCAAGACAAAATGCGCAGTGATGCAAGAAAGAACCATATCCTGCCTTCCTATGGATTCGAATCTGCCCACTGGGGTTTGCTTGAAGAAGAAAGAACTGCTTTTGCACAACTTTTTGTTTTTGAGCTGGTAGAAACAGAACAAGGGCAAAAGAGAGCAAAGGCTTTGCAAAAGACAAGCCTCCCATAAAGACTAAAAAATGAACTGCAACATTTGCTCCAGTGTCCCATAAAAGACAGATCTCTTCATTTGCCAAGGCTTCTGCTGCTGCAGCACAAGGTGCCAGTCCCTTCCTAGGGCCCGGTGCATCACTCTCCACTATGAGCCACCTCGGTGGGTCAGGAAACTTTGGGCTGCCAACAAGTGGGAATCTCTTCCCCTCTCCTTGCCCTCTCACCTTGCTGTCCTAGAGAACCAAAATGATTCTTTTTTACTGTATAATTCCATTCCTTCGCCAGAACATCTGTCATATTCCTCAATGCTTTGGAGCTGACACAGAAAACAGTTGGGTGCTACATACAGAAAGAAGATATTTTACCCTCTTTTCCCAAGTGCCTCCATTTTCCTACACCTTTTCAATCCCGATTCTGTCAGGTAACCCAAGCAATCCCAATCATTGTAACCTTCTAGCCGAATCTTGGTCAATTAATTCACATTGGAGATCTGTGTACAGAAAAGGACTAATTATATCAACGAGACAAGCAAGATGTATTTTGGCTGAGTTAGGAGAGTTTCCTCATACGAGCAGGAATTACTCCCAAAACAAAAGAATGGCTTGGAGCTCCACTGCACATTTGCACAGCCCTTCTTCCATATTTACGTGCACGCACAAACACCCAACCTCACTCATCCGCACACGCTGGTAACACCTCGCTGTAGATGTTCAGGGACACTAACAATTTAGACAAGTCCATACAGATCTGTGCGACAGCCCGCACGGTCCCTTCCAGTCCATAACACATCATCTCCTCAGACGCGTACACAAGCCCTTATATCAACTGACAGTATGCTGAGGCTCGTGACTTTCTGCACTGTGTGCACATGTAGGGACTTCTGTGACACCTCGTTATCTAAGTAACCAAAGCAAATGACTCTTAATCCCATGCCAAGACCCATCAAGAAGCCCCTGAAGGCAAAGGCAGGAGGGGGTATCTGACAGACAGTGTGGAACAAATGGATATTGCAGCAGCAAGAGCCTGCCAAAGATAGTGAGGGACACTCACCCAAGACCTCTGCTTACTGGGATTAACTGGATATGGGCTCTGCAGCTGCAAACATCAGGTTCTCCTCAGTGTTTTCCCAAACATCTGGGCTAAGGCACCTCCCAATACTATTTGAAGTTGCGCTTTCTGGTCTGGTTGGCAGAAATTAGGACTTCGAGGGTCAGAGACCCAGGAATCGAGTCAGAGAGAGGCCCAGCAGAGAAAGGAAAGCATCGTTTGTGGACAGCTTCATTGATCACCATGGACTTTCTCCCCCACAGTCACTGTTTTTCATCCCCATCCACTTCCACAACATATGTCACAGGGATCACTCCTCAGATGGCAAAGCTTCGCTCGGCCATCTCCTATTCCTCCAAAAGACAGCACTCAGAAAGCTTTTCCCTTCCAGCAGCCTCAAAGTTGGCTCTCACCACGGCTGGCACGAATGAAAGGGATTTCAGTTCCCCCTCCTCCTAAATCCCATCCCTTTCTGTTGCAAAGAAAGGCAGAGTATGACCAAGGGAAGGGAAAAGCAACTCTCTCCATCGCCTGTCACCTCTCACCTCCCTCCTGTGTGTGTTTCCGCACGGGTGGGCTGGAAGGGCACATTGTAGCCCCCACACAGCTTCATGGGGAGCCGCACGCAAGCCCAGGAGGGGAGCCCCAGAGCAGGTGTGGGGCTGGGAGGGCAAGGCTGGCTGCACCGCGCTCCCGGAGCCGACACACCGGCGTATTTCCCGTTAACCAGCCAGCCCTCCCCAGGCAAAGCAGCTCGGCGTCCCCAGGCACCCAGCCGGAGAAAGGAGGGCCAAATGATCTCCAGCACTGCAGCCCCCGGGACCCATTCTGCATTCTTTAAATACACTGGAAGGGGTAGAAAAATCATCTTGAGTCTTCCCTGCTTCCTCCCCGCTGCATACACACATCCATACACACACCCAGCGCTGTGCATAAAGCATCTCTGTCCTGCTCAGCCCAGCCATGCAATGCCTGCAAGAGGCAAGAGTTACCTTATTCCCACAGCCTGAACCGCCTTCTCTCTCCATCGTGGCTGGGAAGCTGCTCCCATTCATGCTTTAATCCCTGAGAACAGAGGCATGATTCAAAGCGGCTGTTCACCCACCAGAGTGGGCTCCCCCGGCAACCTCCTCCTCCTTTTCTTCTCCCTTTTTCCTCCGTTGTTGGGTCCAGATTTTTTTTAATTTTTAAGGTATTCTTTCTTAATCCAGGCAGCCACCAAGACACTCCTTCGTTGCCTCCGTGCTTCACTCGCAAAGCAGCAGCATTGGAGAGCTCCTTCCTCCTCCACTGCCTCTGTGGAGCTCCAGTTCCCCAGGTCTGCGTTTCTGCAGCGTGGCGTTAAGGGAAAGAAAGAGAGTGAAAGAGGGAGGGAGGGAGCGTGCAAACAGGGAGGAGGAGGAGGAGGAGGAAGCCAAGGGGGTGCGGGAGGAAGGAGCCAGAGCGTGGCTGACTGCTTTGTATCCAGAGCAGCGCCGACAGCCCCTTCCCTCCCCCCCAACAGTGGAGAATCTGCGCTGCTAATGGTCCGTACCAATTTATTCCACTTAGGCAGGGGCACTTCTCCCTGCGACAGGAGGAGAAGCCAAGGAAGGCTCTGAGAAGGCCCCTTAAGGAATTGGTTCCTGCTCTCCTCACCCCACGGCATCACCCACAAGAGTTTGCAGCCACAGGCTGGGGCAGACGCTCTCCCAGCTCGGCTGGCAAACGCAAAGTGTGATGCTGGGCAGGGCTGGGTGTGAGGGAAGGGTCTTGCGGGCGAGGAGGCTCAGCACCTCTCTGAGCAAAAGCAGTAACCATATGCTGGGTGGAAAGCAAGGTTCCCCTCCAGTCGCTTGGGAGCTCGGCTCCACTTCCTGCACGCACGCTTTAGTGGAAGCACCTCCACCCACCATGCGTGCCCAGACTGGTGCCTCCCCGGCTGAGGCCACGGGGTAACGCTCGTTAGATCTCATGCAACTCCCCATCCACGTCTTTGCACGGCCCCGCTCAGCCATCCCTACCCAAAAAGCAAGGGAACCCCGTGTCCGCTCTGGCAGCCGACTGAGAGCATCAGCATTGGGCCAAGGACAGCAGGAGCATGCTTCCCCTGTGGGAGGGATGTTCTGGATGTGACTGGGGCTGCCCTTGATCTGGGGACAATTGCACTAAGCCCAGTGGGCAGACAGGACGCTTCTGTGACCTCTAACAATGCAGCAGGACCCCAGGGATACTCGCTTCCTTCATGGGGACCAGCTGGAGGACGCAGGACTCAAAGGGGCTGGGGAGCAGAGCAAGGATCTTATCTCCTGATACTGCCCTTTAACGGTTAACCCAGGCAGGGCTGACTCATGCTCAGCAGCAGATTTCTCCGAGATGGCTGAACACCACAGTACGTACGTCTCTGAATGCCTCGCTCACAGCTGGACTGCTTAACGTGAGCCGAAAGTCAGCCTCGAGGTTCGAGTCACCTTTCACGTGTCCTGCTCGCCTGCTTCCCAGCAGATCAACCCCCCCACGTGCCACCATCCCCTCCTGGTTACCTGTCCCATAGTGGACATGCACCAACTCACAGCCACAGCTACTCCCTGTTACTCCCTCTCTTCCAGATCTGGTAAGGTTCCAGTGCCATGGTAACCTGGAGGTATAGACAGATCCACTCATACTTTACCAAAAAAGGAACAACAAAATAAGAATCACAGCCTTCCAGTCACTGTGAAAAGTTTCAGTACTCAGGGAGCTGTGGCCCATATATCGTGGAGCAAATCTCACCACTTTCATTAGGCTTTTCATTTTGAACCCATAGCACCCAGACCCCAGTTTTAATCAGTGGGTCTCGAGGGGTACCTGGGAGCAGAGATGTCTGTTATGTAGTTTGGAAGTGAAAACACTACCCACAAATTTACAAGCGTCAAGACACACTAGCTTCTGCTCAGCCACCTCCTCTGCAAAACAAGGCAGTTCTTGCAATCAAAGGGAACGTGGCCTTTTTTTGTCCTTGGTCTCATTTTCTGCAAGGTACCTAGGGAGAGATCAGCTCCGAAGACTACTTGCCTGGGAATTTTGTGCCAATTCAGCTACTACTAAGGATTTTACTGAACTCTATGTCTATTAAAAATGCATAATGTCCGCTTATATCAAAAGGGCGGCTTCAGACCCATTGCTTTTCCTGCATGTCCCAGGCTACCTGCTGTTATGGCATTCAAGAGATGGATGGGAAGGAACTGTCCCTTGAGGCCCATATCAAGGGATAAGAAAGGGCACATTCACTGACTATTTCAGAGCTGGGTGAGAGAGGGGAAAACAAGGGAGAAGAGCTGTAAAAATGCTCCTGCCACAAAACCTAGACACATAAAAACTCAAGGAGGAGGGAAAGGAGATGTGCTACACCTGAGATTTATAAAACTTATGGGTAAACAGTAACATTTCAGGCTCAGCCCTGCATCAGCATCTCCAAAGACTCGCAAAGGTGAAAGGCGTTGGGAGAAGTGTCAAAGAAGCTCAGGAGGGATATAGACACATGCAGAGAGGCATTGCGGTGCCCTCCCCTGCCACCTCGACTGAAAATTACAGCCTGACGCGCTCAGAGCTCCTTTCTGTGATCAGAGCAGCAGAACAACAGTGCAGAGGCGCCGCTCTGACATTTCCAAGGTTGCCCCTTTGAACCTTAGCGTATCGACTCACTTGTGTGCTGGGTACAGTGTGCCCCATTCGCCAGAGCCGAATTCCAGGAGAGGGCAAGCCCACCAGGCACAGAATACGGGAGGAGAGGCTCAGGCGATCCTCCCAAAGGATTTTGGGATAAAAGGGGGAGAGGTGTTGTTTGCCTGGAACCCAGGGTGCTTCACAGAGGATGTGAACCTGAAACACGCAGCATCGCTGTTGACAGCAGTGTATATAAACAGAGCAGTATTTTCCCGCTCCCTCCCCTTTCTTATTATAGCACAAAACACCCCGAGTAAAATATACACACACACACACACCAATCCACTATAAAAGGAAAACAAAGCCCCAAGTGTGCACGCGCATGCACACATAGATATTCTTCTGGAGTATGTAGCATACATCCAATACCTTAAATGTCATTTTTTAAATATTAATGCCATGCTTCTGGCTAGGTTTATGTAAGGTTTGTTACCACAGGACTGGAGGCACAAGAAAACCTAAACTAGACCCTCTCTGCCTGCCCCAGCCATGCAGAGGTTCACTCTTTGAGCATCTCCCCCTCCCCGACTCCAAACACGGGCAGCGGCAGAGCTGGGGCAGACACACACCCACCAGGATTTTTCTAGGAGGGGGGAGAGCTGCAGCTTCTTTTCCCCCCGTTCCCGCAGCCCGCGGCTCGCCATCTGTCCCCGTCAGGAGGATCTCTGCTTGGAACCACGCTGCAGCCAGGCACGAGCACCAGCGATGCCTCTCTCCCACTAAACAGCCTCATCAGCCGAGGTAGTGCGGGGCAAAGGGAAGAGCGCAAGGGCAAATATTCAGCAAATAGCGGGGTATGTTTCAGCTGTGCACACACACACACAGCGCACAGACACAGCGCATCAGCTGGAGCAACCCAAGGGCTGATGTGGCCCATGAGTCCCATCTAACTTGGCTGGCAGCATTGGTTGACATGTGCACGCTGGGCAAAAAGACCCTCCAGCAAGCACCCGCTAGCCCAGTTATTATTCTCCAAGGGCCAAACAGAGGCCAACAGGTTTTCCAGCAGAGCAAAAGCTTCTTATGGAGTGGAGCAACACATTCTGCTATTTGCACGGCGCGTTTCCAGCGCATGCTGCTATTGCCCTCGTTGCTGTGCTACAGAGAGCAATTACCAGCCTTTTAGTCTGTTGGGCTTCAGTGGGGGGGAAACTGGCGGATAATCCTGTGACAAAGCTACTCTGAAGCCAGGGTTTCTTTTTCTTCTAGCAAAGGTACAGTAAGCAACAATAAAAGCTGTCTTCTCATCCAAAATGTCCTGATATTCTACTCCAAAAGTCTATCTCATGGGTTTAATCTACACAGGCTATAGGAGATGGTTCCTCATCACCCAGCTCAACCCTGTGACCAGCCTGGATTCAATGTGCCCTCAAGCTGCTTCACAGATACCGCAAAACACAGGAGCAGGTCAGAGCAAGCGTTGGGGAGATGGAGAGCAAAAGAAAAGTCGTGGTGATGTATCAGCAGGTGGTGCTCTCCCCTTCCAATGAGGGAACAAGTTAAGCCCCAGGCTGGGATTTCACGTCAGCCTAACGTAAGACCCTTCTTCTCTGCAGCAGTTCTGAGCCCACGCCAGGACAGTGACGCTCTGCATGGAGCTCCCCTTGGACAGTGACGCTTCTTAACATCTTGGAAGAAACTCTTCATGGGCTAAAGACCCATCATAGGTAAACCTAACTCAGGAGAATACCTAACAGAAAATGGTTTAACACATTGCTGGGAGTAGGCAGGAGTGATTCAATAACTCCTAGACTCTTTGTCCAGCTACAGCCTTTCTCTGATCATTATCTTGGCCAGAATCCAAGGCAGAGATTGTTCAGAGACTAGAGCAACCCAGACAGTGCTAAATCACATACATCCAAACTGTTCTCGAAGGGATTTTAATTTATTGGGAAGGATCCTCTTAGCAAACAAACATAAACAGCGATCCAGCTCTCTCCACATTGCTTTGTAATTAAGCTCTGTTTCTAAACCCTCCACACACGCATCATACAGGTCGGAAGCTCTTGTCTTTGCTCTGGGTGCCACAGCTTGAGGTCAGGAAGCAAGAACATACACGCACGAGTGGAATTATTGCTGGGTCTCCCGGTGTGCTGGACTTACAGATGACAGAAGTCACAGGCTGCTTTTTTGTTTATTTTTTAGTGTTCGGGAGACTTACCAGCAAGCCCAAGCCAAAAGCCGGCGGTTCTCTCTGCCTTAATCCTTCAGCTGTGCTGTAGGCACGTGCTCTGATGTCCCCTCATTTTCTACCACTGCATTGCCAGGCAGTTCTGGATCTTACTGGGAAAGAACCTCCGTTAAGAGCCGCTTGTGACACTCTGGGATTGCAACACAATGAACTGCTAGAGCGAGACATAGAAGCGCATAAATAATCATAACATCTCGCACGTCCCAAGATCACACAAGCAATTTAGACTCTTTTTTCCGTGTCCCGTTTATAAATATTCATTTCAGAGCTCTTTTAAACCAACAGAGCCTGATGCAGAGTTGCTCCAAAAGCTCTGCAGGTGAACTGCACCTTTTTGCTCATCCTGCCAGGGTGTGCGTGGCCCTGCTGCCTCTTACCTGCAAATATTCACAGACCACAAGAGCACAGAAACAGCAGCAAATATCTCAGCATCTCCTGTCCCTGCCATATGCCGATTCCCTGCTATTAACCTCTGTCTCCAAACTATTACAGGACCACATGGGAATCACATTACCCTGTCTGGGTTTACCCAGCTGCCACTCAATGGGATCACTTGGATCCATAAAAAACTGTTGTGTTCATGCCTGGAAAAGAAAACTTAGTATGCAAACACAGAGATAAATCCTCTGATGTGCACATTTATGTTTTTATCATGTAGTTAATCAGGAAAGAGTATGTTCAGTTTAGATACAGCTCCATACTTTGCCTCTATAATCCGAATCCCAGAAGGGCCTTATAAAACCATAATCTGCAATGCAAAATCGCAAAGCATATGGGAGTGTCTATAGATTTTCCAAATCACCTGTGCCCTAATTTAATATGAATAACAATTAGTTTACTCTTATCAGTTAATTGTGCCCCTTGTGGATTCAGCAACACTGCATCTCGTCACCAAACGCCTTTGTCTGAGCAAACTTTAATTACTCTTCCTCCCTCGGCCCAGCCCTTCTTGCAGCTTTGGCAACAAAGGCGAAATTGCTGTTAAACAAAAAGTCCCACCGCCACCGACAACAAAAAGGGAGCAAAGCGCATTGCTTCCTGATGGAATCAGAGAACTAAAGGAAAGCAGCCTGGGGTTAATAGCGGGGAGCATTATCCTAGTCTCCCCAACTCAGCAAGAGCAGCCAACATCCCCACAGCACCTTGGATGAGCGGCACGAGGAGCTTGTGCAGCCCCAGACAGCACTGACATCCCTCCATCCCTCTCTCTGCTCCAGGAGACGTGACTCCCAGCTTGGGGCACCAGCAGGAGCTTGGAGAAGCCTTTCATTTCACCTCCAGTGCTGTGATTAGCAAGGACTGAGAACCAGGGTCCTGTTTCCAGCTCTGCCACCGACTCCAAATGTGCCAGGTACGTCACTCCGAGCCCACTGCCTCACCTGTTTCAACAGCAACACCACTGTCATTGATAAAGCTGATGGGATGTGCACACACACTCACCCAATGCTTTGCTATCCATCCTGCACTGAAAACACTGTGAATGCACCACTAAGTGCTGCAACATTTACCTATTGGCAGGGGATACGCGTTTTCTTCTCAAGGCCCAGAAGTGAATCATGCAAAAAACAGATTGAGGATGACTGTGTTTCTACTTGCATTTCAAACACCACAGGGTTTTGCATACACACAGGCCTTAAATTTCAGTTACACCACCACCTTGGAAGCAGAATGTTGCCTTTGCGTAGCAGAGGGTAGCAGAGATGAAGGAACAAGTCTGAAATGTGGTCAATTAAGCCTCTACTGTTCGGAATGTTCCCAACCCACTAGAACCAGCCCAGCAATGGAGAGGCATTGCAGCAGCAGAATGAGATGTCAAAGCCATGGAGTGACTGAACACAGAGGAAAAGGACACTCACCCCGCTAAAGTCAGGGAGTCCATCAGCTGCCACATCAAATACAATCATCATCTTCCTATAGCACGACTCCTGCTCCAGTCTAAAATGGGATTATCTTCACCCGTACAAAGGAATAAGCTACTGTGAATATTTAATTGCTTTTACTACTCTCCTGTAATCGTTATCATGACCCTTACATGCACTATTTTGGTGTGCCTCTCACCAGGTCATCATTTCTAAGCCATAGGCTCCAGTGGAACAGCAACATTAATCTACAGACAGCAGATGCCCAGGTCATGGTGTTTGGTCTCTCCTGGTAAAAAATGATGCCACGAAATAGATCAGGTTGAGCTCTGGCATTCTGGCAACGCCAGGAAAGATCTCTGATGTTTCCCAGTGGATCCTCCCACTTCTCTCTTTGATCACCTCATTAGCTTAGCAAGCAGTGAAGAAAAGCGTCAGTCAGGACTGGCTGGCAGGCGAGAGCAGGGACGGTCTTTGGATCGTCTGATACTCCTCAGAACAAAGCTTGTGGCTCAAGCAGGGCTGCAGGAAGAAGCTAGAAATATAAACCAAACAAGAGCTTATTCTGCAGAGCTGCCAGGTTGGGCAGTGTTCACGCAGGTCTGACAGCCTCACCCTGTAAATGAATTGTTTCTTCTGAAAGCAGAGGAGAGATCTCATCCATCTCAGATACGGCAAATCCACGTACAGCACAGAATTGAACTGGTCTTTCTGAGTGAATGTATTTTATTAAGAATGCTGTTTAAACGGCTACCAACTTATCAAAAAGCCTTTTCATAAACAGGTATCTAACACTTGCTCATTATTCATGCTCCTCTCCTCTTCCCTCGTCTCCCAGCTACTCATTCCCATCTAGAAAGAGAGCAACAAATCTCTCAAAGCAGACCTGCCAAAACTGAGCTCAAGTCTTCCTCCATCCGTGCATACACTGCACTCCAGGTGAGGGACTGGCCAAGTCCTTCCAGGAAGAAACCAGCTCAAGTCCTAACTGAAACCTAAAGGGAGACTGAAACCTAAACTGTGTGTGCTTGCAGGATCACTGAGACTCAGAGCAATCTCATTCAGAGCGTACACTGATGACATACACACAGGCAGGAAAAGGAACGGCATGTGGACTCGAGGACAGACGAGCAAATGTGCAGCCTTCCTGCAGGAATACAGATCCGAGCTTTGCAAGTTGGGCCGTGTCTGGCACACAGAGCGTTGATGTCCGCGGTGCCTGCGGACGTGCGGGATTCAGATCCAGGGGCACTCTCTGCCAAGGCGCCGAGCCCATCATTTCAAAGGAACGCACTATTATGAAAACGACAAACATCTCACTTCTAAATAACCACTTTGTTGCTGAATCTCAAAGCCTTTCAGCACAGCTGCTGTAATAAGCGTGATGGCAGAGACAGGAACGGGAGTCGGACTCTTCCTTGGGCCACAGGGCTCCACTTGCACAGAGGATGTTTTCAAATCGGCCCAAAGTGTCCCTGGAACTAAATAAACTTGGGTCTGCATGTACCCAGTTTAACACTGTGTTTGATGCTGGCCCAGTTTCTCCTCCCATCTCTATTCCAATAAATGCAGCTGTTAAATACCTGCCTAAGACAAAGGATCAAAACGGCAGGACTCGGAGGCTTGGTTGGTCACGATGCTTTGCTTCAGCCCTGCAACCTGGAGCACCAAGACACCATGCTATGTTTTTATGACTTGCGACAGTTCAGCAGTCCATGTCCTCTCCTCTCCTCCTGCTTCTGGTCCCTCACCCTGGAGCGACAGCGTTTTCTGGTTTAGAACAGGGCCTGAGTGTTTTGCAAAAAATTCATTTCATCACCCAGACCTAACTCTGTAAAGCAAAGTGAGAAACGTGAGGTTCAAATTTGCAGTGTGCTCAAGTTCCCTGAGCAGGTTGGTAACGAAACCCAAGCCTCCCGGTTGCCAGGCGCTGCTCTAACCTGTTTTTCTGAGACTTGCACAGCTCTGGACAAAGGATACACACATATTTCAGTCTTGTGGCTCAAAAAGCCTTCCTGTGCTCCTTTTCCAAAACAATGGGGGTAATCTCATCACCCCCAAGCCAGGCACATAGAGGAGAGGTTGAGCTTTGGAGATACCAAGTCCACACTTAGAGCAAGACATCTAACATCTGAATAATGGAAACGTCTGCGGCAGCTCCATGTTTGCACAGACACTTGCACTTAAAGCAGACTAAAATCCCTCTGCTTCATACTTCCCCCATTGAATCCGCCATCCAGACTCAGTACAATAACTCCAACAGCAGCAAAATCTCCCACGCAACAGAAGTAAAATATTAACTTGTATTTGTAGATAGTTTATTTTTAAGTGTTGATGAAACACCACTCCATTGTCCCGCACCTTTTAAAAACAAGCCAGTCACACACACTATGTCAGCCCAGGCCACACCTGAGGAAATAGAAATAAGCACAAAAGAAGTTTTTTCTCCTATTCTTTCTTTCTAAGACAAGAACCGCTAAAAATCTGCATGGCCAACTCAGCTTATATGGAAAGAGGAAGGACCAAGCGCTATGCTATTTGCCCCAAGACAGTCTCCTCAAGCACCCTGAAGTCCAGTCGCTATTTCATGTGCATCTCTTTCTTCTCTGCTGATTTTCCAGCCCAGGGCATCTCTGTTTACAGGCTCTGGGTTGTACCCTGGTGTCAGGGCTGTCAGGCGCTTGCAGCAACTGACAGGCAGCAGTTCTGTTCAGCACAGTCGAGTGAACAGCCCCTTCCAGCACATTTTGTTATTCACAGGCTCCGCCTGCTAATTGCTTTCTGAAATGGGGAAAAAACAGATGACGAGCAGAATGCAGCTCCTGACAAATTCCCCAGCACTGTAAATACGACTCACCTTGCTGTAAACAAGGAAACGCTAAGTGGCGGCGCTGGTTTGTGCCTAAGATAGAGAACAGGAAAAGGAAAACACACAGTGCGGCAAAAACCCCCTCAAGCTCCAATGCCACGAGACATCTTGCCCAAGGGTGAGAACCCCAATCTATGTTGTGTTTCGCTCTGAAGATACCTGTGAGCCTCTGGAGAGCTCGTGCTAACATCAGCACAACTACAAACCATTTAGCCAGCGCTGATTAGTGCTCAGCAACCTCTTCATATGGCTAAAGATACTCAGAATCAGGCTCCCACAGGCAGGCTCTGCCCTCAGAACTACACCTGCCAAAGAACGAGGGCAAGGAAAGGCTTGACAAAACAAAGAACTTTATTTCATTCAGACTCTAAGCATCTCTGTATCAGTCACGTTAGCTGAGCAGAGGCCTCTGCAATTTACAGTGCACAGTTCTGCTACAGAGCCAAGGATCTACTGGCTCTTTGCAGGTATTACGTCTCTGCTACTTTAAGGGAAACGTAATTGCTCTTAAAAATAATGAGATTTAAAATTAATAAGCTTGGGGCTTTCAGCTTTCTGGACTGTGAATCTGTAGGCTACACTTTCAATTTCTTCCCCATAGCCACAAGGCCTAGAAGCTTATTTAAAAACAAAAGCTCGAGCTTCCTATGGTTCCAGGAACCGGGACCCTACAGAGAAACATCAAATACCACAAGATCCACAATCACATCGTAAAAATTGACAGTGCTAGTATATAAGCACACAGTACTTGCTGATCTAAACTATTGTGCGGTGATATGGTTCAACAGCGTGAGTCATTCCACCCCAGAGGCAATTGCATTTCAATACTAAATGCAGAAGCAACACAAAACCCAGGTGCACGCTCACAGCTGTCAGGATTTGGAGACAGAAGGTGCTGGAAGCACTAAGACTATATAGTTCTGCAAACAATGGGAAACTCCAAGAGCAAGAGATAAGTAAATGCTTTCTGCAGATACCTTGCAACTCCTTGTAGAAAGATGCAAGAAGAAGAAAACTGCCACGTGTGGTAAGTGAACTATGGTACTGTTTGGGGCACAAGGACATCAGCTCTGATAGGAGATACCAAATAAAGTCAAGAAGATTAGGGAAGATGGCCATGGAAATTTTAATTCACAGGATCCTTTTTCTGCAGACAGATGGTCATTTCAGCTTTCTATTCTCTAATCCCTTGTTCTGCAAAGCAAACATCCTAAATCCCAGATAATGTAGGTTTTACCATCTCATACATTTCCCACCGCATTAAGGCTGCCCCGGCGATACAATACATATGCTTAAACATCTGTAATTCACAGGCACAAGAATCTCCCAGCTGGATCAGCAGAGAGGTGCTCTCTGCATCCTGGGCTCCAGCCTCAGAAGCCAGCACGGGCTGGGGATTTAATAATGGGGATTAAATGGAACCTTCTCCTGGAAATGGCTTTTCTCTGGCACAGCCAAAACTCCTCATCCGTGTCTCTAAAGAGGAGGAAGGTTGCCTGTCATTTGACTTAGGCAAAAGAACCAGTTCCTGGTGGAAGAGAGAGAGGAGCAAGAAGGCTCAGCGCACAGAAATTAATTACCAGTTTCTCAGTTTCCCTTTTCATTAGCTCAGCTCGCTCACAAGGAGCAGTAAGCATCTCAGCCTCACAGAGTGTTCACCATTAAACAGATATTGAAATGAATTTCATGAAATATGCATATTGTTTGCTTCCGAAAAAGCTGTTTAGATCAGACTATGAAAAGACCAGAAATTAAGGATTAGATCAACAGTCACTCTCCATTTACCCTCTAATGAGCCCTGGATGGTTGTGGAACAAAGGGACAGTCTGTAAGGGCTCTAAAAGAGGTAGGAGCACCGGACACGCTCTCGGCTGATGTACAAGTATTGAGAAACAGTTCATAGCTCTTGGAAACGGCCGAAGATCCAGTCTGTCTTCCACATAGGGCAACATCTTGGAACGTTCAAATGTCGCACATCGCATCTTGGGATTGCTGTTTCTGACAGACTCTCTCATCTCGCACGGCTAATAGCTCATTGTTTGTATTCATGCACGAGGAGTAAATTCTTCATTATTGGAGAGATCTGACATGTACAAACAATTGGAGTAAATTGATTGTATTTTCCAAATCATCACACAGACTCTAATTCTATCTGCGAGGCGCACTAATTTGCACTAGAATTACCTCCTAAATTAGGAATTAGAGCTTTTGACAGGGAAGAGCAATGACTGTCCTTGTGTTGCAAGGCTGGCGGGGGGGAAGGGTGCAGGTCCCTTCCCAACTCACACTGCAAGAGGCCTTTTGTCTGCCCTCAGAGTTCGCTGAAGTGCGGTGAAGGAGAGACCCGATTAAACAAGGCTCCAGCATTTTTCAGAGAGGTTTAGATGCACATTTGAAAGGAACAGAGTATTTAAATGGAATTGTTTCATACCTTGTTCTCACACAGGAAACTGGGACACTCCTGATCCCTTGAAAACTGGACATCTGAGGCTCTGTGCATCTTTTTCTTAAAGGAAGATGCTCAGTATAGAGCACCACTGAAAATCAAACCTCCAAACATCCAGAAAGTGCATTGTTCTTGCTGGAAGCGGCGAACAGGGTGCACTGTGCTCCTCCAGACATGAGGTCATCGTGCTGCTCCCAGAGGGTGCGCTGTACCAGCTCATTTAGATGTAGAAGACACTAAATCATTAAGTTAACTCGAATCACGCACCCAAGAAGCATCTCTGTCTCCAGGAAGGGAAGGGACCAGAGTGTTCAGTGCTTTCCAAAACGCCAGACACGGGCTGTGTTTCTTGGACATCACCTTCTCTAGCTGAAACACAGCGGCATCTACACCACTTCCAGTCTTCAGATGCTCCTTTCTTGGGGCAGGAGAAAACAATTAATGTAATAGATACCAGTGATATTGTTTCAACAGTGAAAACAAAACCATATAAAGATAAAAGCTAAATGTATAAGCTTATTAACACTCAGGTCACTGTGTGAGCAATGGAACCAGAGAATGCTGAATTTCCTAGGGAAATGGATCGAGGTTTAGATGCTGTTGCTTAGTGCGATGCACATTCACAAAGCAGCTTTCCCTGTTCTTGGGACATCTGCAATATCTCCCACATAGAACCTGGTTTCTAATAAGGGTGGCTTTACAGTGCAGCCCCCAGTAGTGAGACTAAGAGTCTTTTCTCTGGCCACCTATGTTCGTAAAGCCTATAGAACTATAGGATTCTGCCAGTCCCTCTGGGTAATAAAAATAATTCCTCTTTGAGACTGACACACTCTGGAGAAATTTGTTTGAAATCTGCAAGTGGTTCAAAAGCTATTAGAGGGGCAAAGACGCAGATCTCACAGGCCCTGTCGTGTTTGCAAGCCCAATGAAAACCATCTCTGAGGGATAAATATAATTATCACCACAGCCCAGAGAATGCTCATAACTTAAAGCTGGACCTGACACAAAGGAATAGACAAATAACGGACAGAGAAGGGGGAAGGAAACACCGCTTCTCTTAGATATGCAAAAAAATCCAGCTAAACCCCAGGGAGTCACAAAACTGACTTTGTAAAGGCGTGATTAAAGACAAAACAAACACTAGGAGGTTTTTTCCTCTGCCTTTCAACTCCAGCAATTATAGAAACTTAACCTGAAGCACACTCTATCTGTAACCAGTTGATCTACATAACTATTTACGTTTTTAATTTGAACGGAAAGCTGAAATATTTATATACATGTACAGTGCTAGAAAACTAAGATCTGTGAAGGGAAAAAAGATACTTCATGACTCCTGCAATGTTTGATGAAACAATAAGACGCTGAGGCGGGGAGAAGTACCAGCGGTCCGACTGCAGCAACAACACACAGCAGTTCAGATCAAAGAGATCATGGATATGCAGCAGTTATTTCCTTGGGTGCCGGAGAGTCTTTCGCTTCCTGCTACGTGGAGTGTATTGTTGGATGACAATGTGACAGGACTGGTGGCTTCTGTCTCCGCTCCATAACACGAATTTCCTGGGGTGAATAACAGAACCATGGAACACCTGAGGTTGGCCATAGGATTGGTGAAGTGTTTCCCCTCTAGGACACACACCAAGTCGCTACGTGCTCTGAGAAATGCCAAGATCCTACTTTGGAAAAGGAGGAATTTCACCTCTGAAAGCAAAGTTTAAATCTGTCTTTGGTCCTGTGCCACTCACAGTGTGTCTTCAAGTTCATTCTGAGCAAGCACGGATCTGCGTCACAGTTCTGTACGACAGCAACACAGTTATTTCTATACTCATAACTTCATCCAGCAAAGTGCACTTGAAAGAAATAGTTTCCCAGCATTTTACTTCTTTTTGACCTTTGGAGTGTGCATTCCCAAGGTTTTCCCTCTGCCCACAACCATGAAGATGTGACACTCGCTATGGGGGACAAGGGGTGCGGGAGAGAAAGAAGCACGCTGAGATTCTGGGAAAATAATGTCATTCCAGGAACAAACGAGAAAACAAACCACACAGGTGATGCAGATGAGAACCCAATATTATGAATCATAGCCCAGCAAGCTGGTCTGAAGTGACAGTGATGTAGCTGGGAACAGTGGAGTGCTCTCAGGCAAGAGGAGGAGGAGAGGAGTAGCGTACGTTCCCCTGACTTTCATTTCAACAGTTCAAAACCCATTACTCAAAGAATGCACAAATGCATTATACTCAACCCAAAATATTTCCAGAAGCAGTGCACTTGTGCAAATATAAAGGTAACTTTATGGGGTGAGCGTGTTGGTGCCCTGGCTTTATTGCCTGTTAGCAGTTCGCCTCGGTTAGGATCCTGAATTCTTCTGATTATGCAGATATAATTTATCATATTGTTCCAGAAATTTGGTTAGAGCTGTGCTTGGAGAGACGGCTGCAGCTGCAGCACGCTCGCAGAGACACCCATCATTGCTCTCTTTTATGAGAAGGAAAATTGGCTGTTGCTCCTCCCGCAAAAAGCAGCTGTTATTTGTTGTTTTCAGGGTGGCTGTTGGTTTTGAGCTTCTTATTTTGAGCTATTATGACGAGTTTGCCTTCTCTTCCCACTTAACCGAATTACGCAGTGTTTATGTTTGCAGTCCTCTGCTGGAGACGCACGAAGCTGCTGCTGCTTCCCTCTGTTCCCACACAATCCCACCTTTGGCAGGAGGGATGAACTGGAACTTGCACCCTTAGCCACCCAGAGGAGAATTTATAATAATCCTAAATGCAAACTTTGCCTAAGCACAGTTTTCCACAAGGTCAGTCTATATATGGGGCAAAGAAACACTTTGCCTTTGTCAACAGCTACTACCATACCCTTCGTGTAACGCATTTGTGCTTGCAGAGCCTAAACTGTGTCTGGAGAAACCCCAAAAGATCAGAGCCCAGCCCCTGCTTTTCAAAAGAGGGAGTGAGGGAAAGATGCAGATTTGCATGATACAGTGGGACAGAAACACAGTCAGAGTTCTCCCTCCCCAATGGCCTTTTTTAATAAAACCACCTCATCCATTTCATAAAAGCAACTCATTTAAAAATAGCACTACTTTTACATTAGAAATGTTTCCTCTTCATAAAACATCATTGCTACATTTTTAATATAATAGCATTTCATACTATCTAGAAATATGCTCTAGCTTGTAGTTAAAGGGATCTTAAAAATGCTTCCAAGACACGGTTGCTATTCAAAGGCATCCTTTCTCTTTTCCTCCCCACACATGGGATAAAAAGCTTTAAAAAAAAGCCCACAAAAGCTAACAAAGGATGCTTCCCTTTTAATTCAGAACTGTTTCCCACTTTTCAACCAGGATTACACAAGTCATCTGTGTCCAACCCATAGAAGATGGAGACGTGGAGTCCAAGCTATAGAAAGTTTGATTCCCTCTCTGCGTGTTCCTGGTTCAGTTCCTGGTATGTCCACTCCAATTAATGACGGTAATCGACACTTTCACACCTTGGTAAAAGGCCAACAAGCAAGCCCTAAATTAGAATTCCAGATGACACATGAAAATGACAAATGACAAGTCTCAGGTCCTGATCCTGCAACCAGCTTCCTGTGCCCAGATCCATGCACAAACTTTTACGGGGTTTTATGCTGACAGGCACTGGCAAACACACACACATTTGGCTGGAAATCACGGTCTATTCTTTTCTTTCCTAAGCAGCAGGATGTTTCATTAACTAAAAGCAAGTCATTAAGAAAAAAAAAAAAAAGAAGAAATGGGAAATCCAAAATAATTTTGTTCATTTTCAAACAGTGCTGCAATCACTCAGATGCGCCGCAAAACACTGGCACAAAATAAATGGTGAAATAAGAGACTTACCCTCTGCTGCCAGCTGGCTGCAAACCTCAGGTCTGCTGACAGCAATGTCAGAAGCTGGTTGTATCGGCGTTTGGTGATGGTCAACCCACGTGTCCGAGACAACTGTAGCTATTGTCGCAGAGCTGCTGTTCCTATGAGCCTTAGGCTTCTCAGCACAATATTTCTCATTCGCATAACAGGTGCTTCAACTCCTCCAGCCTTCTATGTGATGGCCCCTTTGCATTTGTCTTATATGTACTTTCTACTTGTGAAAGCTCCTTTCCCTCGAACTAAATCCTGTTATTGTCCCCAGCCCACACAACCTCTACAGGCGTTCTTGGCTTTGACTCATATTTCTGCACAACCTGCCCCAAACCTCAGCTCCATTTCTAGTAATACCATTTTAGCCAGCCCCCAACATTCTAGCTCAGATTTTTCATTAGGCAAAGTCCACCCAGACCTTTTTTGAAGCCGCTGCAGAACTGAATGCTCAAGGCCCAGAGAAGGGCAGATCTCTGCACAAAGATCAGGGACACTAAGGAGGAGAAGCAGCACATGTTCTCAGCAGAGCCACTCTGCTGCACGTCTGTAGATGGAACTGTTGTAAGCACACGGCAACAAGGTAAATCCAGCCAATTTGCATCTGTAGTAGCAAACCCATAAATCCTCTTGTCCAGAAGCTCACTAACCTTGCTCATGTCCCTCTTCCTCTCTGGGGAGTTGGCACAACCGAGTCCCACCTCATGGCTCACTTGCTGGGGTGTCTCTGCAAAAGAGGAATCAACAGTTAGAATGTCCCTCATCCTGCCACGGACAGGAGAGCAGACAGAGATCCCTGTCACATAACTAAATGCTTCTTCCCACACCTTTTATTCTGTTTTTGAAAGGAGTGGGACAGAGCTGGACATACTGATAAATATTGTCGCTATGGGTATAACATGAAGCAGAAAGAGGCGAAGTGATTTGCCTAAGGCAGCAGATCAAGTCAGGAGGAAAATAAAGATACTGCATGTGAGACCCTTGTTCTGACAATTAGCCCAGCTGACTATGCACATTGATATTCCAGCATCATTAGTTTGTTGATTTTAGGCAGGCTGGATTCACACAGCAGTGGAAAAAGGAAAATATTTAGAGAAAGGGATGAAGCATTTGCTATGTGGGGATTCTGTATTAACTAGGCAGGGATATGGAATTTATCAGGCACAGATAAGCATTCGAGGAACTAGAGAAGCAGCATTCATTCGCTGGCGATATGTATTCCCATGCAGCAGAAATGTTTTCCTACCGATCAGCACATCGCACCGTTTGCAGCAGGATTAGTTGATGCCTTTAATGATAATGTAAGAAGATTATATTTTCCCATTCTCTTCACAATTCAAACCTCTTAAATACAGAGCACCAGCTTTCTTGAAATATCACTGGAATTACTACTCTCCTCACATAAAAAGCTGGAGAGGCCATCAGAGTGGAGCAAGGGTATCTGCCTTAAACATATTCTCACAACAGCTCAGCAAGAGAAAGCAGCGGCAGCACCTCATCGCTTCAGATGCCATCTCGCCGAGGGGCTGCCAATTGCCGTGTGTCCTGATCCGCTGACAGCGCTCAAGAGATTAACAGATGCTCTTGGCTTTCTGATGGAGACCTGAGATATGATTCCAGCCAAAATCTAAGCAGCGCTGTCCTTCTGGGTGCTCCGGGGCCACCTGAGCTGTAGCCAAGGCTGAGGAAAATGGCCATTGATCATGGGAATTGGCAAGCAGGGGAAAACTATTCTGCATTACACAAGCTCTGTCCCAGCAGCTTCTTGCTGGGAAAGGATTTGTAGCTTTAAGCTCTGGTAACCAGGGGATATTTACATTGGAAAATGCAAATTAACAAACATTTCTCTAACACAGAAAACTCTAATTAGCAAATAGTTCACCCAGGCCCCATTAACCATTTAGGTTGATTTGATAAAGCTGAAGAGGTCTTGGAAATGGAACTGCAGCACTTTTTCATAGCAGGAGGGCTACCCGCTCAAGGTTTAGATACAGAGGTGTTGCAAGTGAGCCAAAGTGGGGAAAGAAGAGTCCAAAGGTGTAACAAAACATTGGCAGGGGGTGGGAGGGGGAAGCTTTCTGTGAATTAAATGATTCTCTTCAATCACTCCAGTCCCATTAGGCTCCCAGGCAGCACACTTCCATTAGTTTGGGCACCCATGATTAGGGATTCCTAATCCATCTCTGTTGCGAATTTATCACCCACCTTGCCAGGGAAGGGCTGGGTGGTACAAAGAGTGAGTGTTCTCGTTAGGTAGGAATCCTTAATGAAAACCTTTCTTGAACGACAAAGGGCTGATTCCAGGAAGCTCTCATGGGACTTCTTTCTTAGGAAGCGCCTCAAACACAAAGTGGCGGTGGGGCTGTTTATAGCTCATGAAACCTCCAGACAATTCCATCACAGGGTGGTAAGTACATCAAAAATCCCAAGAAGACAGCTGCTTGTGGGAAACTTAAGAGAGAGAGACTATTCTTCTCTACATTTTGAACCTACTTTTACAACCCTTTAAACAAGACATTATTCTCTCTGTCTAGTGGATGATTTACAGGTATAGAAAGGACCTAATCTCTATAGAACTACACAGTTTTTGAGTTATTGCTAAAGAACTCTTTAATTCTAAAGAATTCCTCTGGTTTCACCCTTCTGAAACTCCACAAGCCTCTCTGCAGACATCAGTATGGATTTGTGAGGCAGACAAACAGCATTACTTTAAAAGCAGTAGGACAGAAACAGAGCTCAGTACTGGTACAGCGACTGCGGTTGTTTCCATACTGAGCAACAGCGACGCTATTTCCACCTTGCACGCCATCCCCTGAGCCCAAACGGGGCTGACGAGCAGCATCGCTGCTTTTGTACCTGTACTGCTCCACGATTCAGGGGAATCCGGTAAAGGGAACCTGAGAAATGGTTTTCCTGGGTAGAAAGCACACAGACACGCTGGAAAAGCAAGGCTGCATATGTTTGGATGCTTGCTGCTTGCATGCTGCCCACAGTGCCCAAAGCGCTTTGCAGGCATGCACGAAGACAATGCTGCACACTGTGGCAAACCAGATGCGAAGCAGCAAAGGGCCGCATTTCTTCTTCCACTGACACCTGTGTCAGTCCGAGGGCTTTGATTTCCTGGACACCGGGATTTCAGAGATGTCACCATGTGTTTTAACTGATGGATGTAAGGAACTGCTCAGTCTCGGAGTTTCCTTGGAGCACAGGCTGGCTCAGCAAACTGACCGTGGGTTGTGTATAAATTGAAGAAGAAGCTACAGGTAAAAAAAAAGAATTGTTTCGACCAGAGCATCTGGAATAAACCCAAGTTCAACAAAGAGATAACATTTCTGGGAAGCCAGACTGGCTTATTTGTCTTCATATCATTCATCTTCCTCATTGCTGTACCTGCACCCATGTGTTTCTGCTGCTCCCCGAGCCAATGGAAAGAATAAAAATCCCAGGCTGAGCCTTTATTAGCGTATGTAATGCAAGTCAAGCTGCTTTGAACGTCCTCTTGTTGGGTATTAATGCAGCATGCCATTTGTTACACAAGTATTTTGCTGTGGCAGACAGAAAGTGACATTTATGGGTCTATCATGAGAATGAATTTCACCATCCATTAAAATGATGTACAGGTAAACACTCCATTCATTTTAAATCTACGAGCTTTGGTTCTTTCTCTGCTCTGGTAGATGGGTCTATCAATACAGCTACTATTAGGCAAACTATTTGCTGGGAAGTGAGAACTACTGAAAAATGTTACAGGCTTATAATTAAAGGGATTGTAGCTTGATAGGAGAATTCAGAAATTCAAGTCATAAGTGAACTCTCCTCTTGTAGATGTGCATGTGTGCAGCAGCTGTGATCCATCTCCAGATCCCCGCTGCTGGAAAGGTAACACCACTTCTGGAACAATTATCGAGAACCGAACACAGCACCAGGATTTACAAAATACATATTTACCATTCAGAGTAAAAAAAAAGGACAAGGACAATGTCTAGAAAAGCTATAAATCTGATGGCACAATGGATTTAAATATCTCTATGGGGTACAGACAATAAACCAGCAGAGTGTAAGCTATTGAAGCTGGTTCCTCAGCTCCTACTGGAGTTGCTGCCTAGTGCAGTGGGTTGGTGCTAATCAGGCACTATGTCCCACCAGGAGGAGGCCACAGCTAAGGGTAAGTTCTCAACACAGCGTGTTACGATGCTTCAGAATCCTCTCCTACCGTGGATCTACATTGTGTATGTTTTCTAGAGAATTGCCATGAAAAATGTGCCAGGTAGAAAGAAAACATGCTCTAAATGTAAAGCCCGTCACTTGGAAAATGAAGTACCGTTGTTTATCCACTGTAATTGTAGAAATTAAGGTAATAACAATTACAGTTAAGTGACTCATATGTACTACTGTGCAATTAATTTAGGCTTAGAGGCACTGTTACTGCGTATTAAACAAAAGGCAAATGATGATATATCAGGTTGTCTCCGTGATTCAGCTGGTCGCATTGCTCATCTGGACCCAGAATCAGACCATTTGCCATTGCAACGTGATGTTCGAGGGACCTGTGGAAGAGGTCACGCTTCCTTCGATGCAGCTTTAAACCGTGTCTCTCACGATCTTTGATGTTTTTTGCGAAGTAACGTTGTTCATCCGCTTTCCCGGGCAAACGCCAGCCTAAGTGACTTGTAGTTGATCTGCCTGAGCTTCAGTCATATTCGTTTGCCATTCCCATTCTTTTGGAGCATGTGCCTAATCTCGGTTTTTAACAGTTTCAAGCAAAATGTTGGTGCTACGCTGGACTTCCTATGTACAAGCCAAATCTGGAGGTCCTTTTGCATGGTATATTACACGGTGTTATTTAACAGACCCGCATGGTCCGGCAGAATACGAAGTCAGGAGCCCTCTATAAGGTCCCAGCCACGCAAAGGTTTCCCCTCTACCCACAGACAGACAGAAATGATGCAGAAGCTTTCAAAGAAGAGCTGGTTATCTCAGCTGTTTACTGCCAGGGAAACATCACAGCGACAATCACAGGAGCTCTATTCTCGATAGAAATTGCCAGAGTTCCATACGCACTTGTTGCATTTACATGAGCACTCTTCCTGCAGGGAAGCCACAATAAGATTTTGTGAATATTTTGAGCTGCTCAATCTCTAATCCTCTCTGTCAGTTTTTAACTATCAACCCGCTGGCACTCACGACAAAAATATGGTTGTTCATAGTGGAATGTGTGTCTAACCCCACAAATCAAAAGAGAAGAAAACGTTAATATGTCTCTCCTAAATTGAAATGGCTACATTTCAATGGTCTAAATATTTCTAACATGAGTTTATGATTTATCACCTGCCATCTCCTCCTCATCCACTAAGAAGCAGAGACCTGAGAAGTTATGGCAGGAGAACTTTGAAGAAAGAACTATTTTGCTTTTCATTGTAACCTTATTAAAATAAGAGAAAAAAGAGCACAGAAAAATCAATGCAAAAAATTATTTCTAAGTAGGATGTGTTATAAACTACTCCTAGAGGCATCAGCAAGTATACTATCCCAATAAATATGTTGTCCATAATCAGCCGCTATTTAATTAACACCTAGAAACTGCCTGACAGAATCTAAATGGAATCTTTAAGACACATCCTTTTAAAAGTGTGGCTGAAATGTACTGGAAGTGGCTCTCCTGGCCCAGGGGTCCCGTTGTTTCTCTCCCACAGATGCAAGAGCTTTATCCCATTGGCAGCTTGTATGAGTTTGGGAAACCTGAAAAGCTACATTTAGCTTTCAAAATGGTTCTATTTAATTCATTCTCTCTTTTCTTTGAATTACAGCCCCTTCCCTGAGGAAAGGAAAGCAACAAGAACTTGTTAGCTGTGGCTGAAACAAGGAACCAGAAAGCGAGGAGGTAAAAAAGGGTATTTCCTAAAAACTGCTTTAGCAATAATTAATAAAACCGCACGGCTCTTGTTATATCGGGCATATGAATTATTTTCAGAGCAGTCCTGAAAGTAGGTATAAATGACCTAGAGAAATCTTGCGTTTCTTCCTGGATTCTCACTGTCTCTTCCACGTTTTGACCTGAGAGAGACAATTCAGACAACTCAGCCCCTTCTCCAGTACTTTGTGATTTCGGCTGCTGCGGGCAGCTCTCATTTCCGATGGGAAAGGAGAAGGGAGGAGATGCAGCAGAAACGATGAACACTGGAGAAACGCAGCTCCTGTTTCCACGCAGCGTGGTTAGCAAAGGAAATAGAACGGCCAGCTGACGTGCATGCAGGATGGTCCCTAAATAGACGGCTTTTTGGAGCTCCCCCTTGGGCTGTGACACAGCACATATTCTCAGCACTAGAAAATACTCCTGCTCTGGTGGACATTTGAAATTCCTGGTGCTTTTCACATTGAAACTTCGGCTTTTTTCTTTGGCTGATTTCCCATCTCATCTTCAATTCCCATCGCACACAACCTGTGTATGGAAGCGCACCTGCAGCTCCAAATCAGATGAGCTAACAAGAGAGAACAACGCGGCCTCAACAGATCTTCAGAACACGTTTACGTCTTTGGTAAAGGTCCAGAGTAGCTCCTAAAGGTGCCTGAGCTTTTATGCACCGTTTCGATGTAGAGGGTATTCTCCTCACATCAAACTGTCTGGATCTGCCACGGCACCTTCGCAGATGTCATCTCTTGGAAAGGCAGGCATCGCAAAAGCTGCAGCTGTTTCTAGGCAGCTGTGCTCAGCCTATTGTTTTGTTGCAGACAAGGGATGTTTGCAAATGTGTTTGAATTTCCCCAGCCACAGTGGATGTTTCTGTGCTAGATTTTCAACTCATTGTAGTGGACATGATAATTTACACATTATAAAGGTTGGTCTGCAGTGCAGAATCATTGTTGCTAGCCTGTGGAGCAAGGGTTTGAGAAACAGCCATTTCTTCTTCTGTGAAACAGAGGCATTCAATCCCATTCACAAAATGGCTACAAAGAAGAAGCAGCCAGTGGCAGCTGAAAGAAAATTATCTCAGGGAAACTCACACTGGCCTTGTGTGCTTTTCCACTTGTTTGGGCAGCAGGATACGAGACGCACCGCTCCAAGCTCAGAGCATCTCACTGCCGCTGGAAGCGAAGTGACGCCTGATGGCAGCCTGTGCGCTCAGGTTGTCTGCAGTTCTCATTCACGCACTCAGCAAAGCGTAACAAAACACAGGCTAAACGTCCAAAGCAAGGTGTTCACAAGGAAACTGTCATACTTAGGGACAGAAGGGGAAAGTACCCGCACAGAAGCATTTAGATCAAGGACACAGAGGTGATATGGTGTCCTGGTTTTGTTAAAAACAAGTTTCTCTTTCAGTGAATTTTGCCTGTCAGCTAAAGCCTTCATATTAACTGCATTTTCCTGGAGAACCAGACACGTGTTTTGGTAAACCTAGCAATGGAATGCAAACTTATTGATAAGCATGGATGGACATCTCGTGAGAGAGGCGATGAGAAACCGGTGACCAAGAAACTGACCAACTGTGTATAACATTCCATTCACGTGAATACTTCATATAAAAGTGGGAGATCACGAGGATCTCGTCCCTTTTCGGTTTTCCCTTTTCCCTTCTGCTTATGGCCGACATTAGGAGAGGACCTTGCTAGTCGTCCCTGCAAACGGAGGCCAGTGACAGACTGAATCCAGCTCCGGTTGGCTGCAGAGTCCAGTCCAGGACTTCGGGTGCCGGCTCTGCAGTTGCTGAGACTTTCAAGATTGGTTTTGTATATTTTGTATTATTTTCTCTATTCTTATTAGTAGCATTAGTAAAACATTGTTAATTTTTCCAAATCTCTTCTCTCTGTCCTTCTTTCCCTCCCGATCGCCTGTGCTGAGTGGGAAGGGGGGAGAGGGAGGGGCAGAAGGGGGAAGTGGCGGGGAGAGGAGGTTAACAATACATCTGCCAGGGTTTGATTGTCACCCTGCAATCTAACCCTCGACATATGGCAATCCTAAATACTGGGCATTTACTGTTACTGTGAAAGCTTCAACTCTTTCCAGTCCACTTTCTCAGCAGCCTCGCGTCACCTGAACAGAGGGACGTGAGCAGAAACCACGTCCTCACTGTGCTCTAGGTATTCACAGCAAGAAGGCATTTCTTTGCAGTGAAAAAACCCAGAAAAATGGCTCAGAAAGTGTCAATATTTCAAGGGTCAGTGCACTCACGCTGAGACGAGAACGTGGCCAAAGCTGTGAAAGGGTCCGCGAGTTCCCGCGTCTCTCGGTGATGAAGTTCCCGAGCACCTGCCAGGGGTGGGTCCAAATACCCTGATTAAAGGACAAACAACAAGCTGTAGTCCCAAAGGTGCCAAGATCACACTTGCATGATAGAAAATGCAACTTCATCATTAATTAATTCAGTTCTGCAGAGCACTCAAAGATTCTTACATAAAAGGTACCAAGTAAATCCAAAGCACTATTAACAAAACGTTCAGTCTTTTTTACAAATTAATTAATTTGTGATATTTCCTTAATGAGAAATATTATCTAATGAAACTAGCACACTACATCAAACAGACGTATATTATTCAACAGCTAATCCAACAGGAGAAAGTGATAGGAAAATGTCTTTAGGGTTTAACAGGGGAATAATAAACAAGCAGGCAATCACATATGTTTCATTTCATTTAATATCTGGTATCTGTGTGTGAATAAACATTTCATATCACACCTTTTGATGGCTGCCACAACAATATTTCAAAGAGATGCCTCCTTCTTCACAAGAAAGTGCAAGTTGCTCTTCTGCGAGAAAAGAGAGATGAAATACAGCTCTGCCATGCAGTTCCAGCACAGCCCCAGACCTTTTGAACCGTTAGGATTTATATGTCATTAAATAATTAACTCAATGATGCATGAGAGAAAGTAATGTGACTCTCTGTAAAAGACCTCAATTAATTGCTTTCATTTCAGCAGACACGGAGTTTTCATGATGAGATATAAGCGAGGTGAACTTTATTTCAGAGATTGCCTAATAAATGCAGTCATAAAAAAGGCGAAAAATGACTTGTTCAGATAAGACTTTTGTTTGCCTGAATGTTTTTTGTGTTGCAGTGTCTTTGGCTTAAATTAACTGACATAATCAGATGCCAAAATAAAATACGCTAGGAGCCTTGTACTTGTGCTACTCCATTCGCTTTGTACTCTTCTCTCTCCTCATGAATTCCAGGGACAGTAAGGGGCATATCAAGGCATGTCTGAACCATAGATTTTTAATTCCTTTATCTGCTGCCTTTTTATCTTCCAGAATTCACAAGCAATTTGGTTTACACTGTCTGCAACATTCTGTCACCTCTCTTGGGATTATCCTGTAGTCTAATAGGATATAATTCCTGACAGTGTAAACCTCTCTGTGCTTTATTTAATCCCACTACTTCTATTCAGAATTCACTGCATCACTCTTAAGCCCCTTCCCATCTTGGTACCCACAGCCTTTCACAGGCTGGTCCTGCAGAGACTGGGAGGAGGAACTGGAAGGCTCACGTCTTAAACTCAGTCCTTAGGGTATCCCACTATAATAAATTAAGTAGCTGAACATGCCATTGAGTAGAAACAGAGAACAGTTCACAACCTGCTCTCTCACCCAACGTCTTGCAAGCCCAGGACTGGCTCCAAGGTTGGCAAATATGATCCCAGCTAAATTCAGAGTAAGGCTCTTCCTTGTTCTTTAGGCTTGTTGCAAATTTGGTGAATGGGGAGAGAACTGCTAATGGTAAAAAACCAGGCAGCAGTGGAATATCCACTAGTTTAGGTTTCTGGTCAAGAGCCTTCAGCTAGAAGGGAGCATTTCTAATCCTGGATTTAACATGTGTGGAAATGAAGTCGCTTAACAAATTGATTTCCAGACGTGCAGTTTGTGTGCCAGCGACCATGCGCTTACCTCAGCCCACGGTGAGATAACCTGCGCTTAACCCTGAGGAAGATTAGGATTATATGATCCAGATGGGGTTATTTTAACCAGGTTGCTGCTTCATTATTTAAAAGGTTACAAAAAAAAAAGGAAGAAAAGAAAAAAAAAAAAAGGGCTAATCTGGTGCCATCTGCTCAGGATGAGGTGAGAATAATTCTGCCAGCATCTTCTGTTCACCTCTGTCCGCTGGGTTCACACGGGTATCCGTTCCCACCTAATTACACGCTGACACATTTGCTGCTGTTGCCTTCGAACTCACACCTGAAGGTTGGAGAGTGGCTGGAGGGAAACGCTCTTCTCTCTTCAGCAGATGGCACAGCCTGGGCCAGCGGGAGACGAGTGGTGCTGGGGCTGGACCTGTTTCCAGCAGCTCCCTGCCGAGAGGATCAGGCTGGCTGGGAAGCTGGAGCTCCCAGCGCTGGGAAGACTGTTCTCCAGTACGATCTCGAAACAAACAGCTTCCCAGTTAGTGTGAGGAAGCGCAGCAGGCTGCTACGAGCTCCTCAGTGTTTCAGCTGGAGATGGTGCAGTAGACAAGACAAATGCAACGTCTGTTCCTCTGAGCTCAGACTTTTCAGCCATCCCCAACTCCACAAAAGTAGGCAGGTCCTGACCTCCTAGGAAGCACATATTGCCAAGCATAGTTTATTCTCTCACCTTGGCCACTCTACTAGTGGCTCTGCTAGTCGGCAGCTCTGTCAGGTCAGGAATAATAGAGTCGTGCTGTGACTATTAGATAGTCATCGTTCACTTTCCACAGTCTGTTTCTGCGGTAAAGCTAGCTACTTGCAACCACAAAAATCACCTTGATCATGACAGTGAAAGAAAAGGGTGCGTCTAATGGGTTCTTAATTGGGTAGGATTGACAGGCAGTTGAGGTTCTCCCTGCTTGAGGCTTTGGAAACCAAAAGGAACAGAATCTCCATGCAGCCAGTGACATCAGCTGTGGTCTTCATGTGGGCTGCCTGGAATGAGCTTCATTAATGTTTTCCTTGGTATAATCCATCATCCCTTCAACAATGCATTTCTGACAGTTAATTAGACTCCACAGAGTGGAATAAGTAGTGTCGTGTTTGGAATTATAATCCATTACTGAAAAATAGATCGTATGAGGCATATCACCAGCCAGAGCTCTTGGACATCTTAAGTAGTTTTTATTCCAAAAGCTTGATAAACTGTGTTTAGTAAACAATTCTGCAGCATATTTGCAAATGGCTTCATTACAAAGAGGAGTCAGGAATCAAGAGGCCACCTGGTCAATAGAAAAACCCCAAATAAATAAACAAACACATCAAGAAATTCAGCCCCTCTGTAACGAAGATGAAACCCAAGTGTGATTAACTTCCTTGGATCACACTCAGTACATTAGAGATTAAATCCTGTCCAGCTGATGCCTGTGGCAAAGTTCCTGCTGATTTCAGCAGGCCCAGGACTTGACATGGGCAGTCAGGTACGCAGACCAGACTACAAGAAAGATGCAAAAAGCTGCAGTGGTGATTTGCTTCGGCTGAATTACATGCCACATTTGGATTTTGGAAAGGTGCTCCTATTTACTGGGTGTGCAGAACAACACCCGGAATTTGGGAGTGGCTTCTAAGCATAACCATGATAAAAACGATCGCACCGAATAACACCGAATAACACTAAAACTAATGAGTTTGGATTTGTAATGTTAGTAACTTGGTGAGGGCAGGAGATCCTAAGCCAGAAGAGGTCCTGTGGATGCACAGCAAGGGAAGCAATGTTAGAAGGGAGGACAGAGCTGGGTCTATGATGAATGGTTTGAGGCAGAAAAGATGTTCTTGGAGTTCTTGTACTTTGCCTGCAAGTGCTCAGGTGTCCGCTTGCTTCAGATATGCAACAGTGCTGCTACCTTGAGGCCCCTGAGCACAAGCACACTGTTTGTACAGCCAGCAATGAGATGAAGGGTGACAGGCAGGGCATCAAGTTTAAACAGACCTAGTCCACCGCTTTCAACACCTGGCATCACTTCCCTCTGTCTTCTCATTCGTAACTGGTTCTTAATGTATTGCTTACCTAGGCAGCATTTGAAAGATGTCCCAGACCTCTCTGTATGCAAATAATCTGTTGAGCGTGAACATCAGACTTCTACTTGGAAAGCTCATAGAGCCATCTGGAAGTAACCTCATCTCCAGATGTTAAAAGGAGAGCCAATGCCTTCACCTTCTTGCCCAGCTGGTCTCTTACAACTCTGCTTGCATATCATTCATGCTGAACAGAAAACACAGGGGAGGCTGCCAGGGCTATGGCTTAGCACCCCTGGTTTTACCAAACCACTGGTAAGCCTCTGCTGAGTAGTTACAGCAGCTGCCAAGGACACATTACTTCCAGCGTTGAATTTAAGTTGTCATGAGACGTTGGGCAAGTCACTTAGAAGAACAAGGGTTCCCAAAGATCAGTAACATGAAGATGAGATGAGTGATCCTTATGTCTTTTTGTGGGCCAAGCCTAAAATGATTTTAAGCTATTGCTGTTTTCCTCTTCAAAGGTATCTGTTCCCTGAGGTAGAGATGCTCCACCTGTGCATGCAGACCATATATCACAAAGAGACAATTTTCTGGGCAAAAAAGCCTGCTTCTGATGTCCCTCTTTCTAAATGGTCCCTCAGGTGTCAGAGTAAATGAAGTGTCACGGTGAAGCACAATCCTCCCTCCTGCTGCATAATGAGCGTGTGTTTGTTAAGATGAGCAAGCAGGAGCAGCCACCCCCAGCAGCCTTTATTTCTTGCAAAGTGCTCATTGAATCCCACCAGGGAGCAGGACCGCGGCTTTCTGACCGCACACGGACAGTTCAGCTGCACACACAGAGAGAACCTGGCACTGCTGGGATGCATCAAACCCTCTCTGTGTGCGCAGATCGTGTATACAGCTTACGCCGCTATGGAGAGCTTTGGTGTGCGTTCCTCTCCTGCCGTTAAAGGACGATCTTAGAGCTGACCAGCCAGTTGCCCACTGAGCAATTTGCTGAGGAACTGTAGAGAGTTGGCAGAAGGCTAAAAAACATTGTTAAAGAAAAAACAGCACAGCAAAAAGGGGCACAATTTAATATTATAAATTGTTTGCTGCAACAGATTCAGTAACTAATTGTCATTTCTTCTTCATCTGAATTGTTATCACCAGAAAGTCACCAAGAACCTGGGTTCTGCATTTATACTTACCTTATTCTTTTATGCATTAAAATAAATATTTTTGAATAACTGCATGGGCCACAGAAGCTGACACCAGGTGCTGGCATTAGCTGAGCTATTCTGGAAACCTGAAATGAGATTGCGCCTTTAACTTTGAGTCCCTTTTTAAAATTTTATTTGATTTTATTATGCTCAACTTCTAGATATTTTTATAACAATGCTGTAGTGCAAGCAGGAGAGAAAATAGTCATCAGAATTGGAGCAGAAGATTAGATACACAGCTCTCAATGCTCCTGACAGCTATTCATTGATTATTTTGGGTGTAAATTGTATTGATTATGGTAATGCAAAAAAGCCCAGCGACAAGTGACAGGCTCAGTGACAGGGAAGCTTCCTAGGCCTGCATTTGTGTGTCCGAATGCTATCTACAAAGCACTGCTGGAATTCACATGATTATGAACTGGTGTGGTTTCAGTCCCTCAATATCCCAGTGCATCTGGACCACTAATGAGAATGCTTAATCACACAGAGCTGTGCATTTCACACACGGAAAAACTGAGGCAGAGGAAGAGGCGCTTTGTCCAAGAACATACACCAAGGACGTCTCTGGCAGAGCCAACGCTGAACTCAGATCTTATAAAAGATTTTACAAACTGGACTCAGATGTTACAACTTCCTAGCCAAGGCCTGTTACAAAAAGAGCATCTTTCATCAATACTGACTGCCTCCAACCGCATTGTTTTTGTGCTGGAGGAAACCAATTTTCCAGTGTAACTTTTGTCAACAGTGAATTGATGAGGGGCTGATATTGCAAAAAGTTATGAACTACTTCTTACGCCAATCTCTATTGTGACTCCTGGGAAAATAGGGCAGCAATTTTTCATAGGGACGTTCTGAGGACAGATACATGAAAGATTATAAGATGCTCCGATACAAACGTATGAGACAGCAAATGAAAGCCAAAGTGTAATAGGAATGCCACAGCAAATATTACCAGTATTGTATTTCTTGTGTATTTTGCTGCTGCAACCAAGGATACCTGATATTTCTCCTGCAGCCCTAGTTCTTGCACTCATGTCAGTAAGTATGAGTTTCAGCTTTCAACTTCTAACCACCAACATATTAGAAAGAAAGGGGTTTTAGCATCTGGTATCATGTTTTAAGCACAAGAGAAGAAAGACCTGTAGCTTTGTTTTTACAATGCTGGTAAATACTTTGTGCCTGTTCTACTTACCAGCAGGTTACACAACATCTGTGCAGAATGAAAACATCATGCCAGGCAGAGACAACTGTGGCTCCTGCACTAATTCTTTCAAGACGGTAAATATAGATCTTCCCCCATAATTGCAACACAATCTCGATCTGCCTGTGGTGCTAAAGGAAAAAAATAAAAGCTGTTTAATTTAATTAGAGTCCATTTGAAAACCTAGTAGCATGAAATAATTTGATATACAGAAATAACCCTCACCAGCTACAGACACCATTTCATTGTGTCTTATCTTGGTATAACAGTAACATTTACATTTCAGGCCTTAAACTGTATAAACCGTGTGAGTAGAGATAGCCCTAAGAACATTTAAAATGACGTCAGAGTATCAACACTTATTCAGCTCCCTGTTCTCTCTCAGGCAAAGATGCTAAAAATGCTGCTAGAGTAACATTCACCCTTGAGGAAATTTATAGCTAATTCATGTCCAGCCACTCAGCTGCAATATCTTCCCTCCCAGTGTAAGCATCTCCCCTTAAAGGCTCTTGTGGGCAAAACCCACCGCAGTGCTATATAAAGAATGCCCTAAAATGATTCGTGAGGTATACCATTAAGAAACTGTTGATTCGTACTACAGCAGGTCATTACTAGAAGTACAAAAAATGTAGGACTGAACCACAAGTCTCAGGACAAGCTGGTAAAAAAAAAAAAGGTCATTATTTTTTTGACAAAACCCTTGAGGGGATACTGCCCCCTGAATTTCTTTTGAATACTTTTTCTGCTTGTTTGCTCACTGCTTTGCTTGTTTTGATCTAATGAATTTAGAGCCCTGCATGGCAGACGTACGTTGCATCCTGGCAAGGGACTGATTTTCACCTTGTGCAAAGGTTTCATGATCTAAGGTCTGTTCTCACACCCACAACTGCCTTTCTAACTGTGCACAAGGAACCCCTTTCCTCCAAACAGCCGGACTCTCCCCGTGTATCAGCCAACAGCGAATAAAAAGGGGCACAAACAAGGCTGAACCAAACATCTGCACTGGGTCTGAACAAAAGCTTGCAAATGCTGTTTATGAAATACCGAGCCATCTCCTGCCACTGCCTGCCAATGCGCATGGCACCGACCAAGGGAGAGTTTCAGACAGCTACTCAGACATTATTATTAATGATTAGTATTTACACTGTGATTAGCATCCGGCAGTCTTAGCCAGGGAAGAGAGATGCCACTGTGCCACCTCCTGCTACAGGTGTTTTTATACCAGTCACAACATACCTGGGGTAAGGCTCTGAATTGTGCACCCATTGTCTTGCTGGCTCTTGCTGAGTTCTGGTTTAAAAAGAAACAAACAAGCCATCAGACTCATACACTAGATTCTAATGGTAAAGACAAAAATCAAAAATCAACCAAAGAGAAATCGTATTAATATGTGCAGACCAGGCTGGGGCTGACAGGACTGGGTGATCCTACAGTTCTTCTTCTGCCCTTGGTTCGCAGTGATTCAAACCCTCTCCCAAGGAGACAGTTCAGAAGAAGGTCCATGTCAGTACCCAGATGAGGATGCAGCACAGAGCAGAATGGTGCTATTTATTATTTCTGTTTTAGAAGAGCCGTAATCAGCACCAACCCAACCAGATCATGACCCAGGAGAGCAGAAATGCTTTGGAGAGGTGATGTGGCACCAGGTACAGCACAAGGGCTGGAGCTGGACACCAGGTCCAGGTCACTGACGGTGCTTGTCCACCCTCTCCTTTCCCATTCTCACGGACCCTTCGCACCACCGATTCCAGTGCGATTGCGATGCCTCCACATACACTCTGGCTGATCCCTCCCCGCCTCCTGCCAAGTTGCATAAACCTGCATTTGTCTCTGACGATAGCCCAGTTTTCTCTCTTTATTTATCTACCTGTCGACTCATTTTACAATCCCGCTCTGGACAGCCACGGAGCTGGAGACAGAACTAGATGCTGTGGCACGCAGTGAATGCCAACAAGCTTGCTGGAGTGTGCAAGCATCCTCACGCAGAGGAAAGGTCCTTTTGTAAACATGCCCTGCGATCAAAGGGCTGACGCTTGCTGATATTTTCAATATTAATAATCTCCCAGCTGCCTCACTCCATTCTCCACCTCCCTGTTCCCCCATCCTTCACAGTTCATGGAGAGGCAGAGCTGGGTGGAAATGGTGACATTTCCAGCCTTGTGGTGTCATTTCCAGCCTTGTGGTGGCATTTCCAGCCTCATGGTGGCATTTCCAACCTTCTGGCAACGTTTCCACCGAGCTCTGCCTCTCTGCAAACTATGAAGGATGGGGAAATAGGGAGTCAGAGAATGGAGCGAGGCAGCTGATATTACTACTATTGAAAATATTAGCAATGTATAAAATGAAGCACATAAACAATATGTGTAACTGTTGCGGTTGAGATGGACAAACGACATGGACCAAGTTCCTTCAAGATTGAAGTAATAGGTGCCATTTATTGCTACAAGTGCATTTTTATACAATTCTACCAGTTCATGTGTCTTTTCACTATTGGTTACAAGTTACAGCACTAACATCTCATTGGTTAATTTTTCTATCATCCATATTATTCTTCTATTCCCTTCTCTCTCACGGGTACATCTCTCCTCTCTCCGGATACTCCTTTACTCCCATCCTTCTCAAGGGTAAATCTTAATATCTTCAAGGCTGATCTCTACTCTCATATTTTCTGTCAAAGATTCCACAGACCCGCTGCAGTTTCCCACATGTAACATGCATACAATTTTATATAATTTTATTACATTCTGGAGATAAAACGTGGCCTACTGCACAGGTACCTGCTTGGGGAGTCAAAGCTATTAGAAATAAGGTCCATTTTTGATCCATTAGAGCCTGACAATGTCACAAAACCAGGACTAATACTGACTTGCCAGCAGGGGTGAAAATTTATCACTACAAATATTTTGCTTTCCTTCTTTCTGGTACTTAAGGGCTTTCTAAACTCAAAGGTCAGAGAGAAACTGCTGAGAGGAAACACAATCAGAGAAAATGTTTCCAAAGGGGGAACGCATGCCCAGAATGACCAAGCTCAGGGCTTCATATCATCCCAGGACCTTGCCATGTGCCAGCTACAAAAACGCACTCCATTTGCAGATCCCATTTTAGTAGCTACATTTCCTAGTGTAATCCACTGAGAATGCCTGTTGTATCACCACATCCCTAATATATTCAAAGCACAGTGATTTTATCTGTTTCTAGAATGTCGTGTTGTATGGCCAGAATTGCACTTTAGAAGCCTGCTTATATAAGTTAGGATTTCACTTCCTTCCCCGCCCAAATAAATATCAGTATTTAAATGCGGTAGGTGTTATTTCAGGACGTTAGGACCAGGATTTTAATTCCTGATGCATAAGAATGTGGGTGTTTCAGAAAGGAAACCAAAAGCTGCTTCCTCTTGGCCTCAGACTGACCACAGACAAGCGGGCACCAGGACTGTGATTCACACCATCAGTCCCTCAACACTGGAGGCCACATGCGGACAGTTTCTTCACAAACCTGGCAAAGCTCTGGTCACTGGTCCTTGATCTGCCCCCTCTGCTAAAGACAACGCCGGAGCAACTCAGAATTGTCTTGCCCAAGCAATAAACCCGTGCAGCTCCCCAGCATCCTGTCCTCAGCCCCAGCACACGACCATCCGCCCCCAGGATTCGCAGAACACTTTTTCAGAGGCTGGTCATTAAGAAGCTCCATTGCACTTATCGGTGAACAATCCGCTTCCAGGAGGGGCAGCTGGGGAGAGAGGAGAGGTGCAGTGTGCAATGCAAACATCTGCTCGCCGTTCTTCACCATGCTGTGCTCACTTCAGATGGGTTCAGTCCTGGTGAAAGGCCTCTGACTAACAGCCCAGGGTCTGAAATGTGAGAAATCTGCACAATTGTGCTGAAAAGGCAGAGCTGGTATGTCCCTGGCCCTCCCAGAGCTCCCTCTGCAGGTGAAAGAGAAGCCAAGCTCCTTTTGTATCCCATTTTTCACATACGAAAAAATGCTGGATAAATCCCCAGTGGCCAATTGCACAGAGACACAAACACCAGTAAGAAGAAGGAAGAGCAAAGGAAGCTGCAGCCCTGTGCATACTCATCTTTCCCCCTGCCCACACACAGCAGGCACCAAAGAGAACCCTCACATCCATGCAACAGCATCTTGTGATGAAGATATGCAAACTTGTGAATACACAAAATAAAGTAGTGAGGTAGGGGAGTGAGGAAGGGGCATCAATCAGACCATTGCACAGAACTAGTATCAGTAAATAAGTCTCTGTCATTCTTGGGTGACTAAAATATGTCCTGAAATAGCTACAGTCTCACAGCTATGGCTCATAGCTATCAAGAATGCCTGTCAGGGTTAAATCCCTCTTTCTTTTCAATTACTTTTCCATAAATTAAAACCCAAACGACAATAAATCGTGCTATAAAACTTAAAATGTCATTTACTTTTATCAGAACTAAAATGAAGCTATACAAATATTGAAGATATAACAAAGGAGAGGGAAAGAGCAAGAAAAGGACGGTAACTAACTTTTCTTATATTTTGGTATAGCTGAGGTGAGTCACGAGTTCTGCAACTGGAACTGGGTCACAGGATTCTTTCAGACTTAATGTTCTGGTCTAGACAATTAAAAATAAGCTCAAGCTGAGACTCTTTAGCAGAGGCCAAGTCTGACTGAGAGCAGCTCTCAAGACATTCTCTGAATCAGCTCAGCAAAAAGGCACGACAAAGTGGCCTCTCAAAGCTTCCACTTCTCCTGCAAGGAACTTTGCATATGGTATTTCAGAATCTGCTTGCATTCAGGCAATGGATAGAATTTATTGCAACAATAAAAACTGAATTTAAAAGACTGAACTTTTTATTCCTTCCTTCCTCTCTTCCAATTGAAGTGTGACGCCTGTCTCTGACCTTTTCACACCGTTCCCGCTCTGTCTTCCAGCAAAGCTGAAGCTGCCTGCGTGCATTTGGTACATGTGTACATCAATCCTTGACAACCGAGCTGCACTTCTTCTTCTGCATAAAACTTCAGATGAGTCAGACCATAATGATCATGAATTTCTGGGCTCGAAGGCCAAAAGTAGCCAAAGATACGACTGCTGATTAACTCCAACAACAGCTAAAGCATCAAATAGTCCTGAGCTGCTTGAATTCCCTGCCTGGCTCTGCTCTGTATGGTAATATTGGCAGAAAAAAATATGAAAACATAATGGGAAAGCAATGAAATATGACCAAAATCTTGTAATGACGAAATATAATGACTTGTAATGAAGAAGAAGCAGAGGGGAAAAAAGTAATCAATTCTTGTGAAACAAAAACAAGCAAGAAGAGTAAGAGAAAGAAGGAGAGAGTGAAGGAGAAGAGAAAGGAAGCAGCAGCTGGAAATGACTTTTAACTTGTCCACTACGCATTTTAAAACCAAACAGCAATTACAGCCAGGCTGGCATCGCCTTTCTGCACATTAATTCCCTATTATGAATAAAATTAATGATTTTAACAAACTCCTTGTCCTTGTAAAGTTGTCCTCTTCGTTATTGGTGTTAATAATCCGCCCGGGACTCTGACTCCAAAGCTCAGTATCATGTCCTGATTTTTTAAAGTTTAAAAAAAGAAAACAGAGATAAGGTGGGGAAGAAGATTTCAAGAAACTGAAAGTGATAATGGGACCTGACCCAGGCTGACGCACTGCAGAGATGTCATTCCTTATTCCATGGCCTACGTAGTCAAATGGCAGCATGACCCAATGAGGAGTCTTCCACTTTTGACCAGGCAGGAACCACACAAGAACCCAGGCTGAACCACGTGCTTGAAAGCACACAGATCCTGCTGTTTCATCTCTGCCTTTCATTTGGAAACAAAGATATCAGGGAGGGGACACATACATAATTTAAATGGCAAACAGGTGGCAGTGGAGAGAAACCTCCTGCAGCTACACGGAAGCCTATGAGGCTTTGCACAGCGGCAGATGGTGCCGATTGCTCACTATTGCCAGGCGGGATCTCTGTCTTGCAATAAGAGATTCAGAGCTGCTTGATTGTACAGCCTGAGAGCTGAAGCTCACGGGGCAGAGCGCAGCGTCCCACATCGCAGCGCGGGGATGGAGAGAAGCTGCCGAGGAAAGAATGCCGGTTACCGAGGATGCTGAACTAGAGATGCGCCACTGTGAAGCCATGGGATTTCTTCCCAAAAGGCCAGACGGCTGGAATAAGGAAATTCTGCAATGCCAAGTAAAAACCCCTCACCTGTGTACCTGAATTCAGTGGGGAAACCTGGCTGAGATGGCAGCAATTCACAAAACAACACCTGCAAAACTTGCTATGAGATTTATACCGATACGACACTGGGGTTGCCCCGCATTTGCAGAGGAACCTCAGCTAGCAGGCTGGCATCCGTGCCAGAACACCTTTTCCAAAAGACGGCCCTTCCACAGAGCAGCTGGAGAAGTTTAAGCTGTGTCCCCACCCCACTGAACTGCTCTTGCCCTGCTGTCAGAAGCCACCGTCCCCGCCGCTCGGCAGCCAGACTGCTCTTTGAGAGCGTTCCTCCATCCACTTCAGCCATAATCGGTCAGCTTAGCTCAAATGGCATAAATGATATGTTTGCAGTAACCCGAGTCGGATGGAAGCCGCTCGCAGAGCACTCATGCGAAACATTCCTCCCACAGACAGTAATCTTTGGAAAAGATACGGGTTACAAATAGGGGCAGAGCTGCAGCATTCTAACCTACAGAGCTCTGCAAAATGAACAGCGTGAGGCCCTTTGCATCAGACATCTGAGGAACAACTGAGAACCGACGGGTCCTACGGTACCTGCGTTTTAACTTGCGGCCTCCTGTCCAAAACTTAGGCGGGACGCAGATCTGAACCGTCCAGGCTGGTGTAGCTGTGTACACTAAATACTGTATTTTCTAAACATCCTCAGCCAAACTTACAAGGGTTTTAAGCCAGTTTTAATGCTGGCACGGCATTGTTCTTACATTTTCTGTCCTCAACATGCAGGTGTTTACCTCTGTCAAGTGAACAAACATAGCACAGAACCTTCACGGATCAGAGCACAGAAACACATTTTCTTTTCAAAGCCTCCTGGGCAGAGGCGTCCCTATATAAAACGCCAGAGTTCAGCAGGCAGTGGCAGGTTTAAGTCACCTACTTTGTCCTCTCTGCACATTAGAATTTAAAACTTACAATAAAAAGGCTGAAAGGGGAACTTTAATAAAAACCTTTTAAAATGTTTGAGGCTTCAATTGATTCAGCCTCCTGCCCAGCAGCTAATGTTTATACTGCACTTTCTGCACAGATTTAAGCACCATCAATGTCCTCACACACTTTTCTTCGTTTAGACAAATTGTCTTCTTTCCTCAGCTCTGTTATTTCCTAATGGGATGAAAATTTCACAGGCTCTCTGTTAGCAAACAACCAGGGCTCTCCTGAAGACGAGGGTCTTTGCCAGAGGGTGTGTGTAAGAGACATCAGAATTAAATTCAGACGCCAGACTCTCAATGTCACCTGCCCCAGAGATAACCAGGTCCCAGTCCTGCATCAATCCAGACTGGCACTGACTGGAGGTGCTTGGGTAGGACATGAACTGAGTTTGGCAAGGCCAAATCCCACCATGACAAGTCTCTATATCAAGCAGCCCCACTTCAGGTGGCACCAGCTCGGCCACACCGGAGCGGATGGTGGAGCAGACCCGGCATCTTTCACTGGCTGCATTTCAAACCTGCCACAAAGAACTGGATTCCACATGGTTTCCTCTATAATTTCTTCGGAGACCTGATTCTCTTTTGCCCTGTAGCTTCTTTACACTTAAGGGGGCTGAGATTTGGTCTAACTGTAATTTACTGCAATTTTAAACCCGATTACCCCCTCAGCATGGTGCTGTATAAATGCAATGCAGGGCCTTTAATTTTCTAGACAAAGGTATTATTTGAGTTCCTTTCATAGCCTAATTATTACTTAGCAAATATCATGTTGTGGTGAGTATTTATGGATAATTGTCAGATAATACCTAATTATATGGTTAATACTGATAATGAGAGGAAAGCCTCAACTATTCAAGAGTCCAGATTTTTTTAGACTGTCCCAGAGCCCCAGATATTTCCAAGCACTTGTAAACTGAGCTGGGCTTTATGGGGTTTTCACTATGTCTAGCATGTCGCTCTTGCTACAATACCTCACACTACTCACTGGAATTTGGTTTCACAGATAGGTATGGACTGCTCTGAACTTCTGAGTGACCTGACACAGCTTTAAACCTGATTAAGTCACCAGATAGCCTGAGTCAGGGAATAAAGCATATGACTGAACAGGCAGAGCTTTCAGGGAATATCCTCTTAGGGAATAATGGTCCATGGTAAATGGAGAAAAAGGTTTGATTCAAAATTTCTGATTTTCAAAACCATATGATAGAGCATGGAGAAAGGGTTGCAGGGGAGAAGTTGGGTCCGTTTTTCTCAACTCTTGTGAATTCATAATGGTTCTTTGCTGCAAGTGCTTCCCTGCACTGCTGTGATGCGCAGTAGAGTGAATTGCTGCACATAGAATAAGACAATCAGACACGCAAACTGTGTTTTCCGTGCACTGGCCAAGAGCTAAGCTCCGACCTTCAGAGTTCATGAAGTTAGCTCACTAAACCACCCGTGACACCTTGAGCAGCCCAAATGAAGTTTAGTCTTACCAGGTAACAAACAAGCTCTTGCCCTCTTGGACTTGAATCTATGAGTCAATACGTTTCCCGGCTGAGACTGTAGACATAATGATTAATTCACTGCTGGCTGCCTGGGCAAATAGCTACATAAATACAGAAGAAATGGTGCCTAGATGATCAGATACTGCAATCTGGAAAAACACAGAAATGCAGAGATACATGGAGAAAGGGAGACAGACAGGCATAAGGTTGTAAGAACTGTTTTGAATGGGTCAGAGCAAAAGCCTCGCTGGATCACAGCCCTGACAAAGACCAGTAGCAAATGATTAAGGAAGAACAGAATATGTTCAGAGCAGTCCCTTAAAATTCTGGCAACCACAGGCAGACTGTAGTTAGATCACTGTATTTTATCATTATTAGGGAACCTGTATTTTTTGAACCATCTCGTGAAGACCAAGAAATGGACAAGGCCAAAGCTTTGGCAGCTGTTTTTAGCACCTTCTGGCGTTGCCTTGTGTGTCGGGGGGTGCCATCGTCCAGCTGGGGCATCGCAGGGAAGGTGGGAGAGCGTGAGAACCTCACTTGTGGGGTGGTTGCGACGTGATTTGTAGCTGGGAAGCCTGGGTTCCACTGGCAGCACCACATTAGAGTCAAGCAAGTCGCTTCGTATCTCTTAGCCTTGATTTACCCCTGTAAAATGAGCTTAACAGACTACTTCATGGAGTAGTCTCAATTAATTAGCATTTGTAAAACTGCTCTGAGATTCCCAGATGAAAGGCTGGCCTGGAATGGCAAATTGCTAATGATAATTAATAGTTATTCATGATCTCTTTACAGAATTCCAAATTATTTTCTGAGGGGAAGGAAGTAGGGATAGAGGCTCTCAAGACAGAGATCACTAAAAAACCCCACGACAGCTATACCTCCCTGCCTGCCGCCTCCTTCCCCAGCATTTATAGGAAGAAATGACACCTCTTATGAGCAGAGGAAATGGAAGGTAATAAAGACCCCAGGTGCTCCTGCATTCACCGCACGTTCTTCTTCTGGCATGCAACGTAGCTGGGGAAGGGTGGGAAGGGGGAGCGAAACAGCAGGAGCGGATGAACAGGGGTGTTACATTTCTCTCTCAAATGGATGCAAAGGCAGCCCTAATTAAACAGATGTTCTTAATAATACTCAGACAACTGTCCCTGCTTTAATTTGCTTCCGAGTAAAGATTAATATAACAATGCAACAACACTTTACAAGGGGAGAAAAGGGAGCTGAGCTAATAAAAGGCAGTAGCTTACACGGTATATTATTGCTTTTCTTTCTGCTTGTCTAGCGAATATTTACCTCCTCTGGGAGCAGTTCTCAAATTTATTTGATTGCTCCTCCAAGCCTAAGCTGCCTTTGTGGTACACTGCAAAAGGATTAATGCCAGGGCCGAGAGGTGTGCTGGGTGCACGGCCGCGTCAGGGGTGTCCGTGGTGATTCCCCAGCCGCAGGAAGGATCCCAGCCGCTGAAGTTAGCAGCATTATTAACCACATGCAGTGGCAGCAGCGCGTGAATTCCAGCTCATGGAACAGGAAGCTTCTGAAGCAGTGGCAGGCAAAACACAGAACGTAGGAGGTTGCTGATCCTCCGACTAAGGGAGGAGTTTCTCTACGCTGCATGGTTTCAGTGTCACAGGCCGTCATGGAAAGAGCCGAAACAGAGAGCCCAGGCAAGCAGGCCCCAGAGAAGACTGTTCCTGAACTCCTAGTAGGGGTCAGGACTTGGGTGCAGCTACTCTCAGCTCACATATCTGCCCTGGATTAATTTAAAATGAGAACAGCTGGACTTCTGCACCTACTTTCCCTTATGCAGGAGGCCAAGAGACACAAGATAAGACTGTCACATCACCGCTTCTGATCATCCTGAGTATAAACTCCTACCCCGGTGCGTACGGAGTAACCAAGTCTCCAACATCACATCTTAGCCTTGAGACACAGTGTGACGTAACCCTGGAGCATGATATTAAACACATACTCCCAAGTTGCTCTTCCCTTTGATCGTAACTCTGGGTAGGCTTGTTAAATTATAAAACAATCCTTGGCTGAGCAATATTCACTTCTGCTCAGTTTGAATTTCACAGAATTTAGCAGCAAGGAAGGAATGAAGCTCTGTCTCCAGTATCCATAGGTGAGCCTGTATCTTTTTTTAGTTCAGGGCATTCAAAAAGGGACCTTTCCAAAAACAGGAATGGATTACAAACCTTTGCTTCTGAAAATAAATTCATGCCTGAATATGATGCTTCATATCTAACAATACAGAGGAACCGTGGTTTTGCTATCTGTGCCTGAACCGAAATAGCCTGCAGAAATGATTTGGCACCTCTGCAAATAATGTCTGTCAGTGCTGCGTGTGCCCTCCGATGTCAGCTGCTTTCTCAAGCTGTTTTCCTCCGTCTGAACGGCGCCCCGCTTGCTGATCTCCTCCTGGCAGCTTTAAGCTGGGCATAACTTGGGGTGGGGCTTAGCTTGAGTTTAGCTGTGACCACAGGTTACAGCTCTGCATCCCCCCAACCACCCATGAGCAAAAGCACGTGGAGGGCTGCGTGTGTCTCAGCGCTCAACTCTGACATTTTGTCCCTCAGTTTGCCAAGCGGATGTACAAATTACCTCGTTCCAGCAAGAAACAAACACAAATGGGTAACAGCTGGCTTATGGATCACCTCATTAAATTTTCCACCCCAAATCTCTTCCTTCCCAACAGCTAGGAGAATAACTGTGCTGAACACGGAGGCATTGGGAACATACACGTGCTGTCTGGCACAGTGAGAAGCTGAGAGAGACGGAGAGAGACAGAGAGGGGCAGAAGCAGAGAGCAAGGAGGACATCAAGGGAACAGGGACATGAGCTGAAGTGGGAGAAAGAGAAAAGGAGGGATCTATGGCAATGGGAAAAAGGAAGGAAGAAAAAGACTCCCCCCATGGAATATGAGTTACCTATTATTCAACTATTCTTAAAATATTTTAAAGCTCTGTTTGTTATGCAATTTGTGAAGCTGTTTATGATAATGAAGTCCTTAGACAGTACGGGGGAAGCTAAAGAAAAAAACAGAAGCTGGCAGCTAAGCACGTTGTCCTTTGTTTTAACTAATGAGGCTTGTTTACTTTCTGGCTTTTTACAGCCTTCTGAAATGTCAGATGCTACCCAGACTACCTTGGCAAAAGCACATCATCAACCTCCCCCCAATCCGCCCTTATATATGGGTGTCTTCAGCCCTCTCCTGACCTTCCACTCCAAACCCATATCCACTGATGGACCTTTCAACGTAGACTCAAAACATTTTTCCCCACTGAGGACTGTAATTCTGACGAATGGACTCGTTATCAGTGGTAACGCATCATTATGGCTATAGCATTCCTGGAGTTGTTACACTTGATGGAGTTGGCAGCACACAAACAATCACCATAGCTGGAATGATTGTATGCAGGAGAAAGCTCTTCAGACCTTTGCAGCTAAGAGGTCCCCTTGGTCTCTGCTCTCAAGTAGCGACAAAGCTGTGCATGTCTGCTGGAATTACCATGGCTAAACTCACACATGCTCCGGGCTTGGACTGACCTAGTCTCATTCTTGGCAATTATGCTGCATTGCTCTGGGCTCCCCATTAATCCAAGAACTATTCCCAGCGCTCCCCATCAGCAGCATCTTTCTGCTGCCGCTCCAGTTGCCTCTTCCTTTCGTACCCTTCTGTCTCAGCTCAGTGTCCTGTGTACAGTGAGGAGGGGCAGCTTGTCAAGCAATCATCCTAAGCCCAGTTGCCCCAGGCTCACCTCGGGCCTGGTGGCTGAACAAGAATTAACCCAGCATTGCAGGGGCAGGCTGAATGACTTAGTTGGCTGGAGGGTCTCTGCACAGCACCAACACTGGCCATTGCTCATTATTCTTCTCCTTGCTAGGGCTGCCAAAAAGGGTCTTAAAGGTTAACGACAGAAAGTCAATGCCCCTTCCCATCCACAGCTGCTTTGTTTTCTGCTTCCAGCCATCCCTCTGTGTCGCTGCAGCCAGGCTGATTCAATGCTTGCAGAAACGCAGGCGCTGGAGACGGCTGAATCTCTAATCCTCCTAAAGTCTGCTCTGCAGATCTGTCCCTGACTATGATGGTTGACTGGCAATGAATAGTGGTGTCTCTAGGTTATTCAAGGGCCTCACGGAGTTTTATGGCGATAAATAAATCCAGTTCTTATAATTCCAGAAAGATCTCGCCCGATACACACTGCTGTACTGAGCTGTTTCTCTTCTATTTTCTGTGTTGTCCATATGCACGTCCCTTCCAGCACCTCCACGTGTGGGATCACATGGAAATTCACTTTAAATTGTATTGAGTTACTGCAGGGTCTAACAGATTTCCGCGAAGCACTGGTTCTAACTCAACATTATTCAGTTAGCCCATTTTGCTGACTACCATCTGGGTCATTGTTGTCAGAGTTACAGCTGGTTCGGTATTCACCCATAGATCATATTTGAAAATACACTTGATGATATTAAAAAATAACAGACCTTCAATGTAACGTGATTTCAAAACATTCCCACCGCTGCTTTACTGATCCCAGAGAACGTTCAGTTCATTAATTATGTCCACCTCAAGTAAAGTAAAAATAAAAACATGTTTTCACGTCGTCTCTGCACTGACGATGGATGAGCGGTGCAGAGCTGGGTGACCCGGATAACTGTACCTGCCATACAGTGTGTGAGTTATGCACTGGTGTTCACACAGATCTCAAGATTTCAAGGGATTGCGTCTGCTTGTGCAAGACAGACAGCATTTGAGGGCTTCTGAGGCTTTAATTGTGGAAATATGAGACCCAGAGCACATACGGATGAAAATGACTGTGTTTGTGCTATGGCTGTGTGTAAACACAGTATGCATATTTGTACTGTGAATGTTACTCCTTGTGAACTTGGGATTGCGTGTCTGGCTGCACATACAAGCAAGAAGGCATGTGCCCACAACAGCCTGTGCGTTGGAGAGGTTTAACCTACATTATTCTGTTTGCAAGAATGCAAAAATGCATGTAAATGCAAAGAGACGGGACAGCAGAGACAGTGAACTGGCTCATGTGGATTTGGGATTGTGTGACTGCATCCCGAGGTGCCACAGAGTGTGTATGACTGTGCATTTGCTAAGCAGCAGCTAAAGGAGGTCAGTTTGGGACAAGGCAGTTGCAAAAATAAGATCATCAGGAGGCCAGAGCCTCAAGCGACAAGAGCACTGACATCACTTGCAGTTCAAGCCCAAATAAGCCCATGTCATAGAAGTACAAAGGGTTTGCAGCTGAGTCCCGCCTTACATTGCTCTCCAGCCTGCGGTCACGGAGAGTGTGCGCAGCAGCCGTGTGAGCACTGATTGTGTTACACTGCAGAGAGGGAGTCAGCTTCCAGACAAGTCGTTTGTCTTCTAAAAAGGCTAAATCCTCATTTCTGCAGAGATTTACCACTGGCCTGAAGTTCCCAAGGTCTCAGCAAAACCATCAGTCACAGTCAGTGCGGCCTGGACCGCAGGAAAGTGGCAGTCTGTATCTTTCAGAGATAAGTGGGTACATAGGGATGAACTGCTGACCTAGTAGAAAGCAATCGCTCTAAACAAATGCATAATGGAAAGATGTAAACTGGCCCCTATTTCACTCTCAAGGAGAGGACAAGCCAGGTATTTACTGCCTGAAGAGAGAACCTCCTTCTTCACTGCCTGTGGATGCACGAGCCAAAGACCATAACTGGAGATAGAGCAGGAATGATAAATGCAAATTAGGTGTCATATTCAGTGTGCCTGGCTGTGTTTTGGAAATAATTTACCGTATAGCAGAACTGGACAAACACAGAGCATGTGTGAATTATCCCCAGATGAAACTGGTCCTGTGCATTTAATGTATGTGGTCAAGAGAAAATTCCAACTGATGTGAAATTCCAACTTTTGCGTTGTGACTGGTGCCACTGGGCACCGGTCCGTGGCATAAATGAGAACAACCCAGAGGCTCAGCAGTGGTCAGTAACACTTTGAGAAGGAATCTCAAGGATGTGCCCCTGCAGGGCTGTGGATGAGGTGACACAGAAAGCTACGTCCACTTCTAGGAACTGGTCTGCAGAGGGATAATCCTGTTTCCCAACTGCTTTGTGCCATAGAAGGAGCACAAATCACTAGGGCATGGCCCAGAGCTTAGCCCAGTTTCCATGCGATCTCTCTCCTATACGAAAACTGAAATCACTTCATCCACCACTGAAATGCAGCAAATTCCACCTTGGGTGGAATATGACAGCTATTTAAGGATGATGCTACACAGCCTGAGATAGGAAGTGAAAGAACTGTAACTCGTGCAAATCCACAGGGAACAGAGATAGGAAGAATATTAGTCTGCAAATGGGAAGGCGTCCCAGATCACTAGTACTCAGACATTCAGTTTTATATCCCAGCACATGGCAGTGACTGATACCACCCTCTGTGACCATACTCCTTTGCCAAGGACATGATTAGAGGTACTTAATACACTGATGTTCTTGTTGAACAATATCCTTTCTAGCAGTACAGCGGCATTTTTTTGGACAAGTCCCACCCTAAATACTGATCAAACTCAACCTGCTTAGCTCGATAACAGCAGCTCCATTAAAAATGTGTCTCATGCACTGATTTTGCCTTTTTCTATCCCCTGCCATGCGCTCATCAGTAAACAGCTAAGCAGAAACTTGATTTAAAATGTGGAAAAGGAGGTTTTTTTCCCCTAGAGTAAGATTTAATGCAGAGCTGTTTTAAGCTCCTTCCCACCACAGGTTTTCACAACTTGTTGCTTGAAATCGCTCAACATGAAAGGCTGTCTATCTAAATGCACGCTGCGCTGCCCAGTCCAATTTCTGTTCTCCCCACTAATACATCAACTTATCTCAGCATCCCAGCATCTTTCCAATGGTTTTAACACCCAGCAAAGACCTATGCAGAGGTGACTCATGATCAAGTATCAACAAGCAATTTACAAGCAACATTTCAAAGAGGTTCTTGGAGGAGGCAGAGACTGTTTGATTATTACCCTCTTGACACAGCCCCTTAAAAGCAAAGGACAATTACCAGATGTAGAATGAAAGCAGAGTAGCTGAAGAGCAGCTGGAATCAGCAAAAATCTACCGGTCACAAAAATCTGTACTAACGCAGAGCTAGAGAACTAATTGCTCTCTGTGCACACAAACATCCTCTGAGGGGGACACCTAATGCATTTAGTTCGTTTTTTTCCACTGCCAAAGCTCCTTCACTGTTCTGACCATGTATGACGAACACACGGCATCTTTAGGAGCCTTCAGGACTCTCTTTATTAGATCCCTGTACCAAACATGCTCTACCTGACCACTGAATTTAATGAAACTTGCTGGAATGAAATATTTCTGAGATCAGCATTCTACGGGCTGACAGCATCCTGATAATGATAAAAGAAATCATGTACATACTGGTTTTTCACTTCTCCTTTGAAATGTAATCCTGGGGCTGTGTGTAAAGGAGTAATTGTATTTGAAAAAGAGAAATGGGACCGTGTAAAGTCAAGCTTTGAGAAGCTCTTGGCACAGGCAGGGAACATTTGAATTGGAGTCCAAGTGCATCTCTGCTTCCACTGAAAAGTGTTTCTCTCTCCTCTCCTCCATTCAATCCATCACAAGCCACATTTATAGCTGGACGCAATGAAATTCCAGTTCCCTGGTACATAAATAATAACTTCTTTTCATGCAATCTCACGATTATTAATTTCAAAAGGTGGCAAGTAAATTTAACAAATTTTTAATAAATGCTGGGGTTTTAAAATAAATGGATGGGGTGCAACAAGACTTTATTAAAATACAAAGAGATTAGCAAGGTCTCATTCCCTTCAATTATTAACAATGTACTTGTTCTCCAGAAAAGTATCCATGAAAATTTAAAACAGATGAAAATGGTTGTTCGCTTAAAACTGCTCAGTTAATCTGTGAGAAATGTTTTATTCAAAGGCACTAAATGAATACTGTGAGGTTTGATATGCGATAATCCATCATTCATGTGGCACAAACATGGAGATCGATAAAATGCTGTGTCAAGAGGAGAGGTGAACATGGCATCTTCGAGGATTTCTGCACAGAAGGTTTATTTCAATTCATGGGATGTCCAAAATCAATATTAAGTTATAGATTTAACAAACTGGATGCCTTTTTGTTTTTCATTTCTAACTCCACAGTCTCAGCTCACATTTGGAGGTGGAAACAGCACGAGTTGAAAGGAGAAAACTCTCCCAAAAGCTTCGGTATAAATTTTCACCAAAGACAAGGAGTTTGGGAATGGCCAGATCAATGGGGTTTTTGGATAACCACTACAAAGTCAGCCCAGAGGGAAATCTGCATGTCATGTTGGATTTCTCTCCAAAAACAAGCTACAAATAGTGTTAGCAGAATGGTGCCACTCCTTGAACCTGCCTTAGAGATCCAACTCGACCTTGAACAACCTTGGGTTTATGGTTTGCATGGTGTGTATTAGAGCAGGGTCCCAAGGCAGCCATCTGACACCAAGGCCATCGGAGCATATGGATCTTGCTTTTGTTCTGAGAATAAAACAAACAAAAGAAGGCCAAAACAGGGAAAAGAGAGGAAATCTACTACGAAAGGGAAAGTGTTTTGCACATGGTGCCCATTGTACCAGTTTGTACTTTGAGTACAACGGGTTTTTTTACCCAGCGTGATTATTCTTGAGGCCACGCATAAGGTTTATTTCTGGTTTTATGTGAACAAAAGAATTATTGTAAAAGACTTTTTCCTTATGATGCACAGTGTAAATGCACAATACTCAGAAAAAAACATGGCTAGGAAGCAATGCAAGCCCATAGGCTCAGAGGGTAGAACTAGTGGAATATATTCACTGGGTTTCTCACCCCCTTTCTCTTTACTTCCTTTCTATGTTGCTGCAATTACTGTGCTTTCCAAGGTGAGATTAGGGAAGAACAAGGCTGCTGATCTAAGCACACGGATTAGTCTTATCTCTTAAGGATAAGGCTACTCAGCTCATGATAGTCTGTTATCTGTATTCATAATGAGCAGAGATGTAATGGAGAATCACCAGACTGCAGTGAGTAGCCAAAGTGAATTGTAAGCAGCGTCTGTGTCTCTTTGTCCAGCTTGCTCTGTGGTCTGATAATACCCGACTGGGCAGAGAGACGCCAAGTAACCCCCATTATGGCAAGGACAGCCGGGACAGATGCAGTTGGCCTCAGCTAGTCTAAGCCTAGGAAAAGAAGAACGGAACGGTGAGGAGACAGTCGTTTTTAATCTAAATAACACGTGTGCTAACAAAGAGTACTGAAATTTGAACAAGCTACCACAAGGTAAGATGCAATAAAAGACTCTGTTCGTACCTTTACGGAGCTAATGATGGAAACAACAACTGCTGTGTCAAACTGGCTTGAAGGCAAAGGGAATCACGAAAGAAGAATCAAGCATTACGCAGCTCTCTATACATCAGCTAATGGAATAATTCCTTCCTGGTGGTTAACAGCCCAAATACATGGTTTTAATGCAAAAGGAGGGGAATTATTTGTAGGCAAGAAGCAGATTCTTTTGCAGTTTCTCTGATCCAGTATTGAAACTGCGACCATGGCTCAAAATTGTTCTATGCTGGTGTGTAGAGACTGTGAACTGCCTGCTCTACAAACCTGGGCAGAGCAGCAATGGGGAGAAAAGAACAGCTAGAAGTGCACAGGGCTTTTAAGTGCCTGTAACAGCATTTTTGGTTGATTAAAGGAGTGTTCACGATAATCACATCTTGTGCTTAATGAACTAAGACAAATTGCATCAAGCAGTGACTCTTTTATGTAATATGCTTACCCATTATACAAAGCTCTGCAAGAAAAATAAGGCAAAACAAGGATATGAGGCAACCCCTTCCTACACTTAACAGATCTTGGAAGGTTAAAATTAACACTGTTTCAAAGCTACCAGTGAAATACTTCCTACAGATCACAACACACCTTCTTCCGATGAGGGGACACAAACATATAGACTAGGAAATTCGAGAAAAGTATAGAAAGGAACAGTGTAAGCAATGTAAGAATACCCACTTTATCAGCTTCTCTTCATGCAGCCAGTGAATCCCAGCTCTAGCAAGTCTTACCTTGCAAAGAGGCAGGTTCATCCAACTAGAGAGTCCTGGGTTTTGTCCTGACCTTTCATCGTTTCTCATATGTTCATTACTGGTCTATTCCTGGCTCCGTTTCTGACTCACAGCATGAATTTGGATACGTTTATTTCATTTTCTATATGCCTCCGCTTCCTTTTTGGTAACATTTAACAAGCTGAAATCACTGATACGTGTGGAGCACTTTGAAATTCCTGGATAAAAGAGACTACCTTCTGCTATAAAAGATGACCAAATTTGTGAATGAATAAACCTAGGGTCAGATAACATATTGGAAAGATATTTCTAAGAGATAATGGAGCATTTATTAATAGACCCATCAGAAGGCCAGACCCGGTCTGCTTGTAAATGGAAGCAACAGTCCATTTCTTCGGGCTCTGGGCCAGTTTATACAAAGGCTGACACATTATTAAAACCAGAAAAGGTCTATTTTCCATTTCTCAGAGCATGCTTTTTCATTGCCATATGCTTCTGCTTCTCTATCTACCATTTTTTTTCCCAATGATCTGATGTGGTTCTGCAATCTCCTGCTGTGTCCTTCAGCTGAAGAATCCGATCCTAAAAGAATCAGGGAGAATTTCTCATGCTTCTTGTTGCCTTTACACAGGTTTTTCTTGGCAATTCTCACCCTAGCACCTTGGACACTGGTGGCACACCAGGTTTTTGCTTATTTCTTTTTCCTGTGACAAGGAACCATCTCATTTTCTGAGACCCGAACAACTGGTTCCCTTTTAAACCCCGTTTAGTGAAACGTAAGGATCTGCGACCTGCGAGGTCTGACCAGTCGGCCTTATCATTCCAAGTGAATGCGCAGTGTTTAGGGTAGCTAAGAATCCTAATTTCTCAGCATGCTGCTGTGGATCTGCCTAACAGCAACTGCTTAAGGACATTCTGGCTCTCATGTTTGTCTCAGGATCACTGGATAGTGGACAAGGATGATCGATAAACACCAAGCCGCAGTGCTCTGTTAGCTATGTCGTTATCAATTTTTGTCTATTTTTGCGGATGAAATCGCATTGGTAAGTAGCAATAAGGTTGTATTCGCTCAGTGACGGAGTGCCATGCCTAACCTGCTCCTGGATCTTCTGCAGTTTTGCTGAAGTCCTCCTAATTTTTCCAGGCACCTCTGCTGCAGTGCAGCTATTTCAGCCTGGTCAATGGCTAAAAACCAGCCTGATGGCAACACGCTGAGGCCCTTTTGTTTGTTTCCAGGAGGATTTTTTCCTCTTTATATTCTTGAAAAAGAATGAAGTTGTACAATGTTCCTATTTAGGGAATCTGTCTGCTAATTCACTTCAGCCTAAGCCAATCCAATCTACCCACCCAATTGCAGAAATATTCAGGAAACCACTTGAGAGCTGGAAAGTGCAAAAGTAATGATTTTCTGACCTGCAAAGATGTTGCTGTGAACAAGGTCAACAGAAAGAATTCATCTCCAGTGAACAATGTTTTACTCATGGGGTTTTCAAGGTTGGGCACTGGGCTGCCTGAGCACTGTATCATTTTTATCATGGCACTTCTTCATTTTTCGTTTTACTGTTAGCACTCGCCTCCTTCGCCTCCCTCTCTGTTAATTTTCAACCTTTTTGTAAATGGTGCTGATTTATTTGACCTCAGCATACCGCTCTCCCTCTCCTCCTCTCCATTTAACTCTCCATAGGAAGGATGAATTTAGTTTGTGCAGTCAAAGCTTGTTCATGGTTCACAAGAGCCCAGACGCTACAGTAACAAAGGCCACAGAGATACACACAGATGTGATAGCGTCGTTTTCTTTCCATTCCCCATTCCATTCATGTCCTTCACCAAGGGCTGCCTTTTAATTTGACTTCAAGAAACCCCAATTTTAAGTGCACATGGTTTGATGTTACAGGGGGGTGGGTGGGTGTTTGGTTGTTACTGTAAGATTGTATATCCAAATTACCAGGTATTGAAAACGCCTTAATGTTTAGTTTTCTTCTAAGCAAGCAAAACTGACAATCTGATAAATTCCACTGATTTCCACCTGATGTTGTTCAAAATGCAATCTAATGGGTAAATTCTGTGTAGCCTGGGATTCCGCAGGGAGCTCCCTGAGCAGCTACTGAGTGCACGAGCGCCTTTCATCTGCATGAAAAGCACTCGCAGACTCTAAATGCTTCTCCTGCTTCTCATGTGCACAGGAAGATTATAAGAATGTCTGTGAAGAAACTAAAACTTGACTAAAAAGGAGAGCAGATGATACACAAACTATTTTTTCAGAACCCTTGGCTGATTAGCAAGTTTGAACATTTAACCCCTTCCAGTTTCATTGCTTCCTCAACCAAAAGAGATGCTGTGCTGAGGGATGTAATGACGTACAGTATTGCCAATACTATTTTCTATTCCTAGTGCTTTAGGGTGTCTGACTGCTCCAAGTGCTCAAAGAGCATTTTGTTGCGCTATCTAATAACAAACTGAGTTTTTAAAGTTCAGTTAAATTTCAGAGAAGCTTGCAAGTAGAAGAAGAACATTTTCTAAAACAACTTACCATGAATTTCTCAACAAGCAAATTAATCTGCTTACTCAACAAACTTTGCCGGGGACATTCCCTCAGTTTCCATCAGCCTTCACTTTTGAAAAGCCTTTTCATATCAGCTTTGACAATACTCTCCTCCTCTGGAAGCTGGATAGCTTTAGAAGCTCTACAGCACCTCAGCTGAAGTCAAATCTCACTCTCAAAATGCTCCCCAGCCTCTGCAATGGATTAACCAAGCTCAATATAAATCCCCAGCACCCTGTGCTAAGCCTCCTTCTACGTATTTTGGACAAGAGTAAGTTAAAAAAAAACCCATAGAGCTGAAATTCCAGTCTTGCATGTCTGCCATTGGAGCAGATTCACTGCTTGGGATAATTCCTCTGAATGGAACAGCACTAACCCAGGGATGAACCCAGCCTACTAGCCATATGATATCATACACTGTAAATCCCCCTTCTCATTTCTTGTTCTGGCTCCACAATATTTATTGTCTGCACTAGCGAAGCAAGGAGCAGTGTCACATGCTCACCACACAAATATGCTGTCAGGGAGCCTTATGTCCCATGGCCTGGTTGACTAAAATGGAGACTCAAATATTAGCAGCTTTCATCTAAAAGGGGAGGGAAAGCTCCATTTCCAGGATAGAAGGCATAATATTGAAATGATCCATCACAGTTGATGTACCCAGATGGCTTTACGAAAGAGAGACAGGGAATGGATTGCCCAGTTCACTGCATTTAAAGCAACAAAGCTGAGAAGTAAATCCTCATGCTATTGGATCCAGTTTCCTGTACAGGAGATACACTCTATCTACTACTTGGAAAAAAAGTAAAATACAAATTGAGGGTTGTACAAAAGACTTCCTGATATTATATAGTACAGTACACCTCCGATGAACAGGACAAAGACCAGGTGGGTAGATGGACAAAGAAAGAAAGAGTTAATCTTCAGTGCCTGAACTAAAACAGAAACCAAACTGACCTTGGCAGAGAGCAAGCACTGGTCAAGCACACTGGTACCCAGGTTACATGTTCACACATTCTCCTTTTCATCAAATGAAATGGTGACATGCTCTGGGATACCTCCAGATGAAAGATGCTACAGAACCCTGCAAGAACTGTCACTACTGCCTTGTCATGCTTCATGTGCTTCTTAAGGTAATTTCCTGCTACGATTCTGGTATTAAACAAAATTACACTAAGCGCTATCACAAGGTCACTCTATATATTTAATTCTTCACATTAAAATTCCCCATCTGCCATGTCTGTTGATTGGTTTGTCTGTTTAATTAGTTACAATGGCTGAATGAGTTGGGATTCTGTTGTCTGTCAGCATGACAAATTAGCATATCCATAATGCAAATGACAACCTCTTGTCTTTTAGGACACCCATCACATATAAATGTTAAGTGACAGACCCCATAATTACACAGCAATTGCTGTCTCCCTACTCCTGGGCTCCTGCTCTACATCCTTTTCCCTTGAACCATCTCAAAGCCATGTCTACAAATTGATGTCAGATTTAAATCTACTCTAGCTGATACAACTACAGAAAATTTTCAACTGCCTCTCAGACTTCATTAAAGTTCAGTGCACCGGAGGTCACAACCAGGCTATGAATGTGAGTGCTGCCGTACTAACTAGAGCGTGCCTATCCACCTCGAATCTTCTTACTGGCAATGGCCAGGATTCGGAAGCAAATACAAGAGAATAATAACAGGAAATTACTGAATAATCAGACCATAGGATAAGCATCTTCCTCAGCCCTGCCATTTGGATGCTGGCTGATAACCTGAGGCGCAGTGCTGCTGCGGTGACAATAGGCTCTGAAAGAAGTCCTATTCTCTCCACGGGGAGCAACAAACCGTCTGCCAGGACTCTGGTGTGATACGGCTGGAACTGTAGGCTATGTCGATAATATCTGAAAATCGCTATTGGCTAACTCTCAGAAAGAGATGCTCTCTAGTGTAACTTGGAATTGTTAAGCTCGGTATTATTGTCATCATTTATCTAGGAAGGGAAAAGAATTACTCTGTTGTATGGAGGCCTACCACAGCGTTCGCTTCTGGCTTTAAATCACACACATTTAATAGCTGCACCTCCTTTTGGTTTGGGACCTCATGCTTCGGGCTTCAGATGGTGAGCTGGGAATTGTGAGATCTATTAAAGGAATCCTGCTTTACCTTTGCATCTCTCTGTGTAAAAATGAGGACAACGCTTATTTTGGTCACAGGACGTTGATAAGGGCCCTTAGCTAAATAATTAGGACTAGGTCTTCTCCTCTTGTAGCACAGAAAGGTAAGTCTTAGGTTATTATTTCCATCACTTGAGATCATAAGCACTCTGGGACGAAACATCTTGTGCTAATTGCGGTAAGGTCAGAGGAGTTACGATGCTGATGGTCTGGCTCTGATGTTACGCAGTGCCAGGTCTCCACGTGCGCTGCCCACAAACCACCCAGGTGCTTATGTGGTGAGGTCCTGTATAAAGCATTTGTTCCCCCTGCATTTGCCTTCGGTGACCCGCTATTCCTGCTCACCTGGCATGCCCTCCTGGCTGGCTGCTCCCTGAGCCTCTTCTACTTTGCCACCGAGCAAGCATTAAAGGAAAGAGAGATTTGCAAATCTTCCATGTTTTCTGAGCTGCCTGAACTCCCCCAGCACTAAGGTGTATGTGTGCAGATGCCTGTGTTTCCCCAGCGTTCCCATCACTGACTACGCTCCGCGCTTTTCTAGCACAGAGCCAAGGATTATTCTAGTGGAATTACAAGAGATGAGGCAACTCCGTCTCTGCAGAGAAAACAATTTCACAGAAGACTACACTAGGTTAGGATGGGAAGCAGGGACACAAAGGCGGTGAAAAATAAGCTGATGTGTCTCTGGCTTGCCAGAATGAAGAGCCAATTAGGGTAAACTGGCATCCAGAGTATTTTTTTTAAAGGATAGAAAGGCATGGAAGCATGAGGTGATTTGATTCCACGTAACTTTCTTTGCCAGCTTAATTACCATTTTATCTCCATCCATCCCCTTCCTGGGCACTTTATTCTTAATGTAGCTTTTCACTGGTCCCACAGAAAGCTTATTCTACTTAGATGATGAAGGAGTGGGACGTGATTCTAAGAGCATGGTGCACAGGTACCTGGGGAAGGAGGAGCTGTGCACCCTGTGAACCTCAGCTACTAATTCCACACCCGATTTTGGACATGCCCATAGCTCTATATCATCATGCAAAGCCTCTACCCTAGCTCCAAGATGTCTATCATTTGTGCTTTGCAAATGTAGGCAGGTGTTTAGCTGCAGGCTTTGTTCATTCTCCAGAAAGTTCCTGAAGCAAAACTCACATCTAGCACCACATTCAGTTCAGCTCCACGCAACTGTGTTGCATCAGCCTGGCCAGGGACAGTCGCAGACCCCAGCATGGCGATGCTGCAGATGGGAAATGTGTGCTTCACAATTCTCAACCTTCTTAAGCCTGAGAAGGAGCCACATTTCAACTGGCTGTGCAGTCTTAGCCTGATTTCTTCAAGTTGTTAATGCAGACAACTAGAAACACTCAAGAGATTACATTCTCAGCATCTAAGAATGGCTCAAAGAAACCCCAAGTGAATAAACTCTCTCAGTGCTGGAAGGTGAATCAACAGTGTTACAGGGTGTACGAAAGAAACACACACCCTGTTCTTTGTCTCCCTTGCAGACATTATCAGCATGATTTACACAAATACACTTTGTATGAATGGGTGGAAAACTAGACCCAGGAGACCAAGCTTTTCCTTTCCATGTACCTTAGGAATAACTCACGTCAAATCAATAAAGCGCCAAACATACGTACAAAATAAATTGGTATTTTTGTATTTTGTTTTCCTTTTTCTTTCCTTGATCTTATGAAGTGAATTAACTTTAAAGAAACATCCCACTTCTCTGGGGGTTCCCACTGGTTCACAGTGCAATGATGTGAAGCTGGAACACAATAAAGTTTTGAGAAACAAAACCACACGGCAACTGATGACCACCAAAACCACAGAGAGCTCAGGTAATGGAAAGAGCACAGAGACCTTTGGGAAATCTGTTTTCTTCCTGTATTGCTTGTACTGTACCCTGCCCAGTGAGACCCTGATCTCAGATACACTCTCCTTATAAAGGGAAGGAAATGCAACCTGGGGGACAGAATGCTGTTCTACATGTCAAGCAAACTGAGCTCTTATCTCACCTCTGTCTGGGGTCTGCTTGCCTTGTGCAAGTCAAACCTTCCTCAGTTTCTCCATCTGGAAAAACAAAGATAACGATCCTGACCTTTATAAAGGTGTTCACAGTAGGTGGACAGAATGTGTAATCTAAGAGCTTGGTAGTGCTGCTATAATACAAATAATGGTAGTAACAGCAAGAGATGTTGTGGTCTTCCTCCCTTCCTGACCTTCCTCCCACACACCATTCATGCCAGAGACTCCGCGCTCTCGGCTCACGCAGCTTATCGGTTTCTAGCCAGAGACACTGACAACACGAATAAAGCATTTTAACACATGCAATCGCTCTCCCTTCTTCCCTCCCACCATCCTTCCACTGCAGGAGAGAATGATCGATATTTGAAACGTACATCTCCACCTCCTTCTCCGAGCTGTGGTGCTCGCTAGCAACGAAAGGCTGTGATGAGGCTCTAGCGCCATTGCTCAGAGATGTGATTGATGATGACTGTGCTGGAGACTGGGAGAAGATTGGTTTCTGGGGCTGATTGATAAAGTCTATCATGCAGCGTGAAACAGCTGGGAAGAAAAATAATGGGCCATCTGATTCTTTCTAACAGTGAATATTTACTGAGGGGTTTTCCTGATTAATTCGTAATTATAGAATCTTGCTTTTCGAGATGAATATCACTAGGTCTTCCCTTTGTTAACCGAGATTGTCTGACCAGTTAATTAAGGCCAAGGTATGTTTATGGGATATCACAAACGTTGGGTGATGAGCTGAGCTGTTCAGGCAGTCTTGCTTAGCAAGAGAAAGACCCAGTCAAAGAACCCATTTAAGGGGTTCACCTTCCCTGGTAGCAAAGAAACATGAATTAATGATTGGATAGGAGACAGATAATGCTGGGGTTGAGGTTTCAGTGCGTTTTCATGTATATTTCATAGACTTGTTTGCTTTTTGATGTTTAAAGCTCGTTGATTATTCTTTTTAATCCTTTTTTCTAGATTTTCTTAAGTGGCAGTTGCAGATTCTGCCACAGAGGCTGGAGCAGGTGAGCTGCTCTTCCACAGCTAACAATGACACGACAGATATCTCTAGACATTGTCTAAATTTGTGACAGGAGCACATAAGGTCCTTTGATGTGACAGGGGAGTCCCCTCAGTGGTATGCTGGAAGGGACCGGTCACTTTTCATAGCTGAGAAATGCAAACTACCACTGAGGAAAAGTGCAAATGTTGTTGTGTGTTTTAAATTTACATTCATAATGTAAAATTCTGCAGAAAAAGCCTAACTGTACACACAAATACAATTAATATTCCCTGTGTAGTGGTACAAGCGATTGCTCACCTAACAATGCCACCCAAAAGGTCTCCAATTGCTTTACTAATATTCAGTTTGCAGGAGCTGCTTACCACTCAGACATGAACTTGGCAATTAGAAATGGAAACAGAATTTCCATTTTGCCCCTGGATATGGTGAACTCTGAGCAAACAGAGACTCAGTAGCTGTGTTGTACTCAGCTTTAGAGATGCAAAAGCAGGAGGAATTACCAAAATCAACAAGAAACTAATCTCTTTAATCCTGGAAATTTTTTAAACAAGTTTAAATAATTGATACACTGTCAGAAGCAGCCTGGATCCATGGAAGGGAGATTAATATTAAATGAGAATGCTTCTCCCTCTCTGTATGGGAAAGTATGGCAAAATCATAAGTCCTGTGCACACTACAATTGGCATAAGGTAAGTAAAGAGCTGGTGAAATTGCTCCGTTTCCTTCTTCGCTCCAGTTTCAGACACAATCTGACCAGCAGGGTTGAGAGGAGAGTCTTTGTCCTTACAGGAGATAGGAGCCAAGAAATACTGGAAACAAAAGGGGAGAGGAAAGAAACTATCTGAAAGTCTATTTTAATAGTCTCTCTCTGCAACCTTGAGGTTTATGCGTACTAAGGCTGGGCAGCATCCCGCTTGCTCGCTCTCCTACGCTGTCCTGCTTACAGTTGACAATTTTTGGCTCCCCTGCTCTCTTCAGCCTTTTGCCATGTGTTGGGCTGAGAAGCGGCTGAGACGCCTGCCATGCTGACATCACCGTGTTGCAAATCTGTTGATGGTGGCTTCTGGCCAACCACTGAGACAACCAAAGCCAAGGGCTCCAGATTGCCAAGCGATGATCCCTCACCAAGATATGGTTTGGCTCTCTGAAGCCAGGCGGATCACAGGAAACGCAATTCATTAACCTTGCCTGGGGCAAGGCTGGCAACGTGAGCAACCCCTAATACAAAATGGCAGTTACAGTGGAAAGCGGAGACACAACCGCAGACAGCTTGTTCCACTGTGCTAAAGCTTCATTTTTCAGTCATGTTAATGCAGATTAAATGAGGCATTTATGTCCACATCTACAAAGGTATTTAGAGGCTCAAACGCTGCTGAATTCAGCATCACTTTGTCACCTTCGTGAGTCTGGGTCTTAAGCCTTATTCCTGCAACATAATGCAGCTTAATGCCGAGAAGGTCACTGTTCATATCAAAGTTGCTACATTGCTCACTCTCTTACCAGTCATGACACTGTTCTGTCTTCCTATACAGTCCGCATCGAAGTAGGATCTGAAGCTTTTCATGTGAGTTAAAAGCCAGCAGCTCTGTCTTGGTCTCTCTCTTATCTCCCATTCAGAAGCAGGATCATTATCTTCAATATACCTATAAAAATAACTACTGTGAGATTACTCAGGAAAAAAGGAGGCTCTCTCTGTGACAGGTAGCAATGCTAGGTCAGCTAGCAGTTACGAAATGCAGCAGAAGAAAAAGAAAGGAAACCTATATCACTGCAGAATCCCAGCCCGACACGCAGGAGATGTGCTAGAACAGCACCTTGCAGCCTTGTGCCAAACAAACGGATCGTGCTAGGACAGTGAGTGGGATTGTACCCCTTAGTATTTAAAGTAAATAGAGTTTTATTAACCTGCTCCCTGAGGTACCTAATAGGGATCACGTCAGAGAAGAGAAGCAATCAGGAAATGAATAACAACTTACTCTATTATATATTCATGATGATAATCAATACTACTTAGCACGAAAATCGTGGTTGGCATCCAAAAGTCTCAAAAAATTTGCAGTAAGAGTTCATTCATCAACGACCTAGTCTTTAGAGGCACTTCATTCAGTATTACTACACGCTTTGTTCAGCTGAAGGACATTTTGGGCCACAGGGAAAGACAAGACTTGCCCAAAGACACAGCTCAGAGTTGACAGGGTTGTGAAAAATAGCCCAAGCTCCTGTGTTCAAAATCTTATAGTGATTAATGCCTAGTGGAGGCCATTATGTTCACACCACTTAACAAAGGCCATCAGCTTTAAGTCTGCGATTTCTAGATCAAGTCCAGTAATCGTGCTTTCTTTAGTGCCGGTCTCTCGAAGAACTAAAGATGAATTAGATGGCAGAACAAGCCATGTGTTAGGTCTAATGGCTGTGAACAATCACTCTGAAAAGCATCCCTCAAAACAGGATTTCTCTTGGGTTGGGAGGCAAGGGTATATTGGCTTAAATTCACAAAAGGCAGGCAGCACAGACAATCAGACAGCAACAGTGTGGAGCAAGATCTGAGCAAATGGCAAGTGATACCCAGTGGCAATTTACCAGCACAGGCAGCCACTCCGGTATATCTGATTTAACAGAACACTGATACTGCTGACGCTCCTCCATCACACATGGCAATTGCTGGGAGACTGTGCAACCACGAGCTGCTTGCTGGCTGCCATCACTCTCCACCCGAGGATGCTCACAGCACACACATGAGATCATTGTGCCAATGGAGAAATCAGACAGGAAACAACACCGAAGTTGCTGCAGGTAACAGAGGCTGACGTCACTGGGAAAGCCACCAAACTGACACTGAAAAATTGGTCTTAAATCCTCAAGCAACAGCTGAGCAACTGTGCTTTCAGTGTAGCTCCGTGCTTCCCCAAGGGTTTCCGAGAGCCCGTCTCACACACATCCATTAAATGCGCTGTGATTACAGATGGCAGAGAGACGGAGGGTACTTGGCCCTGGGTTGAGCACGTTATTATTTCCTGATCATTAATACATTGAGTGGCTTCCTACAGCTGAAATATTGCAGAGAAATGTGAAATGCATAAGGAACAGGGTGCAAGTTCACTGTAAAAAATTTTTCACCCAGGGACTTACGCCAAGCCATGTGGTTTATGGGATGTCTTAAAGATACAATGACCTGTTCTGTAGACATGTTATCTGCCCAAGTCTCTCTCCTACACACTGACACCAGGGCACACTTCATACTGGAGGTCAGCTGAAGTGCTGAAATAGCTTGTATGGGACATACTTTTTGACTGCAGAGTTTCCAGTGCTTACGGATGTACTGTCTCTGGTAATATTTGGTGCTTTTCTAAAATGCCTCAGCTCACAGAGTCACTAGATTACCCAAGAAGCTCAGCCTTCTGGTAGAATAGCTTACAGACACGAACTCCAATGATTTAGATCTCTGCAGGTAAATATCAAAGCCCTGGCTGCTTCCTCATCTTCCTTTTTTAATTTTAGGATTAGTAGGATCAGATAAAAAGCCTGACTCATGATTTTCAGCGCTTCAAGTTAGCAGCTCCAAAGGTCCTTCTCACAGACACTGGAACGTGCTTCTTAAATGCATCAATTAATTGCAGCTCATGGGTGTCATGCAGGGAAAGACATGGGCTTTGATGCAACCATAGCTCATTTTCAGCCAAAAACGGATGCCCGCCTGTCCTGAAGTAGCACTGAAATCATACACACTGAAAATCCTGCGACTCTGATAGGAGAATAATTATCTGCTCTCTCAGTACTAATATATTTTTGGTTTCTGGTTGGTTGCATTTGCATCTGGTTTTGCAGTCTGCCTTCCCCTGAAGCGTCATCATCGGATTTGCTCGGGCTCATGACTTACTGCATCTTTTTTAAACTAAGTTCTAAGAAAATGAAAATAAACTCCAGGATGGCTCAGTTTGCTGGAGCAAACCAAGGTACAGACAGGAGTACGGGGTAGGGTCAGGCAGCCCAGGTGTGACATGAAGAGCCTGGAATACAGTCCAGGTTGAAAGAAACGTCACTGAAAGTGTTGGAGCTGCTCTCCCCTTCCCCGGAGACCAGCAACTGAGCCTTGAACACAGCCAAAGCCCACGGCACAAACACTATAAATAACACTAATGGGGCCACTGCTGGTGACATCAGAGCTGAAATTAGTGAGACTGGCAACTGCAAACCAGCAGCAAACTGAAATATTTCCACCCTGAGTGCTTTCTGGAAATGATCTTTTATCTCAGAGGCTGAGTCAGAGGCAAGTAAGGGGGCAGAAGAGTTGCCTGCTAGTGTGGGACTGTCACTTCTGTCTCACCGCAGGACAAAAGGAATTTCTGGGAGCCATTTCTGTTCCTCCACCTCAGATTACAGGACAATGTACACATTCAGCTGGCACAGGAAAAGTGGGTCCTGTAGGTACTTTTCGCTACACTGTGATTCATACTGTGGGGTGGGAAGGAAATGGTGCCAGGTCTTTAATCACAGTGTCACGACACTCCCTGCAGTTGCTCTCCCGTGAAGGGATTGGCCTCATTGTCGCTCGGTGCTGGTCTAAATTTCGGACACCCTATCCTGCATCGTCTTGTGTCAGCTGGAGTCAGAGTAGCCTGTTTATAGGACCTCTCTTCCTTTCTCGGCAAACACCTCCAACCACATCTTACTGGCAAAACTGTTTTACTGTCAAGGTGTCATTCTGCTGGGATTAAAACTGCTCCTAGCCTTTGGTTGGGTCCTCCTGAATAATAAAGCCTGTGTAATAAAAGAGTCTGTTAATTTTACAGCTAGAGTATAGGTATGAATTGTGTAAGAAGCTCTTGGAAGCAAATCAGACTGCGATGAAGTGGCCATGAGTGCCTTCAGCATAGCCATGAAATAGCCAGAAAGCAAAGAAAGTGCAAAGAATGCCCCAAAATAGAGAACATGCTTCAGGACCTCCACAAAACAACAGCAACATGGGGTTGCTTAATGTAGGTAAACTGAAGTGCACAGAAGCTGAGGACAATAGCACTGCAGCTAGCAGCTCATTTTCCAGGGTCTCAGGCAGGTTTGTGCTGACTGCACTGAGAGCTGTGCTACCACAGGTTTGATTTTTTGGTGCCCAAGCCCTCTAGCACAAAGACAGCTCGAGTACATCCAGATGTGCCACACACACAGACCTCAGCTGCAATATCAGCATGGCTTTTAATAGCCCTCTGTGGAAGATAGAAGTGCTGACATGTAACTCCCTCAGTCATCTGAACCTCTCCAGGTGAGGGTGACTCGCATCTCCAGAGCCTGACAAGACACTTTGTAGAAATAAATGGCAAAGGGATAATCAGAGAGCTGGCCATTAATTGAAACAGCCATCAAACCTTTCCCCGGAAAGAGTTCTCATTGTTCTGATAGACAGCCTCAGGCTTTTGCAAAGTCTGGCCACAGTTCCAAAACCCAAATTCTCCTCTCTGTTGGGCAAACTGACATTGTTTGTGTTGCTCGTTCCCAACTCTTCTCTCCCCTGGCTCTTTCTGCTGCATTTCACATCGCTTGGCCAAACGCTGGCAGTGCAGGAGAGGAAATGTTCATTGGTGGCAGAGGAGGGCTGGCTCTGACCTTTCCTCTTGGCTGTTTACAACAGCTGTCGAGCTGTTTGTTGAAGTGCCTGACAAGCTGTCTTGCCCTTTTCTACAGTCTGAGATTGGGTCATCAGAGATGAAGCTCCTGTCTGCGGATGAAAGCTTGTTATGCTTTGTTCGGAGACAGAAGGCGACAGCATGCAGCACAACAGATAGCATCAGCAGAGCCTGATACCCTCCCTAGTGAAGGGCTGGAAGGTGTCAGGGCGTGCCTGACGGCAAAGAAACCAAGGTCCAAGACTTGATAGCACTGAGACATCTACAAAAAGATGGCAAGGAAGGAGAGCTGTGAGGTTCATGTGTTAGCGGTAATAAATTAGGAAGCACCAATTAAAAGTTATCACCTTGCCGTCTTATGCTTTTAATATACTGCCTGGCACATTTGGATTAATATTTACACAATGACAGGGACTCTGCTCTGGGAGTTGCTCCAGCCTACCTTTGTAAGAAACTCCCATCCCATAAAACTAGGCAGGTAATACTGGAAAAGGGGAGAGGTACACAGGAAAGGAAATGATTTTCCAACAGGTCAAGAACAAAAACCTGCTTGCACATCCCCCAGATCGCTACTGTCTTCATACTGCTCTGGCATGTCACTGGGCACTCAGAAGACCAACAGGTTATTCTTCTTTCAGATGGATTCTAACTTTTTTTTAGGCTACGGTAAAGAGAAAACACACAGATAGATTCTCATTTCTTAGGCAAGTTCAGACACGGATTTGGATCCAAACGCTGCCTTACAAATTCACGTGGTCCAAAGCACTTGTTGCACTTCTCAGGGTAGGTGACAGGTTCTGCACCAAGTACAAGGTCTCTGTTCACAAGTTAAACAGACTAGCTTTATTTTTCTTTTGTAGTTTTATCTGCCTGCTGCTGTCCTTAATGCAGGATAAATGGATGCAATGCTTTGTGGTCAGTTTATATAAATTGCTGGCAGCAACCAATTGCATTTTGTTGCAATGAAACGTGGTTTGTAGTGAAATCTATTATAGTTCAAATATAAATTAATTATAATCCCTTCTGCTGTCGTGAAACTTCATGTATAATTAATATCTGAAAGTATCAATGTTAGTAATAATTTCCACTTCCTGAATGTCTCTCACAGGAAGGTATGTTACAGTTTACCTGTCCCCCTACACAGCACAAGTCACAACTGCTTTGAGCTGGAATCAAAAGATGCTGCTGCAGCGTGAAGAAAACATGAGCAATTTCAGACCACGCTGTGTTCTGGTCTCTGGGAAATTGGGAAAGCGGCTCTTCCTACGTCTGCAAGGAGCTCTGCCGACAACTGCGCTCCAACGCTCTTCAACAAAATATTTCTACTGGAGCTGAGTTTGCTCAACACGGCAAAATTCACTGCTTGAACACTGTAATGATGGCACTGTGATTTACAGGCGCTTCATTCAGCCTGGATCACGCGCTTCTAGCAGAACTGGTTACTGACTGCTTAAGGATACTTAAAAGCCAGACTGAAGGAAGGTGAGAACAGCTCTTGTGAGAATGGGAAAGAAATGTTGATGGCTCAGTGTCTGAACTTGTTCAGGGCATGGGTCAGCATAAACACCAGGAACTAAGGCTGGTAAATGAAAATTTGGAGGATCCTTCTCCCTTTCAACAAAGCCTCCTGCTCCAAATCTCTAATGAGAGCCAATTGCTGCTGATAAATTTTACATAATAGCTTTTTGCTTGTTCTGCAAATTAAGCAGAAAAATTGTCTATTAAAAGGAAAACTGGGGCGAATCTTAAAACTTAGTGTAACCTATTTAGCTGCTTAGGTCAGATGCAGGGCGGAATCCAAAGTCTCCTTATTAACTTTCTGCAGGGAGCAGCAGTTTGCAATGTCTTGCTTCAGAGACCCAGCGCGAGCTGATTTCAGAACCACATCAAAGCTGGTGGGTACCAGAGGGGCTGGATTAGTTCCTCTGCTGATGCTCAGGTAACGAACCGTCCTTCAGCACAGCACCTCGCTCTCTTCAAACCATTTTCCTGCTGGCTGACTGGTCACCCACACAATATGTATTTGTTTAAACCAGCAATAAGAATGGGAAATGCCAGGCTTGAGTCTTAGAGCCTCTTTTTAGCCAGGACCTGTCACAGCAGCTCTTTGCTTTCCAGTGCCTTTCTGACCCAATCCTGCCCTCCAGCAGTCATCTCCATAGTGACACAGACTTCATCAGCCTTACTGAGCCCTGAAGCAGAAACCCACAACGCCCAGCAGAACTAGTCTTTTGGGGGACACGAGCACCACCTCCTGACTCATTTCACTCCGGGGCACAGGATGGCACCAACTTTTATTCGGCTTGGCTGCAGTCAGCAAGTGAAAGAACCAGGCTCAGCTCCAGCATGCACAGATATTCAGGCCTTGTTAGAATATCCCCCCAAAGTGCTATTACAAATCACAGTTGGATATTCACTTTCCATATCACTGTCTTCCTAAATGTTGATTTTCATTCTCTGTACACCAACCCTGTACAACGCCCTAGCTGCATTAAAGAATTCCACCGAGATTTGCTCAACCACAAGGTGCCTCCAACACAGAATCGATGCAATAAAAAAAAGAGGAGTGGGCAGGGGAGAGGAAATAAAGAAGGAAAAAATATCAGAAGGTCGCCAGATCTAACCTTGGTCTGCTTCAAACGCTACTTGTCCTGCAAGAGCAGTATCCCGAAAGCATAAAAAATAAGTGGTATCTGGAGCTGCATCACAACATAACAGAGTCCCCTTCAGCATCAGTAACAATACAGTCACTGTTAGCTCCAGCAACTATCAGGTCTCGCAGGGATAAACACAGTGGGGACAGGTATTGTTTATCTCTCTTCATTCTGGCTGAGTATTTCCCGGAATGAAATGCTGGAGCCTCTTCACTTTGTATACACACAGAAATTAACTCAATAACCTCTGCTGGCATTAAATAACCACTGCCCCTTGGAGAAAACATTCTCAACACATAAGGGAAGCTGGTTCTAGTAAAGACTTTATTTATTGATAGACGTATGCAGAGGGACTAACGTGACAAATTCATAAATTAGTTCAACCAAAGAAAACAAATCAGAAAAAAGACCAAGACATACCTTTAGTATTTTCCTTTTTTAAACTAACTCTTTTCTTACATCACCAAACTATTTTATTTTGAAAATATGCCAAATTGTAACAGAATGGATAACCTCCCTACCTCTTCCTCCAAAACAAATCGATGTTTCATTCAACCTGCAACACATAGTTCCTTCTTCATTTTCCCTCCACCCCCTGAGAAAGTAACAAATGCTTCTTTCCCCAAAAGTGAGTTTTCTGCTTTTCAGCACATTGCTGTATAAAAACACTGATTATTTACACAGTTCCACTTATTACTTTTTTTTGCCAGGGAAACCAATGCTCTAGTGGCAGCTTTCCCTGTACCAAACCCACACACCCTATAGCCGCTTGCCACAAAATACATTCTTGTTTGGAAGCTCATTTGTGGTTCATTTGCAGGGCCCTGGGAGCACAAGGTGAAACTGCTCAGCAACCTCAGGGCACAAGCTAAATAAGCTGAGCTTTCACAATGGAAAATGGTTACCTACAGTTTGCCAAGGTTAGCGCTAAAACCAGAGTATTTTTGCTCTGATATTTCTGCCTCTGGCTAAGCAGAGAAGGAAGACTCACTTCCCTCCCCTCCTGCCCCATTCCTCAGTTTTTCTGCCTCCTGAGCTGTACCGACGGATCGATGCCCTCCTGACCATAGGGCAGAGATGTGGTAAAGCATTTCTGATGCTCTCCTCGCCCCACAAAACCTGAGCACCTTCCCGTGCAATTAGGTAATCATAATCCCACTGTCCTGGTTTTGTTAAAAATAAGTTTCTCTTTCAGTGAATTTTGCCTGTCAGCTAAAGCCTTCATATTAACTGCATTTTCCTGGAGAACCAGACACGTGTTTTGGTAAACCTAGCAGTGGAATGCAAAGTTATTGATAAGCATGGATGGACATCTCCCGAGAGGGGTGACGAGAAACAAGTGACCAAGAAACTGACCAACTGTGTATAACATTCCATTCACGTGAATACTTCATATAAAAGTGGGAGATCACGAGGATCTTGTCCCTTTTCAGTTTTGCTTTTTCCCTTCTGCTTATGGCCGACATTAGGAGAGGACCTTGCTAGTCGTCCCTGCGAACGGAGGCCAGTGACAGACTGAATCCAGCTCCGGTTGGCTGCAGAGTCCAGTCCAGGACTTCGGGTGCCGGCTCTGCAGTTGCTGAGACTTTCAAGATTGGTTTTGTATATTTTGTATTATTTTCTCTATTCTTATTAGTAGCATTAGTAAAACATTGTTAATTTTTCCAAATCTCTTCTCTCTGTCCTTCTTTCCCTCCCGATCACCTGTGCTGAGTGGGAAGGGGGGAGAGGGAGGGGTAGAAGGGGGAAGTTGGGGGTAGAGGAGGTTAACAATACATCTGCCAGGGTTTGATTGTCACCCCGCAATCTAAACCCTCGACACCCACCATTCATGTTACATTTATGACTAACCCGCATGTTTGCACTAACATTGGATGTTACCAGAAGCAGCCTTATATTTGTATCACTCTATGAATTAACTTTATCTGCATCACATCCACAGACAAAAACCAGCATCATACAGTGGGAAGCCGAGCTTTGGAACCATCTACAAGCATGAGACAACTACTTCACCCTGAGTTTTAATTAAAGTGGGTTTAGCCGCCTTTTTTTTTCCACAGTCATCTTCCATTTTCTTCCTATATGCAATCTACCCTTGCTTTGCAGTGCCACTGCAGGGTCAGTGACCAAAGCACAGAAATAAAAATCATATGACTGAATTACTGCATTTTCCAAGTACTTAGCATTTTATTGCTAGTAGCTAACCGCGTTCAGAGAACATCTGCTTTCTGTTCGTAGTGCAGTCTCCAGCTCAGACTGCTGCTATAGCTGTTCCTAAGGAGCCCAAAGAGACAGGCCATAGCGTTAAAGACTGACCTACTTCCATCAAAGAGTTGTTATTGCTTCTTTTTCCTTTTCTTTCCTTCCGTTCACTTTGCTGCCTCCAGCCTTCCCTTCCCAAATTGTTCTCGGTTTCCAGCAGAAGCTGCCACCACAAAAACCTACACTTACCTAAGGAGGAGAAACTGAAGGCTGGAGGGAATGGATTCTTGCAGGAACTTCACACCAAGAAGCCACAAGTTCAAATCTACATGTGTATAATTCAGTCCTTCTCTCTTCTGAACTCACTGAAATCACCTCCTCAGAAGTTTCAGAGAAGCTCTTAAGAACACAGGGCTAACTCTCTCCCTGTCGTCACACTGTGGATAGACTCCCAAAATGCTCACGGCTTTCACTAGAAAGAAATAAGCTGCACAACGTATCCTAGAGTCTCCAGCCAAAACTGCCCGTTATCATTTTCTGAATGGACTGGATAGCTGTGTGAGGAAAGCAAAACACCTCTCAGGGCTGGAAAAGCATTCCAGCTATTCCCTTTTTCTCATTCTGCATTCCAAACTCCAACACTAATCAGCCAACTGGCAGCCACCTTCACAGAGAACAGCAAAGCCTGTTCTTTATTTAAGGTTGTGAATGCAGAAAACAGAACAGCATTTCAGTATAGGACTCTTGACATAATGAGAGAACTGGCAGTAAATAAAAGACAAGACAAGAATCAATAGCTTGTGAAAGAGAAAAGGAACATCAAAGGAAATGCAAGAATACAGAGAGGGAAAAGGTACAAAAAACCCCCACTTTTTTCTTACATAAACTAAATTTGTAAGAGTTTGGGCTTAATCCAAGGCAGAGCTGTCACCAATTTCACCACCCTTTGGATCAGGTCTTCTGGGTTTTTTTTTTAAATTCAAACTTCCTGCCCATATTTGTAAAATAATACACATGATAGCTTTGGAAAGGAACAACAGGAAATCCTCACAAGTCATCGGCAGAGCATAACCAGGCTGAACAGGCTCAGCTGTACCGAGAGAGTCCCTAAATCAGCAGTTCACACATCTCAGCTTGGGGTTCCCTCCCGATACTGACAACCTGTAGCACGGAGCAGGGTCCCTTCTTCACAGTTCAGTGGTAATTGCAATTAAATGGAAGGTTTGCAATGAAAGCAAACACGGTAATGGAGTTAATTTTAGCAAACCACTAATGAGCAATACAACAGTCTCCTTTTTTACCCTTACGGCCAACCTCCTAATGTGCCTTCTCTTGCTTTATTGAAATCATTAACAACTAACCCGCTGTCCTCCTTTTGGAAAACACATTTCTTCCAGATTCTGCTCCACAGGGATCTGAAAGAGCTTTTCCAATCAACAATTCATTGAATGAAGTCTCCAGAAATCTGCTGTTGTCCTTTCCATCCTGAGCTGACCTTGAGCTATTTAAGCCTAGATGGATTTCAACTCCATAGTCCCACCAGCCTACAGATCCTCCTTCTCACCCTCCACCCGGGATAAGAGAGGCTTTTCAGAACATGTTAGAGGAGGGCTGCTCAATGATGCATTGAAAAGAGCCGGAGGGAAAAACAAATTCATCATCTTGTGGCTTGAGCAGAAGGGGATGGGGTTCCTCAGTGCTTTAAAAGATAATGAAAATATAAAAAAACCCAGGCAGAGAGTAACGCAAAAGGGAGAATTAATACTTTTTGAAGGATGAATAAAAATGGGTTCAACAGACAGCAGGGTCCCAGGAGAATCCTAAGTACTGTGTGTTCAGATAAATGCAAATTCCATTCTGGTACAGCTTTCCTTGGAAAGGAAAACACATGCCATCATGTACATGTCATCATTTGGTCTGAACACCAGTGAGCAACTTCCATAAACACCATGGCATTGCCCCCGAACTCCTGCCTCTGCCAAAACAATGCTAGCAGAGCAATTCATCCGCAGATCGTCAACATTAGAAAAGTTGCCAAACGCGTAAAGGAGAAAAAAAGGCACAAAACAGGACAAAACTTCCCAGCAGCATCTTCCTCCCCCACTGAGCAGTTATCCTTTCCGCCCTTGGAAACATGCAGCTACATCACTTAAAAAGACTCAGGTAAGCATGACCCATTGGGGCAAGCCTCCTTAGTTCAGACATTGCTCAAGCACTCATTTATTCAGATCTTTGCCCTGCTGGAATAACAACTAGCAGAAGAACAGATTCCACTCCTCTACTACCCTGTGCCTGGAGCTATTCAGTTGCTTAGGAATTAAATGCAAATATGCAAGAAATCCCAAGATAATGTGGCACCTCACCTCCAGTCCTCCCCCAAGAGATGCTGATTTCCATTGTTCTGGGTCAATACGCTTTTGTATTTGATGAATATTTATATAGCAACGTATTAAAAGCCAAAGGTAATAAGTGTGCAAGAAAGAGGTTACACAGGAAGGTGTCCAGGCGGGTTGGAATGTCTGCACAGAAGGAGACTCCACAATCCCCTGGGCAGCCTGGGCCAGGCTCTGCCACCCTCACCCCAACAAGTTTCTTCTCCTCTTTCACTGGAACCTCCTGTGTTCCAGTTTGCACCCATTGCCCCTTGTCCTGTCCCTGGTTGTCACCAGCAGAGCCTGGCTCCATCCTCCTGACACTGCCCCTTTCCATCTTGATCTCCAGCAATGAGTCCCCCCTCAGCCTCCTCTTCTCCAAGCTGATTATATTTGCAAGGTAATTGTTTCCTACACCCCTGATCCCCCAAACAAAATATCCCTCAGACATCCCTCAAATCTCAACACCCTCACCGGGGTCCCCTGTCACACCTCCGTAGGAAAACACCTCCTTGCTTCTCTCCTCGGGGGCGACGGCTTCTGACAAGAGACAAAGCCCGGGGCGGGGGTGATCCGCGCCGCGTCGAAAACACCCCAAAACTGAGGGGATTTTTTCCATATTGCCTTATTTTTTCCAAAGGCATCGCCTCGCCCTTCGCACTCTACTGCGGAACGGGTGCCCTGAGGGCGGCAGGCGCAGCAGCAGCCCCTGGGAGGAGCCGTTTCCAGGCGAGCGGTGCCGGGGGCCGGGCGGACCAGCCGCCTCCACACACACACGCTCCATGGCCGCTAGCGGCACGAGCTTCCGCCGCGCGCTTCCCGCCCGCCCACGCCCCGCTCGCCCCGCCCACTGGCTTCCGGCGCGCCGCCCGCCATTTTCAAAGCACAAAATGGCGGCTTGAGGACTAGGGAGTTGTGGCCGTCGTGGGAAGGCGTAGGTATGGTGGTGAGTTTTTTTACTCAACGGGGTGATCCCCGTTCTTTTTGGCCCTGCGGCCTACCTGGCGCCTTTGTCTGTCTCTGGAATGTCTCCTCCTGGCTTGGGGCGCCTCGTCCTTGTGAGGCTGTGTAAGTCATAGAATCCCAGAGTGTCAGGGGTTGAAGGGCCCTGGAAAGCTCATCCAGTGCAATCCCCCCATGGAGCAGGAACACCCAGATGAGGTTACACAGGAAGGTGTCCAGGCGGGTTGGAATGTCTGCACAGAAGGAGACTCCACAACCCCCTGGGCAGCCTGGGCCAGGCTCTGCCACCCTCACCCCAACAAGTTGCTTCTTCTCTTTCAGCGGAACCTCCTGTGTTCCAGTTTGCACCCATTGCCCCTTGTCTTAGCGTTGGCTGGTATCAATGGGGGTGCCTCATGGAGGTGGTGTGACAGAATCCGGGCTGGATGGAGCCATCAGTCCTGTCACAGTTTCTAATCAGCTGCACCCTGGCTGGTGAACAAATGGCATCTCATTTGCAAACCTTTTGCTCTGTTTTCTCATTAGCATAAGTATTGTTTTCCATTATCTGTGATGATTCACGTTAAACTAATGCAAATTTATCCGTCATCTGAAAATATCAGAGTAAAGGGCAACTGTGAATTCAATTAGTGGCTACTTGTCCCTCTCCTACTTGGCAACTGGAGGTGCACAGTTCCCCGTGGAGGGTGCATGTTGGTTTGGTTCGCATCCTGACTGCAATGGAACCAAACTTGTGTCTGTTTGCTGCATCAACTCAGAACTTGTAAATATCGATACTGATAGCATTAGTAATTCTGGCTTTTGCGGTAACTTGAGTTTTTATTGCGACTCTTTGGCTTATGATAAATGGTGTCTTTTATCCTTACTCCGATTAAATCATTTTAATATCCACAGTTTGTCTGCTGGCTTGAAATTCATGGCTATTTATGGTTAGCGTGGATGACTAGAAGGGAAGATAGTAGTCCTAGGTTTACACTGAATATGAGAAAAGAAGTAGCTGTGAGCTGAGTGCTGTCTTTCACGTGCTGAATGGACATCCAGCTTCATGTAGTATTTTTGTAACTGCAGGAATGTAGTTCTGGAAGAAAACCGTCCATTTGGGGTCATGCCATTGCACAAAACTCCCCTCAGTTTTACATTATAATTCTTTGTGCTTTACCCAGGACGGTTACGTTTGCTGTTGTTATCATGGTCCTCTCAGACATGTTGGCCTGCAGGTGTTACAGAACGGACCCATTCTTCCCCCAGAAAGGAGAATTTTAATGCTGGCGGATCCTCCCAGACAATAACTGCTGCAGAAATCCATTGTCAGGTGTTCCTGTGCTTTGGGGAGCAGGTTACAATGCTGGAGTTGCCTGATGCTTCACTCTTTGGATGCTCTGAACTGCGTCGAGTAGGGGCTATGAGGACAAACAAGAGTCAACAAAGAACTTGCCTTCCCCACAACCACCCAGGGTATAATTCTCCAGGGTGCACACTCTATAAATTCCCTTTCACTGCTGGCATGTTAATGGCACTTGGGGAGATGTCACTTCAAAACTAAAATGAGCAATGACACACCAAGCAGCAGAAGGTAAATGGCTTTTAACTGGATAACGTGTCAGTTAAAGGCTAAATTATTTCCCTGCTGTCACTTCCCTTTGCTTTGCCGGCTTGTGTTATTGGCCGCTACTGACAGTGGCTGAGAGAAGTGATGCCCTTGGCCCTGGGAGGCGCTGATTACCTCTGTACTATCTGTTTACGGTGGAATAACAGGCAGATGGAGCTGGAATCAACTTCCATTCTTTTCTCTAGGAGACATGGAAGTGACATGCACAGCGAAATATTCACCACTTAGGCAGCGATACCTTTCACCAGCGATCATATGCTTGTGGTGCCTCCCAGATTTGCCGGGAAACGAAGATTTCCTCAGTGCGGTAAGTGCTTCTGGTCCATGGCATTGTTTGGGCCTTCTAGCCCAAGAAACATACAGGTCTAAATGCAGATCTGCATAGGTGTAGTACTCCTATGGCAAAGATGTAGCTCCAGATATTCCTGTAGGACTTCAGAATGGGAAAGGAACCCTCAACTTCTGGAGATTGGGTGTTGAGGCTTATAGATAATGGGAATTGGAATCCATTGTACTAAGATATCTGACTTAAAGGTAAATGCTGCTGCCTTTAAATTTAAAACTGGAAGGTTGAGGGCAAATTCATATGTGCAAGTCTCAGTGAATTATGTGGGTAAGTCATTACATGAAAGTAAGCAGTAAAAGCAGCATTTGGTGCTATAAAGCTGATCGAAACCAGAATGTTCAAGAAATTCTGAAAATTAATGTATTATTTATACAATGGTCTTAGTATTGAACAAGCTCTGCTTTCTCAGCACACTAATTATTGTTAAGTAGCAGCAGAGTGGAAGGATTGATCTCTGGGTTGCCAAGCAGCAAAATCAGAACTTTGTGCTGTTACTGCATGGGTCTGATTTGAAAGCTGCCCCTGCAGAAGTGGCCCTGTGGTTCTATTTGCATCAGTGCTACCAGGTGGACACATCTCATAGGAGACGTTTTTCTCATTTCCAGATGTTTAGAGATGTGCAAATCAGAGCAGATGTTTTCTGTGTCATTGTCCTCAGGGCAAATTTGGGGTTTATCTACACTGGCAAAGTTTTGCTAAGGTTTTGGAGATTGCTTGCTGCTCTCCTGTATTTGAGCAAACTCCAACGTGGCGGTAAGTTAAAGGTAGTAAAATCACTTAGTATTTTCTTCAGGCTTTAGTGAATCTTATTTGGGCTAGACTGGATAATGATAGCTCTGTTCTCACCCAGGTTAGGACCTGAGTCTTTTGTCCTTTCTTTTAAATGCCTTTCTTGGGGATTGTTGAGGAAAAGCCCGGTGAATTAGTATTGTTTGTAGTGAAGCCACTTAAAATGCTTTGAGTGTGTTTCTTATGCTCCATGAGAACCAAAGATTCGTGAGCATCAGAGTCCAGCTTAGGAACCTGGATCAAACAGGAGGTTTTCAGAGTTATTTCAGACACTTGGAATGCATTGGGAGTCCTTTAAGTTCGCTAGCAAACATTAGGCAAACCAGATGGTTACTTTGTGACAGGACCCTGAACATAACAGAAAAATAAGATAGGTTCCCCTGCCTCTTGTAGCTGGGAAATGGAATCTTATAAATGCCTTGCATGTGTGCTAAATAACTAAATTTTAAAACGAACCTTCTGGCCAATCACAGTTTAGCTACCCTGCAATTAAACAAATCCACAAACTGGCAACCCATTTACATCTCATTAAGGGGAGGCAAATGCAGCAACTGCATGAAAATTTAGAAATTAGACACAATTACCATGTTGGCTGGAGGCAGGGGCGGAAGCATTATTGAGGGAGGTTTTTAAGAGAAGTTTGATGGTTCCTTAATTGGCTGCTGCCTCCCCAGCCCTACCCAGCTCTGTTGTTTAAATGAAATTTTTCCAAAAAGCCAAGGATGATTGATGCCCTGCCTGTGTCTGCAGCGCAGCAGCCCTGAGGAGTTAATGAAGCGAGACCTGTAGAGGTTTGCCGGGGAGCCGCAGAGCTCTGGGGTGCTACCCTGGCACGGCACCGAGGGACAAGCCTTAGCTGGCACTTGTCCTGGGCTTTGGGGCGGCATGGCACAGACACGCTGATGCTTTTGCTCTTTCTGTGCTCTGCGGCTGCATCCGTTCACATCATCTGCTGTTTCCAAGGGATAATAGATGTAAAACTGTAGTGCAGCACTCACCCAAGGTAGAGGGTGCCTCTCCTTTCACTTTGGGTGGAGTATTTGGCTGACCCCAGTGGTGATGTCTGTTAGTACAGAGGGATTTATTTGCTTTCCTCCTTCCTTGTCTCTAGCAGTTGCCTAGTTCTGCTATGTGTCTCTTAAGAGGTGCCAAGTTCCATCCTCCTGAGGTGGTTGTATTTCTTAGGAATGGATATAATGTGGTGGTGGCTTCTGGAATAGGTGCAAATATTAATAACATAAAGAACAAATGCTAAGTTGTAATTATGCACAGGAACTCAGGATAAGAGCCATCTCAGGCATCACTTGTGGGAGTAGCAGCCAGGCTTTCCTGGGGAGTGTCTAGAGCACTGGGTTCAGGAGCCTTTCCACAATAATACTAATCAGTTGCAAGACTGGTGGCAGGAACGGCCACCGGAAGGTAGAAACTTGTTAGAAATGAAAGCCAGAAGGAATTTCAAAAGGAGCAGTGAGACAGAAATGGCGTTTTTCTGCCGTGTATTTGTTTTTTTTACTCTCCTGCACTGAGGCAGAGATGGGTCTGTCCATGGGTTCTATTCTACCCTGCACCTGTTATTTCTGCAAAACTCAAAAAGCGCCAGCGAAGGTGTTCCACATCAGCACAAATGAAAAGTTGCTGTAAATAAGTTCACCCCCGTCAGGGGAATCGCTAAGGGGTGAGGAATGAAAAGGCTGTTACTGCCTATCACCAAGTCCACTTTATCCGTGTGTTTAATAGTCCTGTTAAATACAGCAAGTGTAAATCTTACAAATTGCCTTGAGAAGGATTCAGTTGCAACCAATGCAGGGCTGCTTTTTGGATATGTGACTTGTGATTCTGATCCAGAAATAAAAAGTTAATCTGTATTGAAGTTACAGGTAAATGCTACTTAGGTTTTTTCTTTTCTGTATTTTTAGAAGATGTGGGGACTGTGCCTTTCCTTTCTGAAACATGCAGGCCCTTAGCACAGTTTTCTATGTGGCTTCGGCAGCAAAATTCAAGTTGATAGAACTGAAACAAGTTAATCGGGGAACAAATAGAAAGTCCTCCAGGTTGGCTCCTACCCCACATACCAATTGATATAGTTGTTCTGGTGCAGGTGAAGACAAAGAAAGAAAGAAAGGCTTTTTCATGTGTCCTCAGTTGGTCTCTTGAAACAATGGAAGCAGTGCAAATGTAAAAATACTAGTTAAAAATCCTTTGTAACTTTGTTTAAATGGGAAGCTTTTAAAAATATGGCCTGTGAGGTTCAAGTGACTCTAAGCAACTGAATGTTTGTGTTATGAACATCAATATGCAACCTGAGCTATACTTTTGTTTGTTTCCTGTCTGTATTTCCTTGGGCATCCTGTTTGTTTATTTGTTTCCCTTGAAATTACATTGAAATATGCAAGCTCTGTGAAAGCTCAGGTATCTCTGATCCCTTACACCCGTCATTTTTCTAGGCACTGTGACACTGAGGAGAAGCTTTATCATTAACATAAGGATTGATGAACGGTGTTGAAGTGGAGAATTGATAAGGAATTAATGATATTGTGTCGAGGCACTATAGGCGGAGGGTGTAGGAGTCTATAGGGAATTTATAGGTTCTGCTGTAGATGAGAGGCTGTTGTCCGTGATTCAGGGGACTGTATGTGCAACAGTGAACGAGTTTGGAGTTGAAGACAGTTCCCATGGCATTAATCATCAAACTGTCACTGGGTTCAGCAGTATTTTATTCCTGAAGTATGCATACTTGATATGAATAACTAATGTAGGTGAGGTGTGTGGTTAAAATTACACTTTGTCCGAAATGCAGGTGCCACTTAGGGGCTATAAAAGCTCTCTGAAACCCACCTTTTACTGTTTCTGCCAGATGACTCTGGCTTTTTTTTGTGCAGCACACAGCAGCATCACACATTGCAGGAGGAAGGCGTACAAAGATGTCCTAGTGCCTTTCTGCCTTCTGTGTAGAAACAGCACATTGCTTATTCATAACCCGACTGTCTAGGAAGGGTTAATACAGATGATACTTCAGAATGGGGCTTCTCCTTTGGGCTGATGATGTGGTTTGTTTTATTTTGGTTTCTGTTATGAAGATGTCTTGCTTAGGCAATGAGAAGTGGGCTCCAGCTGTTCCCGTCTTGCGAATTCATACATCTCCTCCTTGCACATGGATCACCAGGATCTCAGGAATAATTCATCCATATGTCTCCTAGCTTAGCCAAGAGAAGCAATTTCAGCTGGAACAGGTTATAATCCATTTCACCCTGGCATTGAGTAAAGGGAAGACTACCTGCTATTACTCTGGGTTTTTTTTCTTTGCAAATACTCAGTCATTGTGGTGATCTATGGAAAGATGAAATCTAAAGATAGATATAAAGGGTATAAATCAAAACCTCAGGTATGGTCACATGTAGGCTCCATGGAAACTGTGCTTGCAGTTGTCATTTCTTAATGGGGCAAACCAAGGGTTTCAGAAAAGTAAATCTGGGCAACTGTAGGAATGAGATCAAGTTTTAATATGTTCTTTCAAGCGTCACAGTACAACTGCATTATATACCCTGAACTATTGGGCAGCAGTGGATATTGGTGAAGGCAGTGTATGTTTAAACAAGTTGGAATGGGAGAGTTTTCTTAGTCCTTTCCTGAGCACGCCAGTGCCTTGCTCTTGGGAAGAAAGCAGAGTTTGCCTCCTTGCCACCTTATTTTTTGTGTAGTGAAACAAATGTTATCAAGTGGATCCAAGTGGTTTGAATTGTCTTGTGGATTCTCTCTTTTACTTATTTGCAATAATTGCTTGACTATGGCAGCATTAGATCTGGAAAACCTTGGTTGAGATAAATTCCTGCTGTGCCGGGTGCAGTTTTATGAAGAGTGGGGGAGGAAATGTGAGAACAACAAATTAAAACTAATGTCATCTCCTAAAATATTTGATTATACAAACTCAATTTATTATGCAGAGCTGCCCTTTTGAACACGTGTAAACTGGATTGTACAAGAAGAATAGACAGAATAAAACAACAACCCAGGATTTGTTCTACAAGAAAACAACCACCTTCTATAATCTACGGTAGTAATAGGTTGGAAGATTGCCCTGACCCTGCTGCCAGTCTGTGTGCTTAGTGCACTTGGGGGAAAGAATTCTCCTCTAAATTGGGGTCTGTGCCGTGTGTTCTGTGGTGTCTTGTGCACCAGGAATCTGAAGTTACCTTGGATTGAATAGCAGGTTGCCAAAGTGTTTGGACTGGAGTTGAGATTCCTTCCCACAGCAAGTAACCAGGAGCCTGTACTGCTGGACTGGAGGAGGTTTTCTTTTGCTTGTTTGTGAAATTTATTTATTAATACTTAAAGAACATGGACATTTTGTGCACTCTGTGTTTAACTGCCACTTGTTCACCCAAACCTCTGACTTGTGTGTCTCAGGATGAGAGAGCTATTTGGAAGCATTTCTACTGTCAAACTTCTCATTGCCGTATCCCTTGTTGTTTTAATTGATCTTGGAGCTCTGCTGCCTTGAGTAACCCAAAAGCAAAGATTTGCTGAAGACTGTGATCCCTTTCCCTCCCAAACATTGCTTTATTGTGTGAGGAAACGAGATTCCTCCTAAGATGGTTTCAAATTAGCAGAGGTTATTTATGTTTCCTTTTATCTCCCTCCTGGTTTGAGCAGAGGTGAGAGGTTCTGTTTGGTAAGCTGTCTGGAAGCTGCTGTGGAACAATGGTGAAATAAATTCCATGCTGGAATTCAGCAGCCCCTCTAATCAATGTACTTTCCAATTAATTTCTCTGTATAAGCAGGACTTGTGAAAACAGTGTGCTACTGTTGGCTCTGCCTTTAATTTATTTTGAAATAATGTGTAATTATCAAGCTGTGAGCAAATTGTCATTCCTTTCACCTGGCTTCTTTCAGACCTCATTTGCATTCAGAGGAGCCATTGATTAATACGCAGAGCAGCAGAGGACAGGGATGGTCCAACGCAGCCACAGCATATGAGCTGCATATGGCAGAAGTAACGCTTCAGGAGAAGGTTTGATATGCCCTGTGTTCCAAGTCACCAGATGAGGCAATGCTGCCCCTCACTGTGGTGAAAGACAAGAATCGGTTCTTGAGAGATGAACTTCTTGCCCATTCCCACTTTTAGGTGGGGAATGAGCCAAAGCAAGGCCTGCTTCTTACACCTTGCCCTTGTGTTTGTGCTTAGCTGTTCTAGTGCATGAAAGGAATGACAAATGACAACCCCGTGTTAAATTCCTTTTTTCTTAAGGGAGAAAAACATTAAACCTCAACACTTCTTATGGTCAAAGAGAATTTGGTGCTTTGTACAACGCAGCAATGTGTGGGATAGTTGTAGTTTCCTCATTCAGAAGGACCAAAGGTTTCTTTCTCAAGTGAGTTTCTGTAGAACCCTTTTTAGTGTCCCCTTTTGCCTTGGCAATGCCTTTCCTGCACTCATGGGACAAAGAAGAGCTGGTAGGTAGCCTCGTATGATGATATGTATAAGGGTGTTCTACGCCTTTCTAGGGGACATAGATGCACCTGTAAAGCTCATTCCTGCTTCTCGAGGGTTTTCTGTGGCTGTTGTGCAGCTTCCTTTGATCTCATAAAGGGAAGTTCAGAGGCAGCTGTGCAAGGGACACTGAGCTGATGGATTTTGTTCCTCTTCAGTATGAAAATTATGCATCTTTCACTTCCACTAAATTTTCAGTGACTCTCTCAATCTTTTCTTCCTGCTTCTATCCTTGACCTTATCAGAATGACAATGAGAATGCTATTGGGTGTCATCCGCACATCAGCTGCTTGATGTGAATTTGCAGGAGTTGAGATGAACAGAAGCGTTTCTTCTGGAGTGCAGGTTAGTGTCACTTAAACATTGATACAAGGTACTGATTGAGTACCAGCAACAGCTATGTGACATCCCTTCTGCCTTGTCCTCTTCAACCTTGATCATCTCGGGTGTCACTCACTGTACGTTTGCAGAGACCCTTTTCTAGCAAATAGAAGTTTGGATCTGTGTATTTTTCCGCTGCCATGTGCCCTCCCTGAAGGAGAGTTAGTTGTGATGGTGATTTGATGTGATATGAAAACAACTACCTGCTGAAAAACAGACAGTCTTCCCAATGTTACTTTGAGAGCTCACTGAACAGCTATCTGTTACTGGTACATTGAGAGCACTATTAAGCCAGGCTGGACTGAAATTGTTTAAGCGGGGGCGGGGGGAAATCATCTCTAGTCCCCCATGCCATATTTTTCCTTTGTTTTGGGTTTCTTGGGGTTGTTCATTTGTTTAGGAGGAGAGCAGATGGATGTGGTAAAAGACAAGAATCAGTTCTTGGAGATGAACTTCTTGCCCATTCCCACTTTTAGGTGGGGGAATGAGCCAAAGCAAGGCCTGCTTCTTACACCTTGCCCTTGTGTTTGTGCTTAGCTGTTCTAGTGCATGATCAAATACAAATGACAACCCCATGTTAAATTCCTTTTTTTAAACTTCTTTGGGCTGGACTGCAGAAGCACTGAGAGTACAAAGCTTTTGGTGAGCCGTTGCCAGAATTCAGGGCTTTGCAGGATTTGACTGTGATCCCTCTTACTTGTTGAAGACTTTATGGCTTCCTATTTCTGCAGGAGTTAAGAACTGTGTGTTAATATAATCACGTTCTGACTTATTAGCCCTCTAGGCCGAGCAAGCTATAAGCTGATACCATGAGAAGTAGGATATCAGCTCCAAAAAAGGGAGGAATGCTTATTCTGTTGAGTTTGCAGTGAAGGAGAAAAAAGCCTAGCATCTGAGACCAGTGGTTTCTTAGAACCCTGCTACAATCCATTTAACAAATTGTTTCTCCTCTATCTTCACCCTAGTTGTTCTTACTATTATGCCTGTTATCTGATGGTTATTTAATCTATATTTTGTAATTACTTCCCTCTGTCTTTCACTCCAACATACATTCATTTTCTTGTTGCACTAACGCAGTGACCTACATTATCCAAGCTGTAAAAGTCAATTATGCTGCCTGTGATTTTTCAAGTGGCGTTTAGCAAATGGGTTTCTGTATTTTCCACCCGTTACCTGGTTCCTGTCAGGAGGCAGTTTTTCTCAGGCACCTCTTAAAAGCATCTCTGGAAATACAACTCTTCTTCCAGATTTGGATGCAGATTGCACTGCTGCAGTGCTGAGGAGGATGACAGAATGTCATACCCACTCATATGGACAATAACAAACGTGCATTATGTTTTGGAAATGAAGCATTGCAGCAGTTGTTTGCTTCTCACTATGAGCTGGGAATATATTGTTTCAACCTACTGTATCACATTCTGTGCAGGTTTCACACTGTACTTGAGTTTGTGAATTTTGCATCTCTGACATTTAATATGAGGCTTCAACTTAAAACCATGTTTGATATTTGGTAGATGAGGGTTATCACTGTTACCAAACAGGTTGCAAAATCATCTGTACCCAACAAACGAACAGTTCCCAAGGGATGGGTGGGTGGGGAAGACTGGTTTTTAATCAAGCCTCACTCATTAATGCCTGAAGCTTCTCTGCATATAGATCTTCACCCTCCACGTCTCTCCCTGGCTTCCTGTTACGATATTGAGATGTGAGCACATTACAGATGAAGTTTAGAGCCCATGCTAATAAGCTTTCCAGGCCCCTGCTAATTTTATAGTAGAAGAAAAGGAGGTATCAGAGGGAATTTGTTCGATAGAGATGCAGTCATTCTAAAACTCCTGGTTCTTCTGTAGTACGAAGGCTGATTGCTTTATTACTTCAAATCATGAGACAGCTTAAAGGTGTAGCCATGTAGCGTTGCTTTTTGAAAGACCCATGAGCCATGTGACACACTCGTGCACATGTATCCTGATGGACATATGCAGGAAATGTGTGTGCCTGTCACATACATGTGCTCAGACATGCACATCTAGGCATATGTTCTCATGCAGGAAATGTGGCACTTTTTCCTCATGTGTTTGGTTAGGGAGCTAGTTGTCAGTATGCCAGTGCCGTCTCCAGTACCCTGTTTGAGTACAGTCTAAGTACCAACTGATTCGGCTTCCCTGTTTTCCTTCCTTACAATTCCTTCTGTTAAAAGCAGCTGTTATTTCTTCATTTAAAATAAAGAATTAAGACAGAGAAAAATGAAATGACTTGCCTGAGCTCACTTGCGGAACTAGAAACTGAATGGAGGTCTTGCAAGTCTAAGCTTGGTGCCTTAATTGCAAGCTCGGACATGAAGGTTAATGCTTGCATGTGATTTTTTGGGGAGGTCGGGAGTAAAGTCATATCTGAGGTTCTTGAGGGTACATTCCAGGTGGTGGGTTTGAGCCAGTTTGCTTCTCTTTATACAGTTCATATACCTGGGTTTTTCATTATAGCAGTTTCTAGAGTGGTTTGGAAACATGATTATTTTAGGAAGTTACAAACGAATATAAGGATAAGCAGAAAGCCTTCATGAAATCACGAGTATAGCTAGGGAGTAAAAATGAATAAGTACACTTCAGCATCATTTTTGGGCTTATGTTCTCCTTTGTAACCCTGTCAGTGCGTGAACGTGTGCCTGGGGCTGGCTCGCTGCAGACAGGGAAGAGGGTTTGATAGCTTGGCTGTAAATGTGAGAGCATCTTGTCACTGGGTTTCCACAGACTGGTTTGGATGATTGCAAATGTCTGAATTCCAATATGTGCTCATTGGAAAGTGTTTAGCAATCAGTATCCTCGGTGCTGCAAGCCCAGCTGGGAAGACAGACCTGCACAGGAGCTAATGCTGCAGAAAAAAAGATGTCTCTTTCAAGAACCATAACAGCAAATTTGATTTCCACCAGCCTAGTGTTTATAGACTGGTATTCTCTCCTCTACAGGAAGCCAATCTGAGCTTTCACAGGGCTCCTGCTGGAAGAAATCAAATAGCAAATTCATGCAAGGTTTGCAGTAGCAGAAGGGCAGGTAAGGATGTAACTGGTTGTGCTAGTGGGAGGTGAGAGAAATAAGAGAGATGGAAGAATGGCTCAGCAGGGAAGGAGGAACAAGTTGCTATCAGCCTCACTGCACTTTTAAGAACCCTCGGAAAATGCTGCGATCTGCTCCGAGTCTCCTTACCTAAACCGGGTGGTCTTTGTTCGATGGAGAGTGGGCTTTGTGTCCGCTGCCTGGGGAAGGTGCCTCGTGTTCCTTTTCTCCTTGCTCATTCATTGGAGTTCACAGCCAAAGGAAACCAGGACATGCAGGATGATAGGCAGCCAAGTCTTAGCAGTGGCAACTGGGTTGCTTTCTGGAAAATAGCTATGTCGTACCAGGAAAAAGATGTATGCTTATGGCAGATGAGAGTTGTACTTTACAGAACATGGCCCTTTGACACAGCTTTATGGAAGTGAAGGCTTTGACTGCAAATCTCTGTGCTTTTTTGTTCTGAGATTGCAACCCTGAAAAAAATTTAATCAAAACTTGCTGATTGGGTAAAAGGAAAAGGGAGGAAAGGAAAAGAAAATCAAGGGAAAAAATTAAGTACTTTGTGCTGGGGAAGGGCAGAAGGGTGAATGGATTGCAGTTCCCGTAGGAGTTACTGAATAAATAGATCATTAGGAGTACTAAGATGATTTCCTCAGAACTACCAAACCTTTACTAGTGTGTCTTGGTGCTGTTACTGATGCCAAAGGGAAAAGTTTGCCTTGGTGCAAAGCCGTTTGCTGACGGAGTGGCTGAGCACTGGGCACTTGAACTCTGCTCTCTCTGGGTAGGCTTGTGTTTATACTTTTATGTGTGTTGTTAACATTAGTATTATATATATAATAGTTGTTAGTAACTGATGTGTTGTAATAAGCGCTATACAGAAAGCATAGCAGATGTGGGACCAAGGCCTGGGAAGATTAAACACAATGTCTCTCTTTATACTGTTCCTTGAAAAATCCATCATTTTACCCATCTGTCTTGAGACTGGGGCAGATGCTTAACTACAAGACCATATTCTTTACGTAGTATTGTATCAATACTATTTGTTAGTGTTGTATTTGTCTGTTTCTTTGAGCTATAAATTACACTGGCCATCTTCCCTCCTTTCCGAGACTGCTGTTCTCTGTTTTCTCATGTATTAATCTTATCAGTGTGAAAAGCAGCATCCTTAGCTGGCATTTGTGTAACTGAAAGCTGAAAAGAAAGCTCCTGGTATTCTGTGTATATTAATGATACCAGTCATTCAATTGTTGAAAAGCTTAACCAGAGTTCTTTGGCCAGTTATTATAGTGCTGGTACATTTTCAGGTAGTTTGAAAGAAGAGTTACTTTCAGTAACTTCTTTTGTCTGTGGAAGAAGTAATGAGCAAATAAGATTTAGGAATAAGCTGTTATGAGACATCAAATCTTCTTCCTAACTGGCTGTTCCATCTGCACACAAAAAAAGGGCTAACAATGAACTTCCACAATGGGTATTAATGCTACTCCTAGGCTTTCCAGAGGTAAAGGTTGGCTCCTTCAGGGCATTCTCTCTCTTTTATAAGCAGCTACTCTTCTGCAAACTCTCAAGAGTCTGGATGGTAAGTCAAGCTGATATAAGATGTGATGGATTTGGCTTTTAATTAATGTTCTGGAGTAGCCCCTGAGCTTTTGCACTGGGCGGGGAAGGAATTTCAGGTTGCTAAAGGGGATTTGTTCTTGTGTAGCCTGTAGTGAAACAACAGCCTCACTTCTGATTATTTGGATTCTGTTTGGCAAGAGTGAGTTGGGTATATTTACACAAAAGGTGCCATCACAACATTGTTACCATTCAAAATCAATAGACTTTGGGCCTTGTTTTTTAGTAAGAATAAAAAAAAGAATGATTACATGGGCCTTTATTTTAAATAAAAAACCAAAAACAAAACGAAAAAGCTTTCATTATGAGCGCTAAGTGAGACAACCCCTGACAGAGCAAGAAGGCGATCTCACGAAATTGAATCCAGTCAATTTTAACATTCACAGCGCTAGAAGCAATTTTGCAGTGTAAACGTAATGGAAAAGACATATTCCTGAAGCTAACTTACAGAACTCTGTATTTGGGCCCTTAATGATGATAAATCAATGATCTAGAAAATAAAATCCCTTTCCTATTAACCAGATGGGCTCACAGGTTCTTCTCAGACTTTGAGACGTAAGCACCCAAAATTTTCAATTATGTTTTCACATCCCACTACCTTATAATTATAAGTAATTAAGCTGGAACACGGTGCAGACAGACGTAGATAAACTGTCTTTCTGTTGCTTTCTCTCTCTGTAAAATAATGTCTGCTGATTGATACAATTCTTTAACTCAGCTGAGAGATGCTCTGCTAACATCATAAGAGATGCACTGAAGCAGAACTCTGAAATTGAATTACAACCTTTGTATTGAGTCAAAAAGCAAAGTTGTGATTATGGGGGTCTGCCTGTGCTATTTCTTCCCTCTGAGCTCAACTTTCGCAGGTTTTTATTGTGCCGTGCGGAGGCTCCTGAGCTCCTGTGCCATGGGGTGCAGGTGTCCCGTGCTCTACCTGCCTTTGCCTCTTGGTAATTTCCGAACGGCTGCACCCAGAGCAGTAAAGGGGGCAGAGAAGACTTGGGGGATTAATGGGATTTTTAAACGAAAAGCCATATTGTAATTAGTCAATGTTATAGATTCAAACTTCTGCCAGTTTGTGTAGGTTCACAGATTGCAGAGTTGTCATCCCAGCTGCATCACCTAAGGGATGTTGCTCTGCTGAAGGCGCAGACAAGTCAATTTTCATGAAAACCTGAGAGTTGTGCAAGTTGTTTTTGTTTTATATGGCATCTCATCACAGTTTACCTGAAGTGCAGTGGTTATCGCTTGGGTGGTTCACTACTGCTGTGTGTAATGCAGCAGGGAAGATAGAACCAGACAACAGGACATGCAGAGGAGGCACAGCATCAGAAATCGTGGCTCCAGTGAGCTGGAATTCTTGAGATCTCGATTTAAACCTTAAAGGGACAATAGCAGGGGAAATGGAAACTTGCGATGATTGAAAAATGTCAACGTGTTCTGGAAACGAGAGGGGTGGCACTGTCTCATAGACATTCCTCTCTTTTCAGCTTTATAGTACATTTAAGCTTCCACCTGTTGGATCACATGAATTACTGAAGTAAGGTATAAAGTCACCTTTTATAGTAGTGACTGTGATAACAGTTGCTGTGTGTAATGACAGTGGAATTACATTTCAGTTTTGTTTCCAAATATGTAAATAATGCTTATCCTTATGCCTAGAAGGTGACTTCATGACAGCATAACAGCCTTGGATATTATTCGTAATGAAGAGTTATTAAACTCTAGATATTTAACTACATCGTATTTATGTTGTAATTTTTCCTACTTGTGTGGTACATTTCCAGTTACATAATTTAGTGGTAATTTCAAAAGTGCTCAAACAAATGCATTGTGTAATGTAATTGTTGGGTAATTACGGAGTGATTATATGGTTATGAAATGTGGTCCAGTATTACATTTCTCTTGTTTTTGGCTTTTTTGGTTGGTTTGTTTTCAATTCCACACAAGGTTCCTGTATAGACTTCACAACCATGCCTTACACATCAAGGCAGAGGGCCTTTGAATACCACGTGTTGAATTATGGCTTCCTATGGATAAATCATTATGGTTAATTGATTTCAGCACCCAAGAAACCATAGAATAGATGATGGTTTGTGTTGTGTGTTGTTTTTTTTAACATAAAACCAAGTGCTCTGAAACCTTCTTTACGATAAACAGGAGAAAGAAGGGCTGTGTAAGACAGAATGTTCCCTTTTGTACAGCAATCAGAACCTGCTTAAAACTATTTCTGTGCATCTTGCAGATCTTAACTGCTGTGAATATGGAAGGAACTCCCTGTGCACCTCCCAGATGTCTTAAGGACAGACCTCACTTTATTCTGAAAGCCTGTCCTTGGTAGGTGTGGGAGTTGGGGTTGTGCTGGTGTTTAAGTCCAGAAGATCATGTAGGGCACATGCAGCGTTGGAAGAGCTGAGTCTTTAAGGTGGTCCCGTAACCTGTTGTGGCTGTAACCGTGAAGATAAGCCTTAATCACCATTGTCTGGTTAATCAAAGAACTTGCTAGTAGAATTAGTTTGGTTTTTTTATCAAATTTAGCCAGGAATAGCCCTCTAAAAACCTGCCTATGGCTGCCAGTCCAAGCTCTGATGTTATAATTCTGCATATATAGGATCCTGGGGAAGAAATACTATTGTAGAAGCAGTCGGGTATGACAGGCAAAAGGTTGTTTTATCTGAGCTAGCAAAAGAGACCTAACACATCAACCTGATAGTTCAGGGTGTTAACTTCTGATACTTTGCACAGAAACACATCCTCCATTCCTGTTCCCCAATATGTTTTTCGCATGTGGTTGTAGTTAACGTGCCGTTTTTGAAAATACCTTCTACACTTTTACAGATTGGTTCTGTTTTTTTCTTTGTGTCCTTTGACAGGCAAGCACTGAGATTTCTTCTGATGCACTTGGGAACGGGCAGGGTAATAAAATAATCCTGTTCTGTATTGATTGAGTCATAGTTCATTTATCCCGGACTCTGACTGGAGTAAATCCAGCAGAAACATTTCCCTCAAAGCCTTATTAATTACTAACCCTCGCTATGTTAGCAGACACAAATAAATTACTAAACCACATTGTTCTGATGACCAGCTGGCCAGTTCCTGCAGCAGTGAGGTGGCCTCTTCCAGCCAACAGCTCAAGCACCCATGGTGCAAATGAAAAAGCCTTTCTACTGACACAATTTGATCCTGAATTTCTATTCCTGCAACTTTGATGAAATAAGAGGAAAAGCGGAAGCTTCAAAGCCAGTTTTGGCAAAGGCAAGAAGATTCCCACTCCATCTGGAATTCCAAACCTGATTGCTGAAGCAGCGATTAAAGGTATTTTTACAATAAAATTCCCCTATCTTGTGGATGTCCAGATGGGCAGGCTTATTTTTCCTCATGCTTAATTGAAATTAGAGTAGGGAAGTGGTAGGCAGGGCTCCGGGGTTCCATTACTAACTTTACCACTTATTCCCTGTGTGACCTATGAGTAACACAGTTATTTGAGTTTACATTTTGTTTGTTAAATTGAGATAATTACATTTTTCCTGGGGGGAGCAGGGAAAGCTGTGCTGAGGAGTCAGACAGTTGAAAACAGGGCAGGAGAAACTTGCCCAAATTCTGCATGCTCCCCCAGCCATTTCTAATGCTGTAACAACCGTGGTGTTGCACAAAACCAGTCACCCATGCCAGTTTATCAATCTAAAGGTTTAATCATGCAAAGATTTAGGCATTTAGTGGGTGAACACATAGTTGATGCTGAGCTTGGTTCTAAGCCTTTGCAGGATGGAGTGTGAAGCGCCACAGAGGATAAGGATGGTTTATAAAGCATGGTTAGGGTAATAATGCACATGTGCCTGTTTCACTTGCAACGTTTGTCCTCTTGTTTGTTTTTGTTTGGGAAGACGGAAACAAAAGTGCAGCTGTTTATAAATGTTCATAAAACTGCAAGGGTTTATGCTATGGTTTGAGAAGACACATACAAAAGTGCAACTGTCCAAATGTATCCCACATTTTAATAAACTGGAGCACATAGAGTAGGAATCTGGTGTCTTGAGCTTTCTCTGACGTTAGTAGAGATGTTCAGAGCACAATTCATCACATCTGAAGTCCCTACTTTTGTTATGGAAGGAGCGTGGAATAATTTAAGATGCTAATGTGGTCACCTCAGGGAACTGCTGAAACTAAGGAGTGATAAATACAAGGCTATATATAAAATAGCAGATTTATTTCTTTTTTTAATCACTTTGGCAAAGGCAAGCAACTACCAGCAGCCAATGGATAATGCCGAGGAAGAGAATTTGTGAGTGAGGTAGGAAACAAGCACGCGCTGTTGATGGAAGGGTCACATCGTATGCAGAGACACAAGCTGCCGTTCCCCTTCTTGTCACAGCGAGAAAATATTGGAGGAAGATCTTCAGCGGCACAAGGGCAATTACGAGCAATTTGTTTTGCAAGGCTGTGAGAGCTGAGCGGTAGCTGACCTGTCCTTGGGTTTCTGAAAGTGCCCATTACTCCTTGAATTAGAAACAACAAGAAAACCCTTAGAGATGTGTGCACACATACTCCTTCCACCAGCATCCAAAGACACCTTTTACTGAATGAGTCTTTTAAAATGTGCCTGTGTTTTGTGATTTCCTTGGCCTCATGAGGGTAGAAGCCACAAGAGATATTTCATCATTCATGTGCTGTGAATAAAACAGTTGTGGAAGTGGAATTCTTTGTCCAAAAAAGCATTTGTTTAATAATATTCTACACAGAAGCCAAGCTGGACAAACTGTAAACCAGGGGAATTATGAGTATAGCAGTAGGACAGAGTTGCTATAAAGGTGTGTGGTAGAGCCCCCAGCTGCTCCTCACTCTATCTGACCAATTTGCTCTTCAAAGAAAATAAAGCTTTGAAAATCCCTTCCTCCAAAAGTCATGGGTCAGAGGGAGGTCCCTCGTGAGCTTTTTCTCACCACTCATACTCTCATATTTTAAATTTGATAAATTCAGCCATGGTGTATGTGTTTATACAGTCAGTGTATAAATATACCTTGACTTCCATACAACCTCTCTTTATCTTCTGAGATTTAAGCCCCTTAAAGAAAATATTATTCTTTGCCAGTGGCACATAAGCATCAATTTACAGAATTTGTCATAAATAGAGCCTTCCCGTGGGCTGCGTTATTGATTTCCTTTTGACCTAGCACTGCACTAGCGTCATGATCAGAAAAGGCTACTCTCAAATTGGGAAGTTCTGGTTTCCCTTTAACTTCATTATGGAAACATTCACTCTTTCCGAGGTCTGTAATAAAGCAGCCAGAGATAAATTGTGTTTATGATGTGAGTTGTGTCTCTGATAATTGAGACCTGAGTGCCAGAAAGTCATAAAAAGTTCCCTCTGGTCATGAAGTTCCCTCTAGTTTGTTTTTCTTGCGCTAATAATCTTCTCTTTCCCACGTTTTTCTTCCTTTTACCCACAGCACATTGAATTATCCAGTCCCTGCAAGAAGCTCTAACAGTCCTGTATCTTAGGAGTTGTTAGGACTGCATTTCATTAACCACAATAAACCAACATGCGGTGTTTACCGGAATAACAATGCATTGTACAGGCGGAGATAAGCTCCTGTCAGGAAGTATCTATAAAGCACAAGCAATTCCAGTGCTTGTTCTTTATGTTTCTGACATTGTTGGTGGAATTTCAATTTTGTACGCTGCAAACGTGAGTGGTGCTTGTGATAGTTTTGTGCTACTGAGATAGCACCCAGGGATGTGCGAGTGGAGCCACATCCGTCTTTGTGTTCCCTTGTCTGTAAGAGCAGCAGGCAGGGAGAACGGTGCTGTACAAAATAATCCGGTGCCACACAGAACTTGGAGTTCAAAAAAGCTCCAGCAAGGTGTGATGGTGGAATAACCGAAAAGAAAGGAATAGCTTAGAGAAGGGGCTGGAACAGCTAAAACCGATGGCAGTGAGTGGTGAAAAAATCATGCTCTGTAGTGAGAGTAATTCATCTTTTTCAGCAGAGATCCATCCCGCAACGAGCACAAAATTGCTTTTGAGATTTAGAAATAGGAAAAGCGTTCGGCAGCACTTAAATTCAGGGGCAACATTCTCTGTACGTGAGTACTGAAAGTGAGTTGTACAAATTGAACGTAGAGTCACGCAAGTTACAGCGTGTTTCTGTTTCGGTTCACTTTGGGTGAAGAGGAGCCTAATCCTGCTAGATTATCGTCTGGATTAAGTTTCACTTCAACTGGGGGTTCTCATTACTTACTGCTGGGCAAAAAGAGAATGAGAACGTAATTGTTACCTCAAAGCGTTTTTATGTCACTTCTCCTGTAGTCCTCTCTCAAAACATAGAGATTTAAGCTGGGTCATGGGACCATTTGATAATTTAACACAACTTCTTCAAATCTCAGAAATACCTGTTATCAAATTAACATGTTACTACTGCTCCCATGACTCAGAATCTGTTACTCTCTCTTCTTTGAGATTAGCATATGGATAGGGAGGATATTATTAATTCCTTTATTTGCCACAGAAACAATGAAGCAAGTCTTACATTTTCCTCGGAGCCTGGAAAATTTTATGAGGTTTAGGGGTTCTTCAGTAGATGATCGAGACAGATGACGCCTTTTCACCCACTGTTGCAGAACCAGAGTTTTCTGAGTGCTTGTCCACCCCTTCTGGTCGGTCTCAAACGTCTCATGAATCACTGGTAGAAAGCACATGGCAGACCAGGACTAGTTGACACTTTGCGTAAGGCACTTCTGTCAAGGGGATGAAAATATAAAATGTCTCCGAGATTCGCTGTTGTCCTCTCCTGACTCGCTTTTCCTTTTTTCATATTCCAGCTGTGTAATCAGCTGGAGTTCTGCTTCAAAGGAGAAAACTACGCAAGTATCAGCTGGTTTCTTTGCTGCCAGCCCCTCTCTATCAGGATATTTTATGCTGTTTGCCGGCATGGTTTCTGAACACCTGTGGCCTTAGGCTTTGAAGGAGTCCAGCTCCTCCTAAAATTGCTCGTGCTTCTTGTGGTATAGTTTGCATAATTTGTGCAGTGGGCATTTCTTTTGGAGAGTCATAGGTGATTCAAATGCAAGGGGACTTCCAGTTTTAACCTCCTCCTTTCTTCATCAGCATGCCATTTATAGAGGCAAAGCATCTCTCCATCAATCTACCTTACAGCTCCCCCTTGCTTTGCTCTGTGGACCATACCCTGGGGCATAAAATAGTGTGGAGTTACATATTTTGTGTGCTAATAAGCAGAAGGGAAACTGAAAAAATCAGAACCAACCTGTGCAGTGATTTGTTCCAGCGTGTGCTGCAACATTATTAGCTGATTCCTTTGGAAAATTACCACCAGTACAGCTTTGCTGACTTGCACATGTATAATGTATAAATGGAGCCATCAAAGTTTAATGCACCCTTAGCAATGTGCTTCCTTACTCTGCCTGTGACACAGGTTTCATTTTCTTGTCTCAACAGTTTATCACACTCCGCGTGACACCAGAGCTGTATAATGAAGTGCAACTCAGCTATGCCATCCATAGAGGTAATTTTTCCCCTTTTGTTCACTTTTCCACTATGACGTGCAATACTCATTGATGGGTGTTTTTACAGCCTTCTGTGCTCAGGTGGCCTCTCTGGATTTTTCCTTTGTACTCCAGTAGAGCCCACAAGGTCCAGGTTTCTTCTCTCCTAAGCCTTCATAATTACGTTTACACACATGGTGTGGTCTTGGCCCTAAGGAAGTTGTAATTCAAACAGACTGAACTAAGGAATGCAAAGATGAAGTTATTACACACAGCAGCAATAGGTGAACAAAACAAAGCCTAGATATGATATTACTGGAGTCTTCTGTCACCACTAGATCACAATTTGTCCAAATTTTTCTTAGTATAAAAATAAGAGAGAATGAATCTGAATTGATAATATGTGGGGAGGAGGAAGAGATTAACAGCAAAATTGAAAGTCACCTAGGTGAGGGAGATACAAGGCTGAGCCGTCTTACTGAAACACAATGCATGCATTAACTCATACTGTTGGGTCTATATTTTCTTATTTTTAGGCTAACATATCCAATGGGAAACCCAAGCACTGTGATATTTCTATTGAGATTTTGAGCCACGTATTTTTGGACTCAACTAGTCACTGACTTCATCCATTTCCTTATTTTCTTCCCTCTTGCAAAGAACTACATTCTGCTGCAGCTCAAAAGCTGTTTCCGTAATGTCAAGCTCTCTGTTGATCAGGAGACGTTAAGAGAGGAAAAGAGGACAAAATTCTTCCCTTTTGTAAGCAGATCCACCAGTAGTCCTGAATCTGGTTTGGAGGCCACCACCCAAGGGGAGGCAGCTCTGTAGGCTGCAGAAGTGCTGAAGGTGCAAGGAAACAGCAGCACGTCCATGCTGTGTGAGTTCAGAGAAAGGCGAGCTGGAAAAACCTTCCTTTCTCCTCTTCCCCGCTACCCATTATTCATTTTAAACATTAACCTTTTAGGGAAGTAGAAAACAATCACATCTACTGGAAAGAAAAATTGCTTTGGTCTTTTCTGTAATGGCTTTCTCAGCTCCAAGAAAACATAAAAGTTAATTTTTAAAACAAAGCCAGAACAAAGAAAGGCTGAGACTTCAGAGGAGCACACAGTGGGTTTTTTTCTTTCCTTTAACACTTACTGGGCTACAGAAGCATCAGAAAGATCAGCTCAAACTAAGCAGCACAAAGCGCTTGATAACTGTGGGAAGCAGAGTAAACTTTTCCCTGTGGGAAGGAGAGTAAACTAAACCAATAAGGTGACAGAAAACAGTTATTTCATTTTCAGGTTCCTTTTTATTGAGGTAAGGAATGGATATACTCTTTTCTCTTGGTGTTGTCTCCACTCATCGCTTGCATATTTAGTAGCAGAAATGAAAGAAAGAGGTGAAATTTATAGAACATGCCATTAATTACTGCTTACCCTTCTGTTTTGATGCCAGCAAGTGATGTATTTCTAATAGGTGTCCACCACAGGCACGATAAACATGCAGCAAGCCTGAAACAGTCTCAGTGCCGGCACAGAAATTGTCAGCTGAACAAAACCTCAACAAACCTGTCACAAGAAGTTTTATCAGAAGTCAAATAAATTCAGTTTATGACCTTTGTTTATGTCTTTGTCCAGTTTCATTGATACGGTCACAGATTCTAGTTCAGTCAGGGGAAGCTGTGGTGTTCATGGCTTGGGAGAGGCAGAGCACAAGCTGTAGCTGAGTAATGCCTGGTAAATACCATTAGAGAAGTGAATAAGGAGAGAAAGAAAAATAGAAGCAGTCAAAATCTGTACCATATGTCTTTCAAGAGATAGAAACTTAAATTTAAAATGGGTGGCGTGGTTTGAAATGAAATGCCGAGCACCTAGCAATGCTCCTTGAGGTTATGGAGCAGGAATCAGGGCACTTGTTTAGAATTTAACCGCAGTGATTGGTGCTTGTTTTTGAAAGCCTGGGCTTTGAGGTGCTGTCAGAGGAGACCCAGTGTCATGGGACAGAGCCAGGTCAGTGCAATGTAGACATAGAATAAGTGCATTTTCCTCAAAAAGCTCTTAAATGCCTCAGGTACCTAACACTACCATTCTTCGAAGCAAGTTAAGCACTTGAGAGTTAGTCACGTGTTTTCAGAATGCTATTTGAGTGATTTACACAGCAGACTGGTAAACCTAAAAGAGGTTCCATATTTGCATTTTGTTTACTTATCCTACGCTGTTATAAATTTGAGCTGACAACATGCAGGTGCTCCTTCAGAGGAAAAACAGGCCGGCTTCTTCAGGGGTTTTCTCTCTCCCAGAAATCCATGAAGAGCAATCCTACTGTGATACACTCAAGCGTTTGGAAGGCTAATAAATGGAATGGGTGGGTATGGGAGGCGAGCTCTGTTTCGCTCATCAAAACTCATTTATTTATAGTGTCGCCTGTGCAAAGTACCTCTGTTCGTCATGGATCTTCCTGCTACAAGTCTCTCTACAGTGTAAGTATTAATATTTTGTTATCGTGGGAGTCAGATAGAGGAGATCCCGTACAAAGAGATGCTCATTTGCTGTTTAATACACAGGTAGAAGTTACCCTGGCGCTCTTTTGACATCTCACGGCGTGTTTCACCGGTACACAGATTTCGGGAAGTGTGTAGGAACATTGTTCTACCAGGAAAGCTGAAAGAGTGCAAACAGGCAAGCTTGGTAGCTTTTCATTTTTGAAACTTTTCACCAGGCGTTTTCTGTTGTGACAGGTAGAGAGAGCTTCTCATTTAGCGTGATGAGCAGCTTCTTCCTTTTGGGGCCAGCTCAGGTTCCGAAATTAGGAAAGGAAGAAGAGAGTTATAAGTCACGCGTTCAGCCAACAGTATAATTAAGCCAGTAAGACTTAAATGAATAACTAAGTTGATGGGTATGACTAAGTGTCAAAAGATTTTTTGTATTCTAGGCACTCGACATTATTTGCCTCAGCTTTTCAGTGTCCTATCCCCTGTAAAAGGTATAACTGGTAATTCTTTGTCTTGGAAATACGCAGGAGGCTTCTTCATCACCCTCTTTTGAAGGGGGAATTCGTTGCATGTTCTCACGAGTCAAGGAGAATTGGATGAACTAGAGTTGCTTATGCCACAAGTGATGGCAGCAGCAGTGGCTTGATAGCCTATGTAACACTAAATACACATGAGAGGGGGGTGATTGGCTTAGGCTCAGCTCTAGGATCTGGGTTAAGCTCCAGGTATTACTGCCACACCAGCAGGTGCTCAGCGGCCCAGCTCCCCACAGATTCACTAAGTGCTGGCGATAAATACCTTCCTTGCCAAGTGTAGCTGACTTGAGATCATCCTGTCTATTGTGACAGCACAGTCGGCACCACTTCTCCAAGGCAACTTGCAGCTATTACAAGCAATACCAGTAGAGCTCCTCTGCAGGGCCTGGTTTCACTGGGATCTTTGGCAGAAGAAGATAAGCATGTTGGTGCGTTGCTGTTAATTGTGTGCAACTTGTAATTGACAGGTCCCTCATTGTCTAGATGAGCATTTCCGCTACCACTTGTTCGTGTTTTATGAATGTTGTTAAGTATTTAGTAGAGATACCACATCCTTTTACATACATTCTCTAATTATACTTTTACTTCAATTATGCACCAGGAGGTGGTGCAGTGTCATACAGCTGGAGTCACACAGAAATGTAGAGCAAGGCTTCTTTTAGATGAGACACTTGATTAGTTCCTGTTGTTCTTTTCTCCTGAATCCCACAAGGACCGGCGCCTACAAGCACAAGAAGCTGTTTTGCCAGCACCAGCACCATCGCAGCAGAGCAAATCTTTGCTTAGGAAGTTTGCCTGTTCTGTTTGCAGCCACGAGTCGCAAAGGCTGCAGTGAGAACTCCATGGTTGTTTTATTGATTAAGAAGCACAACAGAAGCCAAGTCTTGCCAGAAGCATAGTGAGGAACTTAATGACCCCTCTTGTCTGCCTATGTGCTTAATATTAAGGGCCTCACATAGCTGCAGAGTTTGTAATTTATCTGTGAGTATTCGGTGTCTGGGGTATTGCTGCAGACACACACAGACGTGGCCACTTACTAAGCTTCCTCTAGAGTGACTTGTTAATGTTAAACCAGAAGAGCAGTGCAAGCCACTTTACCAGTAATATTCAGATAGGGCCACAGCCTGAAAGCAGAATTTCTTATAAAGGCAAAGGGAATCAATTAAAATTCATATTTCAGGCATCATAAGAAGATGCTTATTGATGGGTGAGTGCCAGAGAGTTTATTCACTGAGCGTGTAGTGCAGAGTTCCAGTTTCTGCACTTCATTCTTAGTTTATTCTCACATTGTATAAAATCTAATATCACTCGTGCACTCTCAAAGCCCAATTTATAAAGCCTGTGTTGTGCCTGGCTGGCTGTGCCAAAGGTCCCTGATGGACCAGGACCTTGAGCAGAGCCAGGCTCAGACTCTAAGCATGAGAAGCTAGGTGAAATAAATGGCCTTTTGTGTTTCCCTGCAGGTTTTCTCCTTGCCAAATTGTAGACCCATGCAGCAAGTTACTTTGTGTAGTTGGCTGGTGTAGCTATGAAAATCTGCTAGAGAATGGAAGCCTGTGTTTTGCGTAGTGCTTTAGAAACTCCACATTAGCTGTACTTTGGGATAAGCTTCACTGCTTTTTCATAATATAAAACTGTCTTTTGCCTAGCAGTTGGCTTTTAGACTTATTATGTTAGTTTGCTGTGGAGTTCTGGGTTTGAGCAGCATCCTGTGCCAGATCTTTCTGGCAGTTGCTGCCTATGCTCAGGCAGACCAGAATTGCCTGGGCTTTTCCCTCTCGCTTCTTGGCCCATCATTTTTCACGTTCTTGGTTCTGTGCCCTCTGCAATGGGCTCCCTGGTTTATTATTTCTCTTCGGTGGTGGCTGCTTCAGCCCCCTGCCCTTTAGGTTTCTCAGCAATGCCGATTCCTTTCTTCTTGCAAAGATTTCCTTCCGTTTTTTGGTTCTATCAGAAGAAAGCCACGAAAATCCCGGTGCTTATTCTTTCAAGTGCCAGAATATGCCGGCTAATTGAAAGGGAAGAAAAAGCGCAGCACTTTGCAACCACACTACAGCAGATCTCAGTTAAACAGATATGTGGTGTTCATAACGATTAGCTTTTTACAGTCACCATCGTGCTGATTTACTGCATTTCTAAAACATTTCTGGTTTAAGCAGGCAGCAGTAATTGGATTTTTTAAGAAGTCTTTTCTCAGAGATCCTGTTCACCAAGCAACAAGATGGTATCTTGTGCTAAAAGCTCACACAGAAGAAAAGTGTCATGCTGGGTCCTCTTTCTGTCAGACTATTTCCATATGGTTAGGCAGGTGAATGTTGAAAAGTTTAATATCTTTCTTCAGCGGTTAGGCAGGACAAATGCACACAGGCTGCTAAGGTGGCTCTTGCACCATCAATGCGGTTTCTGTATTACTAACAAGTTGAAGGGGTGGTGCCTGTTCATGGGAATGGGGTCCTGTGGAACAGCTCTTCAGCCTCCAGCAGCTTGGGATTAACATGTATTATATTTTCTGCAGCTATACAGTGGCTTTGCTTTTCTTCTACTCTGCTAATGCTAAAAAGAAAATAAATGCTGATGTGTATTTTGACCCAGATTGTAACAAAGAGTCTCCTTCAACACAACTGGGTTTTTTTATTGTCCACGTGAAGATGCGGGTGAATGCAAGAGGTTCAAACACATGCAAGAGAGTACTCACATTGTTAGCTTCAGGTCATTTGAGGTGTCAACACACAGAGAACAAATCTATGTGAGGTTATTTGCCCTACACTAAAAGGCTAAAACATTTGCCTCAGACCTACTTGCAGTGCTATGATATTTGCTAGTGAATTGATTAAAGCTTATTTGCTGTGATTTCCCAAGGAAAGAAGTAATAACATTATCTTTCTATAAGCTGAAACATGTGGCAGATAACAGATTTTAAATTAATTTACCAAAGCCTTAAGTTTTAGGTTTTCACTAGTGTTCTGGAATCAAAGATTTTCCCTATTGCCAGGGAGCTAAAACAGAGAATGCCCCCATTTATAACCCTCCTTTTCCAAATGGATCTCTACAGGAAGCACTAAGCACTGCAGCAAATACCTGTGTTCTAATGCATTCCCTTAAAAGTAAAGAATCAACCTATACTTGAAGAACTGACAAAGAAACAAATAACTACAGGAAATGCCCTTCTCATAAAGGAACAAGAAGAAAAGCACAAATGTTTTCGTAACAGCAAAGAGAGAAAGCTGTTTAACACTCCTCAATTCTGCGTAAAAGCCTTTGCAACGTCAGGCTGTTCTCAAACAGAGCTTGCGATCCACCCTGAGCAGCTTTGCCACCTCCTCACAGTGAGTTCCACCTAATAATTTTTTCGCTGTACGCTGTTTAATGTATCCAGAGCTGCAGCGCTGAACTGCTGCGCTGAATTGTGCAGTGAGATTGCTTGTGAAGACACTCAGTTTAAAGCCACGTTTTCAAAAGTACCCCGGTGCAGGGAAATGTAACATCCTAGTGAAGCAGAGCAATAATCCTGCCACAGACTGTTCCACTCTGTGTGTAATTTTATATATGAGATTATTGCATTCTACTACCTGCGGAATTTAGAGCTGCTTACACTGAGCACATCCTGTTACTGTGAGCAGGGTTCAGTGTAGATGGGCAGATTATTCAAAAGCCGGGAAGGAAACAGAAGAAGAGTTTGACTCAGGCTCACAGTGCAGATCAGTGGCAGGAGAACAAACAGGACCGTGTCCCATATCCAGTTCACACCGTCACTGGCTGTTGCTACCAAATTGTGATGATAGTGAAATAGTACATGGCACTTCAGGAGGGTAAAAACCTCTCAAGGTTTTGTCTTAAAATGAAATCCTAGGGTAGTCAGGTAACCTGTTAACCGGATTTAAACAGAGTTCCTTACTTGATAATGGGGGCAATCACAGGCTGTTACGTGATCTCCTTTGCTAAGGTACGTGTTGACTATTGAAGCATGTTTGCCAAATGAAAACCAGGGTTCCTCCTAATGGATGAACACTGAGGGTTATCAGTTGTGCTCGAGTGGCACAAAGAAGTGGGATGAAAGTTGCTCTGCAAGGAGAATCCTCTGCTTGACAGCAGCAAGTCCAGCTCAGAAATAAGAGCTCAGCGCTTCATCTCTTTCCACACACACAGAAAACATGAGCAGGTTTATTTCCCTGACTCTCAAATTCCTTGTGGTTCAGTGCTCCCTTGTTCAGGGACCAAACAACCAAAAAACCACACAGAACCAAATTAATCACTATATGGAACGGAATTAATAACACGTGGCACCCACCTTTAATAAAACTACACAAAGTAATACATGGAACCTGCATTTAAAGAAAAATAAAGCTACCTGTGTGCTGAAATGGGGGAAAAATCACTTGGCGGGGGGGGGGGGGGGGCTGATTTTGTGATTTCTGCCCCCCAGAAACTGTGGTGTCGGGCTGTGGTGTCACCGTGAGCATCGTTCCTGCGGGTGACAGTGACAATGTGTCCAGGTGTCCCCGTGGAACAGGGATCAGAGCATGTTTGGGGACATCGGTGTGTCCATCCCAATCCCAGCCCTACTGCCCAGTTCAGCACTCGTCAGGATGCTTGTGAATAATGTGATACCTACAGTAATAAATATGCTCATCTTTGGGGGTGTCTGAGCTTTAAAAGCTCCCTGTGCTGTGTTTTGGGGGACCTGGGGGTTGCGTGAAGCAAATGTCGTCCTCCTAGGCCGTCAGCAGCCCAGGGATTCCTTTTGCATGAGAAGAGGCAGCGCAGCAGATGGTGCTTCTGAGCACACGCTGGAAACCAGCTGCTCTCCTGCTTATTTATTTCTTCGCTTGCACAGCCAACCACTTTTGATTAAGGTAGAGGTGTAGAAAGAGAGATGCTGTAACTTGTCTTTTTCTTGTTTAATTCTGCTGCAAGGGAAGCACTAAGGTGCACCCCAAGCTTATTTAACACAGTGTTGGACAATACTAAAGCTTGTTGCTGCCCCAACCACCTTCCACAAGCTGGGGATGCACTATCCAGATAAGAAACATCAGGCAGAATGCTAAACTGGGGCTTCTGTACAGCTGGAGGAGGACAGGACTGGAGAATTACAGTATCACAGTATGTTTGGGATTGGAAGGGACCTCAAAAGATCATCTAGTCCAATCCCCCTGCTGGAGCAGGAACGCCCAGGTGAGGTCGCACAGGAACATGTCCAGGTGGGTTTTGAATGTCTCCAGAGAAGGAGACTCCACAACCCCCTGGGCAGCCTGTTCCAGTGTCTGCCACCTTTACTGAGAAGAGAAGTTTTTTCTCAAATTTAAGTGGAACCTCTTGTGTTCCAGCTTGATCCCATTACCCCTTGTCCTATCATTGTTTGCCACCGAGAAGAGCCTGGCTCCATCCTCATGGCACTCACCCTTTATGTATCTATAAACATTAATAAGGTCACCCCTCAGTCTCCTCTTCTCCAAACTAAAGAGCCCCAGCTCCCTCAGCCTTTCCTCATAAGGGAGGTGCTCCACTCCCTTCAGCATCTTCGTTGCCCTAAATTCCCTCCTTCTAGTCATTATGACCTGGCTAGAAATGGGTGAAAGCACCCGAGGGCCCCAAAGCAGAGCTTCTTATCAGCAGCGAGGGGCAGGTTGTGGTTGGGAGCTGCAGAGCTACCATGAGCAGCTCGGAGAAGCCACCAGCGAGTTCCCCAGCGCAGGCTGTCAGCTCATGAGCTTTCCTGGCAGATCCGCTCACCCTCCCAGCTTCTCCAAGCAGGCTGGGACTCTCTAATAAGCTGGGAGGCCTCTCAGCCCACACCTTGGCTTTGCCTACAAGTCAGCTCCCCATCTCTTTCAGCTCCCAGAAGAGTTTTGGTTCTGGGCTGGTTTCTTTAGTAGGTTCAGCATTCTGAAGCACCTCTCCCCTTCATTAGCCCATGTGCTTAGGTCAGTTCCAAGACATCAATAGGAGCCACATAGCTACAGTAATCAAACTAAAGACCTTTCCACAGCTTCAGTTACTTATCTTTATACTTCATTTCCCTCTCTCTCCTGCTGGGAGCCCCCCAAGTTCTCAGTAGCTTTCTCTGCAGCTCCAGCAGGTAGTGGCAGCCCATTCCCCTCCCTCCCTTATCCCCCTTGCAGCTGTACTCAACGCTTCATTTGAGGCAATGAAACTAACTTTTATTGACTTACAAATACAAAAATATACACAAAGCAATTAATTTGAATAACAAAACAAGAGCCCCTTGTTTACCAGCCTTCCCACACAACACCCACTATTACCATTATGCATTTATAAACATCTAGTGTTTTTATAATGTGTGTATTTAGTTTGATAGTAGTAATGCACTTATCTTGGGCCATCAGGCAGAACAAGTTATTAAAAGCAGGGGAAAGGAAGTCAAATAACGGTAGGAAGCACTAGGAAGAGGCAAATTTCTACATAGCACCTTTGCAGAGTTTCAAAAGGGAAACTATTACAGACAAACCCCCAATGAGCAGCAGAAAAAGACAAGCCAAATATGCACCTCACAAGTTGCTTGCTAAGGGAACAGAGACATTTAACCTCCCCTTTCCACCACTTCCAGAGGGAATACCCTCTGTACTGCACTCAGGACTGTAAGCCAGAACTATATAGTAGACATACTGTTTAAAGATGACAAAAAATAGTTTTCTCTTACTATACACAAGTCATACTTATCAGTCTTTTTTTGAGGGTACAGAACAGGGCACTGCAGTTCTTTTGCAGTCCACAGGAAGCCTCATTCTTTGCTAGTATTTGCCTTGGGCTTGACTTGAGCTTTTTCTGCAGGGGACCTGAGTTTCTTCAGCCACCTGCAGACAGGGCTCGGCTTGCACCTTGTTCTCCTGCGTGCCACCGAGGTGATTTCCGCTGTCACCTGCTCCGTCAGCGCATCTTCTGCGTCTCCAGCTCCTGTTGGGGTCTGCAGAGGCAAGTCAGTTATTGTCAGTCCTGTGGCTCCTTCGGCTTGCTGAGCTGCTGCAGGGCTTTCCTGAGCTGGAGCACGAGTCTGTGTGTCCGGGCTCAGTGTAACAGGCTTGTTTTCGGTCTCGTCTGGCTGTTCTGCAGAAGGCTGGCTCTGACCGAGGTCTGGTAGCTCTGTAGTTCTCACCATGATCTGTGCCACAGGCAGAGAGGATGAGCCTATTTCATTTTCTCTTCCTACATCTTCATTCTGCGTCCCTGTAGCAGTGTCTTGTGATTTCTCCTCTGGGGGGTCATTCTCACTGCTCCACAACGCAGCCCCTGGGGCTGCCCGGGCAGTAGGGGGATCAGCCGCTGGAGTTCTTGGCTCAGTTGTCAGCCTTTCAAAGTTGCCAGACTCTCCACAGCAATACCTCTCGTGGCTGATTTCATTCCCCATGATCAAGAGGTACAGCAATAGTCCTGCTGGCAGCCTTCTCCAGGGAACCTTGAGGCTTTGGGATAGTGAATAACTCTGGCACAGATAGAGCCTGTACTTATAAGCAGCCATGGAGCCACGTTTCATCCTCGTTACTGAGCTGATAGACCACACCTGTGCCAGTCATCACACCTGCAAGAAATTCATTAGGACTAACACCCTGGCCCTGTGTTAGAGCAGATTTGCTGCTCTAGCCCCGTTTTAGGCAGAGCATATAGATTTTTAAAAAATAGTTTGATATTTAATGCGAACATTTCTTTCCATTTTCCCAGACTGTTAGGAAGCTTCGAAATGTGAATTCATTGTTACCTACATCTGGAGCAAGAACAGGAATGTGACTTTGAGCCCTCCTGTATCTAAGCACTGTTACCATCTTATTTTTATTTTGACCAGAAAAGTGCCCCCCTAAAATGAAGATCAGATTCCCATTTCATTTCAGAGGGGGTTGGACATAAGTTGCAGGGTCTATTGGTTTTCAGTCAGCCTTGGTTCAAGGGACAGGCTTTTCCAGTCTTCTGATACCACTAAGAGCATTTAGGACATCAGTTACTCACCATGACTCCCAGCCAATACTGCACTTTGCAGTTATTAGTTTATATTAACAAAGCAAATACGTTTAGGTCTCCTCTTATTTCCTAGACCATTTATTAATTGTAGAAAGAAGTTCACATTTAGCCAGGGTTCACATTTAGCACAGACCTGGTAGGATGTGGGAGGAGGAGAAAGGAAAGGCAAATTGTCTGCTCTTTAGCAGATGATAAACGTGTGGCTTCAGGCCTTTAGCTCATGATTTTACTTAATTTTTAGAAACCACAGCAATGCCATCACTTCAAACTCAAATAATACTAAGATTCAGTATATTTCGGATGCAGAGAAAATTTTACCTCACGTTATGTGTATAGAGTGCCATTTTAAAACTACAGCATTTTAGGAAACAGGTTAAGTACTTTGCAGAGAAAGAGGAGAAAACTGTGTCGAAAAGGGAGAGACCCACATACATTTATTTTGCAATCTGTGTCAGGCAGATTAACTGTCATTGCTAGAATGAGGCAAACACAAGTTAAACTCGTGATTAAATAGCAACAGAAGAGCCCTGTGTCTGGCAGAGAAGCTCCAAAGTAAGTGTTACTTAAACCATTGCCAGCATCACGACTTCTCAGCCTTTATTTCCTATGCAGGGTGATAAGGCATCGCTCTCAAGCAGGGTAGCCAGTGACACCAAACCATTTCCCCGCAAGTCCCAGATCATTAGTTCCCTCGAATTGCTGCTCCTCTACAAATCTTGTGCCACTTTTTATAGCTAAATATTTAAAGTAAAATAGAACTGCCACACAACATGATACGATTATGGATGGCTCTGCAGAAACCTTCGCCAGCATAGCGTAGAATGAGAGGAACGACAGAAAAACAGATCTATAATTTAGGGATTACAGTTTTTAAAGTGAAGCTAATGGATCCAGAGCAGTTTTGCTGCGCTGTTTGAGCTGCTTTTATGGGTAGAATCTGTAAAATGTGTGATTCCATGCTGGTTAGACACTCGCTTACAAGACTGCATGAACTTAATCACTTAAAACTACATAGTTGGATGTAGTTGTAAGGATGGAAAAGCAGGAAAAACTAACCCAGCCATCTCTGCTGTGGGAGATAAACCACAATATGAAGGGCTAGAGAAAGATGCTCTTTGATACTAAAGCTAGCAAGAAGATATAGCTTACAAATAAATGAATGTTTTGTCAGGTTGACTTTTCAGACTAAGCAATTGCTGTATCAACAGCACTGATTTTGTGTAAATGAGTATAGCATGTGGTTGTGGTAGGGCAGCGTAGTGCTAGGAGAGGAAAATAACAGTTTATTCTCTGGTATATTTACATTTGTTACGTGTTGTCATCACTACAGAAGTGGTTCAAAATATGACAATTGACAGAGTCTACTGCTGTTGTCTGAGATGAGGTTTTATTTCTAGAGCTAGGGATAAATTACCCTAAGTACAACTACACCAGTTATTTTTCATGTGTAGGAAAATAGTTTCTCCTTACTCGTTTCATACTGTGAAATACAAACATCTAATGGGGAGAGAATCATGGAAGAAAGCAAGGAAAGTATTTTGTTTCTGAAAGCTAGGAAGGGATGCATCATCTAAAGTGTATCCAAACCAGCGTGGTCAGCAGGACAAGGGCAGTGACCCTTCCCCTGTGCTCTGCACTGGGGAGGCCACACCTGGAGTATTTTGTTCAGTTCTGGGCCCCTCCGGTCAGGAAAGAGATTGAAGTGCTGGAGGGTCCAGAGAAGAGCAACAAGACTGGGGAAGGTACTTGAACACAAGCCCTATGGGGAGAGGCTGAGGGAGCTGGGCTTGTTCAGTCTGGAGAAGAGGAGGCTCAGAGCTGAGCTCAGCACTCTCTAGAACTACCTGAAGGGCAGTTGTAGCCAGGTGGGGATTGGGCTCTTCTCCAGGCATCAGCAATAGGACAAGGGGCCATGGGCTGCAACTCTGCCAGGGGAAATTGAGGCTGGAGATCAGAAAGCAATTCTGTGCAGAGAGTGGTCAGGCATTGGAATGGCTGCCCAGGGAGGTGCTGGACTCACCAGCCCTGGAGGTTTGTAAACTCAGATTGGACATGGCACTTAGTGCCGTGATCTAGTAAACAGACTAGAGTTGGACCAAGGGTTGGACTCGATGATCTCTGAGGGCTTTTCCAACCCAGTCCATTCTGTGATTCTGTGAAATGTTTTGTGTTGAACAAAAATATTGAGCAACAGTTGCAGCCTTGGATAAGGGAAGTGTTTCTTTTTTGACCAGACGTTTTCAGAACTTTTTATTAAGTTTTGTAAGCAGTTTAAACAGTTCAGGAGAAACAGACTTAGTGATGAAGATAACGATGACTTTTTACAAAGGTGCTTCAACAGGAAGAGAAACATATACCGGACTTGCTTATAGCACAAGCACATGAATTCTAAAGAATTCCTGGGTTTTTACTTTCTCAGGTGTGGTCAGGTTGTGGTTTCCTGCTGAAAGACAGAAAACCTTATTTACAACAGTTAAACGCAAAGATTCCCAGCGTCAGGAGCTAAGATTTTCAAAAAGCCAAAAATTACATCACAATCTACACCATCTGCAAGACAGTTAAGTGAATTGGGAATGTTACTTTATGCTTATTTGCGGTGATTCATAGACAATTTACTAGTCAAAGACGTTGCTGCTTATCATCTTAAGAGGGCAGCCTAGAGCCTGGGAACTGAGCTGAGTTATAGTCACACCGCTGCATTATTAATAAATTCTCCAATTAGAACTTGCCTAAAAAGACAAGACAAACAGCAGTAAAAGGTATTAAAGCATTAAAGTGCTTTCATAACTTAAATCCCGTTCATCTCGCAGGAGTCATATTGGAAAGTTTCGCCTTGTATCTTGATTTTCAGCAGAATTTGAATACAGTGGGTCCAGATAGTGTGAACAGGGTTGCAAAGAAGTAATCAGGAGACCAGTAGCTTTCATTCTGAGACAACAGTATCAATATTCTGCACTTTACCCAAACGCTTTACAAGATGAAAAGGGCGAAAACATTAGTTTTGCCATTAGATTCAGCTTGAATATCAGAAATGAGGTAGAGTCTCTTCTGGCAATTAAAGCCATTAGAATTGCCAAAGCAAAAATCTTCCTGAGTGTAATTTCGGGTAGGGAAAACCAGATCAATGTAAACCAGGGCATCTGGAGAGTAAAGCTGGGCTTTGCAGTACCTGGGGCACATCTAAAGAAACCAGATTACAATGAAGGAAACAATCAGAACTGGAATTGATAAATTACAAGAAGAACCGCAGCTGTTGTTCTCATTTACCAAGAAGCATCTTACACTGCTAACACTCGGGGCACGGCAATAACTTCCGTCCCCGATTTCCTGCAGCGTTACAGCTGATAGATTATTCCCTTCTGCTACGCTTTTTCCCAGATTTGCTAATTTGAGTTAAATACTGAAATTCAAGTAAAACTGAAGTGCGACATCGTGCCACGTTTGTTCGTACAAAGCGATCACTTAACAGCAAGTGATTTTGACTGACGCACTAAGAGCTGTACAGCAGTCGCTCTGAACTGTGTTTGGCTATAGGGATGATGATTGTGAAACTACAGCCTGCAGTGTTATTCTGCATGATACCATTTGGGGTGAAAACTGATCCCTGTCACCCATTTGTTTGAGTGACAGCAACAGTGTCACATAATCATACATTTTATTGGGACTTTAGACTGATACCTTTTTACCTTAGTCTGTCCCTTTTAACTCCTTCCCTTCTGGCATTTAGCACTTCCCCAGCATGAGCACAGTGTGTGTCCCTTTCTCTCCCCTTTGGCTGTGATTCTCTTCTTGAATATTTCGTTCTTTCTGCCACCTTGTCCAACCCCCATTGGTTTTCCCAGGAACTGCAAAACAGAGCAGATGACGGCACCAGCCTTTTGAAAATACTTGGCAATTAATTACAGCTGCCGATCTGAATATCTCACAGAGGGAGAATGATGCACAGAAACTTCTGTTGCTCTTTCCCAGTGGTGTTTCTTTTTCTGCTATTTCCTCAGGCCTCCTAGTTCTCCTGGCATTGGTAAGGAGGAGACCACCCACCCACTAATTGGTAAAGGGAAGGTCTGTGTAAGGAGGCCATAGATATTCTGCCAGGCTTTGCTAGAGGCAACCAAGCTTGGGACAGCTTGTCAACATCATCAACTGATGGAGGCGCCTTTTGGATTTGGAGTAAGAGCCAAGGGGAACGAACATGTTCTCTAAGTGATGGGGGACAAGACATTTCTATGATCAGGGTCTCCATTCAGATTTGGTTGTAAGGGAATATATATTAAGGAATCCCAGCCTAAGTCAATAGGCTTGCAGTGTGGCAGCCTGGTTCTTTGATTCAAAGGAAATCATTTGGAGGGTACAACATCTTCCTGATGTGATTAAGCACATCAAGACAGTAAAACCAATCATCCTTTAAATAGATACATAGCTATCAAAATCCTCATATCCTGACTTGCCTTTAACTATATTTTTGCCTCCTATGAATGCTGTTATTATAGGAAGCATGCAAAAACACAAGAGCTGGAAATTGTTTCCTTAGGGAGGATCTTACTCTCCTTTGCATTGTAGTTTTCCAGCTGTCTAGTACAAGTCATTATTTCACTTCTAAATCCCCATGAGCTATAGCAGAATAATTTGGTGTTAAACCTTTCTTGGGTTGAAACACAGGGAAAAGAATTAGGCTGTGTTATTTTTCACATTCCCTTCAGCATCAGGTCATTTATAAATTCAGTGACAGTTGCTCAACTAGTCAGGGTTGACAGGAACACCCCCACTCTAAGCTGTATAAGTAGAGACCAGCATTGCACGTGTAGCAGCCTGAAACTTATTTATTCCTTGCAGCAAATCAACCACCAGAAGTTTCTCTTGTTGGTGGGAGTCTGGGGACAGCTCTTCCCATAGGTCTCCTGTCTGAGCTGGTTCACCTCTGTTAAAGAAGCACAAACCATAAAGCAGATGGACATTAATAAAACAACGTTTCATAGTAACGAGTGTTAAAATGCACCCATTTATTGATTCCAGTTGCAACACAGACTCCACTGTGCACCGAGCATTTCAACACGGTTGGTTTCAAATAGTAGTGACAGTCAGAGTGGGGTATACAGACAAGTATAATTAATATATCTGGCTTGTTTGTCAGAGAAAGCTTAACCCTGTGCAGTCACACATAAGGAGATAATTCTGAAGTGCATAGCCCTCGCCAGGGTACATGTGCATGTGGGGGAAAAAAAGATGAGTCATCCACAAAAATATACTCTTTGTACTGAGATAGACTTAGTTCATGTCCATACCCCCTCCCCCAGGACAGAAGGAAGTTGGTGTCACTTGCAGAAGACAATATACCAGCTTTATGTTTAGTATCACTTTTTAAAGCAGGCTTTACTGGCACCATGCTTTGTGGTCCTTTAGAGTACAGGCACCATGGGCATCTTAGTCCCTTGCAGGATGAAGGCAGCAGATTCATTTTGATTCTCTTGATGTCTCCTCATCATCACAAACCTCAGCCAGTGCTTCAGCTCGCTCTGGTTCAAAAGCATTTCCTTCTGTATCTTCAGTAATAGGAGCCTCTGTATCTGGTTCCAGCTGGAGATCAGGCGGGGCTTCAGTAGCACAGCGTACTTGCTCTTCTGCAGATCTCCGCACGCTCGTGGTGTCCTCTCTTGTCTCTGTAGCCTTTAAAGGCACCTCCGAGTCCTCCACGGCACACGAAGCAGCTGGGGAGTCAGCTGCCTCCTGCACAGGCACTTCCCCATGAGAATTCCCAACAGGAGTTTCCTCTGCAGCAGACACAACTCCAGCCTCTTGCTCTGCACCAGCCGGCAGCTCAGACTCAGCTGTATCAGAATGAACCTTGCCAGGCCCACCTTGGACGTCCGCAGACACGTGCACTTCAACCTTTACTGTAGTCTGTGTAAGGAGTGTCACCTGGTGATTCTCAGAGCCCAGTTGCTCGTTGGGTGCCCAGCTGCCCGGAGGATGCGGGAGAGCTTCACTCCGCCTGCCCTCCTGGCCTTCTGCTGTCCTCCATTCCGTGAGCTCCTGCTGCTGCTTCACGTCCGCAGTAGGTTTGGCTTCAAGCTCCTCTGACACCTCAATGTTCTGTGCATCTGCAGCGGTCACAGCGAGCGGGGCCTTGGTTTGTTGTGCATGCAGAGATGCAGCCTGCTTTCCTCTCTCCCTTTCAGCCTCAGCAGCAGATTCACTTTCAGGAGCATCCAACACCAGTTTTACAGCAGGAAGTTCAGGGGCTTTTGGAGTCCTTCCGATACGTGCTGAATGAACGTGGTTCTCCCCAGTCCACGTTGAGGCATCGCAGAACATACGCACGGTCTCCGAAGTCTTCTTTCCTTTAGCCTTATAAAGAGCAACTCTCTTTGGAAACACACTGAGCCGCTTGTTCTTGCCAAATATACCTCCCATTGCCAGAGATGAAAGGAGCAAGTCAACCAACCGCCTTCTTCTGGAGAAGCTGCCGCCCTGCTAGGAGCTGCACGCTGCTTGAAGAGGAGGAGGGAGCTCTGTCTCTTAATGAAGAAGCAGCTTCAGGCCTGCAAGACATGGATATTTATTAGCCCATATCCATTTGGGGGAGTTAGGTGTTCAATTTTCACATAGTAGTAGCTGTAGAGCATTGTCGGAGGTCACAGAAATGAACTGAAATGTAGGTGGAATTGCACATGGGTGCAGAGAGACCTTTTAAGAAATACTAGTCTGAGGCAGAGGGAGAAAACAAGACTACCTATCAGTCTCACCAGGCCACTCTGGCAAACAATTACAGCTTTTAGGAGCCAAACAACCACTGCCATTCACTGTCTCCCAGCAGGATGGCTGCAGTGCCAATGAGATTTCATTACACTACAGACTTGGGTAGCAAAGCTGCCAAGTTTCTTCAACTGTAGCCATTCCAGTTAAGGAACTGTTTAGACTACTAGTAATAGATAAATGCAGGAGGGAAGAGGAGCAAGGCAGGCTGGAAAAAGTTCCACATGAGTTTAAAATTCATAAGACACAGAATGGGTTATTCCTTGATAAGACCATTAAGAAAAGACTGAAAGCAAACCAAAAAGAACATCTCCCAGCACACAATAACTCTTCAAAACCAAGTAGCAAGGTCTGCCTTAAACACACAAGTTAGCAACAAGAAAATCACTTGTACTCCAAGACAGCCAGGCTCTAAAACCCCACACCATAAGAATCAAACAGTAATACAGCTGATAGACCCACAGACCACACAAAACCACACCATTATCACCCAGAGACCCATAGCCCACTCCTACCAGCACAGCTCCACAACCCCAGTGAACACCAGACACCTGTGGGACAAAGCCCCCAGCCTGGGGTTAAATAGCAGGAGGGGGTCACACACAATCTCTTCCCCCTTTGACTCCCAACCTTAGTTCCAGCAGGTTGTGAAGTTCCCTCACACTCTATTTCCTAATTTTCCCAGCTATTTCATAGTCATTGGAAACAGCACATGGCTGTACTTCCTAAATGCAGTTGATACACGATTAGCTCCATTGTGGTCGTTTGATAATTGGGAGTGACTACTTAAAATAAAGGTAACGACTAATGTGGTGCAGTCATGGACAAGGAAAACTGACCACTATTTATAACTCACAATGGCAAGCAGCAGAATAACAGCCGTGCTGCAGGTGATGTATGAGCAGTCCTTTAATTTACAAATGACATGACTGAAGTTATAGTCTATTGTATTATTTTCTGTTGAGCAGTTAGGGGTGAAAAATTATCCCCCTTTTCCACTCGTGTGCTGTCTGCAACTGGTCGAGTCGTGCAGTTTGCTATTTTACAGTGCTTGCTGATTATTTTAAGGTTCCCAGCCACAGCTGATCACCCTCTGTAGGCATTAACATTCCCTGGTTATGGTTACTGGCTGGAAGCGAGCTGTGATGTTAAATAGGTCATATGGGCAACACACAAAAGCAAATATCCATTAAAAACACACTAATCCCAGAGTCATCAGCGTAAAGGCATATCCGAAATATCCACTGCCAAGAGCAATGGATCTGAACAAGACTAAAAGGATCAAAATAGCTGGATTCCAGCCTTCTCTTTTTTCTTGCATCAAACTCCCTCAAACCTACATTTTTTGATGCCAATTGTGGTTCTGAATCCTATACTTTGCCTAGCTGCTATGATTCCCTAATGCAGGCAACGCAGGAGTGTTTGGCGACCAGAACACGACAGCATCCGCATCTTGCCTTTTAATGTGGTCCAACATCTGTTCTGGGCGATAATAAACGGGTCTCTGCATCTCAGTGCCCGCACCCATCACACATTTACACTGGCTGGAAGGGTTTCCCTTCACGTCTGGATTTTGTTTACAAGAGCTTTTCAAAACCTCTTTTGTATACCTCTTACTGGACTTCAATGGAACTGAAATGCAGAGGTAGCTCATGATTTCTCTGACTGTTGGGAACTTCTTTGAAGTTCATCTGTGATCTTGGTGACAATACGTAGACAATGTCACAGATCAGCAGCTGAAAAACTCTGGTGGCTTTAGGGACATGAGTGCTTTGCAAAACAATATAACTGGAAGGAAATGGTGCATCCATAGCTCGGCACTCACTTGTGCGAGATTTTTGAGACCTTACCTATGTTAAAAGCACACAGCTTAGTTTTGAAAATGCTACAAGAACTTCTGAGTTAATCTGTTGATAAGTGGGGACAGAAATCACTATTGCAAATCTGGTAGATATTTATTTCAGTGGTGAGTACAATGGGAAGATGCGTAGTCATCAGATCATCACTAGGTGGTTGGAATATTTCTGAGCTTCAGAGTGTAAAATGTCTTACCCTCATTTAATTGTGAATAATTGAGACATTCTAATAATGAAGTCCAATTTACACCCATTTGAAACAATCTGCAAAACCTCTTGCACATGAGACGCTACAAAAGATGAGAATGTAACACAGAGAAGTGAAGGAAGGAAAATCTTACTGCCAGAGCAATCACATCTTCTCTCTTGACTGGGTTTAGTATTTGTTACAGAAGCATTTTCTGATCTCTGCTGCTTTGATGTATTTAAAAGCACCGTTCTAAAAAACCCATACACTTTATTTTTTCACACAAGTAAGAAAACCCCATAGACCTTACAAAGAGCTTGGCTGAGCTGTCAGCTCAGAATTGTGTTGTGTGATTGAACGCTGTACAACAGGACCATTACGAAGCCATTTAGATGGCACCGTTGCTTGTAAGGAGCACGTTGCAGTCACTTCAGAACATCAGTCTTTGTATTTTTCTTTTATTGCCCAGAGTCCAAGCTGCTCCCTCTTACCAGAACTGTCGCTTCCAGTTCACAGGGCAGGGCCTCGCAGAACACAGAATGTGGCACCTGGATACACGGGATGAGCCGCCCGGGGGCTGCTCTGGCTCGTCACCCAGCAGACCCTGCAAGAGAACAACAGGCTGCGCTTGAACATCTCCCCTTCAAAGAACCAGAAGGGCTTTCTGACACCGAGCTCTGCAGCACAGCTTGGATGCCAACACTTAGCTTTTCCAGATGGTACATGACATTAACTTTAAAGTTTTTACCTTCTTCCCCTTATTTCCGGGCTAAGGAACCACCCACCGACAACTTCAAATGGTGAAGAAAAACCTTCTGTAGTGCTCTTCCTTCTTTTAAGCCTGCTTAATAGAATTAGCTTATCAGCACATAGGCAGGCAATGTGATTGAGGCTGATTTCTCTTAGGGCTGCCTCCTGAAGCCTCTCGCCCGCCTGCAGTGATGTTTTGTTACTGGGGAGACTGGGAGAAAGAGAAGCAGTGAGCTCGCCCAGTTCCCTGCAAGGCAGCCCTTGCACACGGCATTAACAGTGAGGGCTGTGGGACTTTTGGCAGAACAAATCAAGCCAGATGAGCAAGTTTAATAAGATGAGTCCTCAGTAAGCTTTGCAGAAATGTTTTTATTTAACAGCTTCCCCTCTCCTTTCAGGCCCAAGAAGCCCATTGTTTAATATCAGCGTTTCTCCTTTGACGTGAACAGGCACAGGATAGTTTCAGTCATGTTCTATGCTCTCGTTAACACTCCACAATTAAAACATATTCAGAACATGGGGTTTGCCATGATCTTAAAATATTTTATTGGTAGTACAAAGTTAGGAACATTAAAAGTCAGTAGATTTAAGCTACAATACACTGACTTCTGCATTCTGATCAAGATTACATTTCTTTATCTTCTGCATAAGCAGTACAGATTACATGAATGCTTCCACTGTTACAAGAGATACAAAGAACAAACCACAATTAGTATTTCATCACCTTCCTGTGAAAATATTTGTTCAATAGTAATAATAAACCAGGGACTACCACATGTACAAGAGAAATATGTAGGGAGGTAGTTCAAACACTTGATTGCTTTGAGGTAGCAAGGGAAGTGGCTGTAACCCCACAGAAAAGACCTGACTGTGGCAGCTTAGAGGAGCATTTGTCTGCTCCATTCCCAGACTCTTAGGACTAAGAGATGAAACCTCACATCACCGTACCACACCAGGGAAGACAGAGCCCAACCTTAGTTCAGTGAAATCACAGTTAAAGTCAATCAGTTCTCTCCAAAGCATGATCTCCTGGAAAAAGAAAACAGGTACTGAAAATAAGAAACAGAACTCTGACTAAAGTATAAGTCAGGAGAATATCCGGAAAGGTCTACTGCATACGTCACATCTCTGTTTGGCAAGACTGCTCTCTGAAGTCCAGGACACGCTTTGAAAAATCCCAGGTTAAACAGCTTGAGTTCATCACTTCCTGCAGCTGAAATTCCTAAAAGCAGGTACATTGACCTTGCCACTGAAACCAGCATTAGACACCAAGCCGTTTGATCCTCAGGTCTCTTGAGCTTCAGCATCTTCAGCCTCTATTTCTCTGCTACTCCAAAGCACTTCAGATAGCAAGGGTGCCAGATCTAGGAACTCAGCTTCTTGCTTTACAGCTACCCCAACACAAGCTGGTGGTTCCTCTGGAGGCTTTGCTGTTGGCTCCATGATCCCAGGCTGTGGCTCTGCCTCACTTGCTGCAGCGTCTGCATCGCCTTCCCTGCTCTCCTGCTCCGGTTCACAGGTGCCTCCATTGCTTGGCTGGTACAGAACCGCACTGGGTTCCGCAGGCTCTGCACAGCGCCCGCTCTCCATCTCCTGCACAGCTGGCACACCAGACTGGGTCTCTTGCTCTAAGAAGTCAAGCAGCAGGTTTGCTGGCTCTAGAGATTCCCCTTCTGGATAGAGGGAGTACCAGGGCGTTGCACCAGTAGAGTACGCCTCAGCCATACCATTTGCTGTGCCTTCCGAAGGATCCACTGTCTGTGCAGCCTGCACACCTAGTAGAAACGCTGTCTCAGCCAGAGATGTAAGCTCAGCACTCTTAGCAGGCAGAGGGCTTATTTCAGCAAGATCAGCCCTGCCCATCTCCACGTGCTCAGCAGAAAGGGAGGTCTCTGACTCCTCTGGCATCTGCAGAGAACACAGCGGCAAGTTTCTTCCTGCAGGACTCTCTTGGGTCTCTGCAGGAGGCTTGATCTCACAGCCTTGGCCAGCTGCAGTTTCACTCACGATTTCTATGAAGCTGAGAATATGTCTTTCTTGGAGAGTAATTCCAGCACAGGCGCTGCCCTCGCTGCCAGCCGCTGCCTGGTCATCACGCTGCCCTTTGTCTGCACAAAGCACAGCACCCTGAGCTGCGTGTGCAGCAGCCTGGGCCTCAGACACAGCTGGTATTTTCTCTTCTGCATTACCCATGTTCTCTTTCTCTTGCTGCTTGTCTGCTTGAGTTAAAGCCTTAACTTCTCCTTTGTTCTCACGATCCGCAGGGGTCACCAACAAGTCCGTGGAGTCCCAGGCTGTCGTTCCCATGGGACCTGCAGCAAAGCAAGGCTCCGTGTTCACCTCCTCAGCATCAGCCAGTGGCCATCGGTCCTGGCTTAGCGACTGCACCTCTTCAAAGCCTTGCTTAGAGGCTTCCAGGGCTGGTTTGGAAGGCTGCTTATCGATGCAGACCTTGGGGGAAACACCGATGTGCAAAATCGGCTTGGTCTCACTGATCTCTTCATTTGCTTCCTCCGCCGCCTCTTTATTACATCTCCCGCAAGTCACGCAGCAGATGCCCTTGCTGAAGTCGTTCCCCATGTTGCCACTCAACCTGCAAGAAAGAACAATTTATTATAACTTGCACGGTAATGTTTCTTTGTACACCAGAGGTTTGTTGGCTTTGCTCCTGCAGAGCTCTGTGCGCTCGCAGACAGACTGCGGGGTCCTGCACAAGAGAACAAGCCACCCCTTAAATCAGAAGCTGCGCTGAGTTTCATCCACCAGAGAATACGTTCCTACCACGTCTTGGGTGACTGTTGTTAAGGTAGAAGTGACAAAAGAAACACTACACAATCAAGCAGATTAACAGTAGATTTGCAGCACTAAAGCCGTTCAGTATTCTGAACTCCACACTTAATCACAGATTCACGTGTCACCCAGGTATGTTTATTAATTAGCAAGGTGGCTATTAACACCAAGGAGTAGCTGGTGTTAATTCTATGGTGTAACACAGCTGAGGTGCAGCATGTTTACAAGGGCAGCTCCTTGAACTCGAAGAGGAAATCAAATTTTCACTTTTAGTTAGAGTCCCTAGAAAATAATGACAAAACCAACCAAGCAAAGAGTTTTTGTTAATTAGGATGAAAGGCTTCAACTGCCCACAGTTGTTCTCTACAGAGGAAAAATATTTCCTTTGAGTTGAAGCCACATGGGTTTGTTTTCTTTCCACAACAAGTTTGTTTCAGACTAATCAAGACAAACCCAGCCACGCTATAATCCATTAATTATACCATGCACCCAGGCCTAAGTATTTTGGAGCACCATGTTTTCTAGCTTAAAAACAAGCACTCAGCCTGTCCACCAGGAGCATTATATTTATGAAAGCTGTTAGAAACACAAAAAGCTTGAGACATTAAGTTAAGCAAAGTACCCCTAAGTACTAAAATATTTCAGAAGTTTAAGCTTATTTTCTGCCTTGCTATTGAACCCCAACAGACCACTGTGTAGAAGAACCAGCATTCCCACTACTTAGTTTCCTCCAAGTTTCTATGTTTGCACTTTCTTTAAAAGAAATAAGAGAAAGCAGACATCCAATACTCAATAGAAATTTAAACCCATAGACATACTTTTATTAGAAGAAATGTCAGGTTTGAATGACACTACCAGCATTTAGAAAAAAGCCCCACATGCTACAATTTTAGGACCAAAAGTGAGCTAAAAACCACACAAAATGATCCCAACCTCTTCAAATTTATACATGTCCCCAATACACTTATTTTAACAAGAAAAACCATAATTAACTTACCGAAAACTAGAGTACTGGATTGAAGATCTTAAACTGGAATAGCTACTTACCAGCCTATGGCAAATAAAAACACCAGAAACCAACAAAAACCTCCCAGATACTTCTTGGACCTCAAGCTCAACTTAAATAGTACTGGGGGCAACAGGAAAACACGTCCCCCAGCTCCTTGAACATCAGTTCCCCGAATCTTTAGTTCCTCCCATTCCCTTCTGGGAACAGCTGTTATGGGTTACATCCTTTGTTTTACAGGCTTAGGTGTTTTTATTGGCCATTTCATGTTGCTTTTTATCAGAGAGCAAAGTAAAAATAAAATGCAGCTTTTGTTTGTTGTAAATGAGTGATCACTAGCAATATAAACACGCTGTTGTAAAGCACGACAGGCAGAGGCACATGCCAGAGGGTGGTTTTTGAGGCTGTGTTGGGCACTTTGGAATTTTCTTCCATTCCATCTGCAGAGGGAGCGACTTCTGAGGTGTTGGTGGCTTTGTGACAGTGGAAACGGGGTTGAGCTGCCTGTAGCACCCATCTCACATTGTTAGTAGGCTCTGAAATACTAGCATGAGGCTCATGCGTGTATGAAATTAAGAGCCAACGCTTGTGCAGCAGATACAGACACAGGAGCAGTGACCTCCCTGTACCCAAGGCCCAGCGGCTGATGCAGGAAGAACAAATAAAGCAGGAACAACCCCAGGTTCCAGTATAGGTTGGGAAATTACATATTAGAGAGCAGTGTAGGGGAAAGGGACCTGGGGGTCCTGGTGGACAACAGGATGACCATGAGCCAGCACTGTGCCCTTGTGGCCAGGAAGGCCAATGGCATCCTGGGGTGTATTAGAATGGGGGTGGTCAGTAGATCAAGAGAGGTTCTCCTTCCCCTCTACTCTGCCCTGGTGAGACCACATCTGGAATATTGTGTCCAGTTCTGGGCCCCTCAGTTCCAGCAGGACAGGGAACTGCTGGAGAGGGTCCAGCGTAGGGCAACAAAGATGATTAAGGGAGTGGAGCATCTCCCGTATGAGGAAAGGCTGAGGGAGCTGGGGCTCTTTAGTTTGGAGAAGAGGAGACTGAGGGGTGACCTTATTAATGTTTATAAATATATAAAGGGTGAGTGCCATGAGGATGGAGCCAGGCTCTTCTCGGTGGCAAACAATGATAGGACAAGGGGTAATGGGATCAAGCTGGAACACAAGAGGTTCCACTTAAATTTGAGAATAAACTTCTTCTCAGTGAGGGTGACAGACACTGGAACAGGCTGCCCAGGGGGGTTGTGGAGTCTCCTTCTCTGCAGACATTCCAACCCGCCTGGACATGTTCCTGTGCGACCTCACCTGGCCATTCCTGCTCCAGCAGGGGGATTGCACTGGATGATCTTTTGAGGTCCCTTCCAATCCCAAACATACTGTGATACTGTGACATCTGTATTTTCTAAGCAGGTCCCTGCACTTCGTGGATCTCCGCGCTGTGACTGCAGACAAATATACATCTTTTGAGGGCTTCTCTTCACCTCAATGTTCAGGTTGAAATGGAGGTTACGGCTGCATTTCCAGCCCATGTGGAATTTTTCCTCTGTAACACCTCTCGCCTGCCAAGCAAAGACCAGATCTGCGTCCTCAGTGTTAGTCCTGTCCTGGGAGATCTCACCTGAAGAACACATCCCTAAGAGGGCACCCTGCAGGCTCTTATATAACTGCACTTTTGAGCATTTTCATAGTTCTTTTGCTTAGTGAAGAACGTGGACGCACCCAGAGTGACCCCGACCGGGCTTTGCAAAGTGCTGAGTTGATCCTCCCTCCCAGCTTGTTCTTCACACATTTGTCACACCACAGCTCTTAAACTGTCAGAGATGCCTTCCAGGTGGGCAGAAATTCTCCATCTTCTCATAATGGGCTATTTTTACCTCCACAGGGTGATACTTTTCTGGAAGAGCAGGTGGTAGTTGGTTCAAAGCCAGCACAAGGTACACAGCAGCACCAGCAATACACACATTGCTGGTGCCTGTGAAGTCAGGGTGTTGATACATTAACACTGAACAGACCCATTCCATTAATGCTAAATAATAGTGCTAAGATAATAGACAGAAAAAAAATGGCTTGTTATTTATTGCTCACCCTCAATCATGGTTAATAGGGAAAGGTGTTCAGTGGGGCAACATCCACTTCCCTCCAAATAAAACCTCCACTTACTGCACATCTCCCAACATCGAGCAGCGATGCTGCGTGTTGGGTGTAGGGATAATTCCACATATCTTAGTAAACAGATAACAGACACACCACACTTGTTTTAATATCAGAGTTGCAGCTGAAGTGTAACAATGATGTAATTATGTTGTATAAATAAACAGTAAGAAAACTTTATTACAGGATTGGAAAAAAACTTCTCCTTTGGGAACAAGAATTGATGCACAATTAGGAGTTCTTGCCTTCAAGGAGACAGAGCACACAAACCACCTAGAACCAAGGGCAGATGAACTCAGTTTGTGAACAGAAGCATCCACAGAACATACACACTGTATATGCAGCACAGCCAAGCATATTTAAATACAAAACACCGTTACATATTTATTAACCTGGAAATAATCACATCCTACAACTGCACATTTAAGGAGGCAGAGCTGCAGTGTCACCCCATGGGAGAATCTAGGTGTAGTTACAGTTTTATTACAACCATTTCATTTTATTGTTGACTGCTGAAATCCATGACATTTTGCACATCTATTTGTACTCCAACCACTTATTTCTACAGCACAAGGGACACTTTTTTATGACAGTCCGCCAAATTTTATGCTGCTATAATGCAGGTTAAGGGTCAAGGCTCTCACTGATCACACTGGAGTCCTTCCCAGCACTCTCTTCACTCCGGCTGCACACCATCATTCTCTTCCCCAGACAGGAGGGTCACTGCAAAAGCTCCTGTCATATTTTCACATTTGTGTCTCCCTGCAGCATCGCAGACTCTTCGAATCTCCTCTTTGCTCTCCATCTCAAGCTCCGCTTCACAACTTTTAACTCAATGTAGTCTCAGCTTCACAGGGGAGACCTGTTTATTGCAAGTAACCAATACAGCAGTTTTACAAATGTCTGATTGCTGAGAGAACAGTAAAAATCTTCCTTGCACTATATTTGTTGCCCACTGTTTCAGTATGGGAGCAGCAACACCCCTGAACATTCAATCAGCTGTAAAAGTATCTTAACTGCACTCAACATAGAAGAGAGGGGTCTCAGCTGAAGCAGAGCAGCTTCTGGTGACCAGAGCAAGAATTAGTCCTCATCCACACAACCCCACACCCTGAGCTCAGCCCACTACTTCTCATGTGTCTGAACATGTGCTCAATGCCATTTAAAAATGTTTTTACATTTATGTGCTTGTGACTCATATTTAAATATTGTAACTGCTTTATGAGTTTTGACATGTTAAAATACTAAAATAAACAGTCATTTTATGCCTTTCCTTAGCCTTTATGCATACTTTTGCATTTGTAGCACTGGAAACACTCTGTCTGGTAGAGGCTAAAGCTCTTGTTTGCATATACAAACATAGAATATAAATGGCTATTAAAAAACCCCTGGTTTTCCCAAGTATTTCACTTATGACAATAGAATACACATTAGTTCTAGACATGTATGGAGTGTAAACATACTGAACAAATATATAATTAAAGCAACTAAAAAAAAAAGAGAAAATATCTTACATAGCATCTGGAGAAGCATAAAAATAAGGCACTACAAAGCATTATTAGCATATAGCCCAGAGCCAGACCACAAATGTAACTACAATGGTGTTAACTTCAGGAAAAGGCACCATTATAACCTTCTTAAGCAAATATATCTTCTGGTGCTGGCCACCAAGACCTATAGCCCTCAAAACAGCCCAAAAACATTTTAAAAGCATATTTTTTAGGCCAAAATGCAGGGCAATCTGGGTCATGGGTCCCTCAGGGACGCCCGCAGCCGCCATCTTGCCCAGCAGCACTCCCACCCCGAGAACGCGCGAAACAAAGCCAGCCAATCCCCGGCCGTGTTTGTAGGCGCGCGGGGCCCAGGGAGGGAGGGGCCACTTCCGAGAGCCCCCGGAACCGTCTGGTAGGTGGGCGGGGCGGCACACGCGCGCGGCGGCCGCCTGAAGAGCGGCGCTGTGAGGGGAGCGGCGCGAGCGCTGGGCGGGAAACTATTAAATAGGTTAAAGTGTGCCTCAAAATCGAGGGGTTTTTCCCTTTTGAAGATTCCTTTTAAGCACGTGTCTTTTTGTTACGTTTTCCTTTCCATTTTACGTTTTCTGCTCTTTATTTGAGGGGTTTTAGGTAATGGAAAAGAAGGTAACAAGTTGTTAGGAGGTGGCTGGGAGCACCTGTGGTGAAATTTGGTCCAGCTGGGCTCATTTTGCTACAGAGCGGAGCAAAGAGAAGCTCATTTAAATTCCAAAGGTAGTAAGCTATACTTGTTTGTGATAAATACTTCTGCACATTGTATGGGTGATTCTGTTTCTATTACTTTAACTTTTTGTTTTTATCTGGTGTGTTTATCTTGCAGTTATTAGATAAGGATCTTTTCTTCTATATTGAAGAAATTTCTGGTTTAGAGGTGGCTCAGTGTTGCAGGTTAATCAACTGAGCAAGCAGGTAGATAAGGAAATTACTTGTATATGAAACTGGTACTATTTATTTAGTCACTATAAATATGTAACGGTGGCTTTTTATTTAGCTAAAATTTGTACTCGTAGGTGGTTGTATGTGTAATAACTGAAGCAGTTCTGATAGGGGAGAAAAAAGTATGTTTGAAGCTCAGTTGAAGCCAATATAGGGAAGAAGAATATAGGTGTTGATGTTAATAATTATGCACTGGGGTTTGCTGATGATGTTAAGAATGCAGGGTCAGGCAGACGAGTTAGAGAAATAATATTTATTGTCTAGGAAATGAAGTAAGCAATATATTACTGGTTTAGCTGCATCAGATGAAAGCTGGGTTATGTTCATTGTCCTTACAGGTGGTTTTCCTTAATTTCAGTTCAACTCGGGGAAGAAGAACAGTCTGAACTTGGCATAAATGCAGAGAGAGGATGTAACAGTGCAAAAGAATACTTAATAATTCTTTTACTTCTAGAACTGCTGGAGATGGATTTAAAACCTGGGAGAGGGAGTTGGAGAGAGTGCAAGTTCAGTAAAAGTAAATCTCCTTGGAGTAAGGAAGTTGAGTGACTGTCTCTCTTATTTAGAAGCTGGTAAGTTGGATGGTAGGCATGAGAGCACTGTCCAAAGACTGGAAACTGGTGTATAACTAACCTTATCTGAAACATCAGGTGGGATACTGAATTTGGCAAATGCCGGGATATGGGTGGTGAAGAAAATGTCTTCCAAGAACTCCTAGGGATGGCAGATGTTCTGAACTTGTTCAGTGCACTTCTGTGAGCTTAATAAGCTTGGTTCATGCCTGTTGAAGCCTGGCTTTATCTTTTACTTCTGTTAAGGAGTAGAATTTGTAAGATGACTTAATTTATTTTGGTTTTTCAAGTCACAAGGTTATGGAGTCTTTTTGTGGAATAGCTTATGGAGTGGAATTTTTGTGTGTGCTTTTAAGATGTAATTAGGCAGTTAGTTCTGGACCTAAGATCAAAGGGTTTGCCATGACAGTATCTCTCCCTGCTCTCTGTGTATGCCATAATTGAGGCTTAGGTGGTGAAAGTTGAAAGTCTCTTTTGTTCTGATTTTGAAACATGCATTAAAATAAATTATGTATACATGTCAGAAACTTAATGCTTGTATAAGCCTCATGTACGTGCGCAAAGCAGCTGCCCTGTGTACAGACTAACAGAGCGTTATGCACTGTAAACAGTTCTTCTGCTGGAGAAGAGGCCACTCACATCCTAAAAATGGACGTTGCATTTAATTAACATATGCTAGTCAAGCCATACATCAAGTTGTGAAATCAATACAGCTTGTAGGACAAAAAGCGAGTGCTTTTTGAGCCAGCAAGGAAAATCAAGTTTCATCTTAAAGAGTTGCTTATTGCATGTAATTAACCTAATGTAAATAAATCTGCAGAATATTGCTTGTTTTTTAGCCAGAAACTCCTTTAACTGGAAGGTATGCTGTCAGCTGTAGGCTTTGAGAGGCGCACTAAACCAACAGGCTTGGACAGATAAATCTCTTGTGTTACTGAGAGATCATTTTCTGCTAAATAAATGAGTTCTATGTTGATTTGTCCCCTTTCTTTTTGCAGCTGTCACTGCAGGGTGTGAAGTTTGTTGGAAATTTTGTCCCCTGGCTTCTTGAGCTGCTTTTTATCTGTCCTGAGATGCTGCTTTTAGAGCTGCAAGGGGAGCGAGTGTCAAAGAACTTCAGTCTCTTGGAATGAGGTATGATAAATGCTGGGGATGGTGAGGGATGGGGAAGAAATGGGGCATGAGGTGCTCTGCAGGTTGTTTTAATTTTATTAGCAGTGAATTGTTAACCAGCTAAATGCTAAGGGTATGCTACAATGTATGTGTATGCATGTAAATATATACAAGAAACCTTGCAGTCTTGTCAGAAGTTTTCTCATGTGTAGAGAGTTGATGGAGGTGAAGGAAGCAGTAAGTCCTGAGCCAAGTATTCAGTGAAAGTCTAGTCAGAAGTAGTGAGGCTGTTCTTGTACCTTTCCAGACTACCTGCCTTGTTTTCAGAAGTTATAAATTGGGAAATTTCCAAATGCTTGACTTGACAATGTATACTTGTGTGTGATAAGCTTATGTCCTTGTTCTGTGTTTTGCAGTTTGAATACAGATTAGTCAGTTTTGCAGAGCTTTTAATGGAGCTTTTTAATGAAGTCCTGGTCCTGCAGAGAACTTGAGGCATTCTGCATGTAATTTTCTGCTCCCTGTGTGACTGAAACTGCAACAAATACATCAAGGTCTTTACAGAGATTCAGGAAACAAGCTGGAATGGCCAATAGAATGGCCTTTTCCTTTGGACTGCCTTGATGCAGTGAGGGAATTCAGGTTTTGTCACAAAAAATGAGTGCTTGCTGTATCTGTGGTTCTTCCTTGAGAGTTGAGTCCCTTTCTGGGACACAGCTGCTATGCGTTGCTTTTTGTGCTGTAGACTGTGGAACAATGATTGAATGCTAAAACTTGCTATTAGTTCAATGTTTTTACATGCATGAATGGACAACATTGTGTCTCTAGTACCAAATATTTGGGGACCAGGTAAGGTATTGTACAAATGATTTGATGTCTATCTTGCTACACATGATCATTTAATAGGGCAATTACTGGGAAAAGTGTACACTGGAGAGCAGCTGCAACTATCTAGAAACTTTTTCTTAATACATACTCCTATTCATTTATGCTTGTGGAGACGAGAACCAGTCTGCTGCAAAACTTTGTAATGTAATGCAAGCCGAAGTGCTAGAGATGTTGAGCTCTTTGCAGCTCATGACAACGTTTATCTCCATGTTAGGAGCTTTAGTTATGAATATCATACAGTGTTGGAAGATAGGCAACAGTGAAACATGAGAAATACTGGCTATGATAATAAAAGACCGTTAAGTTAGAGTTGATGATTTATTTTCTCATACAAACTGTGTACTTGGAGGTGTAGGGCTTGCTGCTTTTCCCTTTTTACTGGTTTGAATCAGAGTGGTGTCTTGGGGTTTTTCTAGTAGGGTGATGATGTTTCTCTGTTAATAGATTAAGATGTAGGCTGGAATGGAGGTTTTCAAAAGCAGGATGTAAATGGTACATGGAAGACATACAGTTGATAGCTCAGAATCATCTGTCATGCTGAAAGCATTAACATTCTGCGCACATGCAACTGTGGAAGCTCTTGCTGGGAAGGCAAGCCCTCAGAGGATACCTTCAGCAGCCTCCACACTAAGGACTTCAGATGCCCCTTAGGAGCCAGAATTTAAGTGCTTGATTTAAGAAACCAAAATTTGATTAAAGTACTTTAAACAATGGTAAAGAACAGTGTGTTCATATTGCAGAATAGCAGCTATGAATGAAACTACTTCATTGAGATGAATGTTCCATACAAGTGTGGCATTTATTGACAAACTTTAATTTGCTTTTGAAGGACACAATTATAGGTGTTGACCTACGTTTTCTCCTTCAAGGCACTTCATAAGTAAATGCACATAACTGCAAAGGCTCTATACCTCAAGCAGCCATAGTTTCAGTAAATGCACTATATATTTTGTTCATCTGTGAATAGTAATTGAGTCCTGGACTGCATTTATAGTGCTGAGAGAGTAATACAACTACCATGATGTATAATAATGCTTAAGAGCTCCAGGGAGGCTCATTTACATGATAGTGAGGGAAATGGTCTTGCCAGGAATAAGAATTAAGAGGCTGATATTGTGTGAATTACAAAATGATTTTCAGGTGGGCAAAGTCTGAGTGAACTGAAGTTATGGAAAAGAGTGGTATAAAAAGGCATTTAAAATGCTTATGAGAAAGATGGGTTGGCTTCTGTTTCTTCTGTGACTTAAAATAAGGAGGTTCTCTTCCTCTGTAGCTGCTTGGAAGAGACATTAAATTAGCCTTAGGATAACTGGGTGCTGCTTTCATTTCTGAAGATCCTGACCAGCTGCTTTTACTTAAGAAAACCCAGGTGCATGACTCCACTGGAAAATGCAGAGTCTTTTCAAGCCTTGATGTGGGAAGGAGGAATTTGTGTGTAATGAGTTTGCATTTGGTAGGCACAACTTGGTTTTTACTTATCCACCATCAGCTGTATGTCTGATTTCTTTTGTTTTGCTTTGATAATCTCAGTTTGTCTTGTCCAAGTTCAGACTTGTTGATAAAGGACTTGAGAGTCTTCATAGGTTTGATGAATCAGAGTGGCAGTGGCTCCTTCTCAAGCAGGAATGATACCTTGTGGAATGCGGAGCAGCATCAAGATGGCTACATCAGTTTCTCTGGAAATGAGGGTGGTTTTTTTCTGGTGATTTCATGGGTGTATTACAAAATGAATTTAATGAGTCTGGGCATTAGCCTACTGACCAGGCCATGATGTTCCTGACCCTGCCATTGAGATACTTTAAACTTAAAACCTCTTGTTACCTAAAATGTTGATTTAAGTGCAGAAGGTGAGAGCTGTTTTTTTTCCAAGTACTCCCAAGCTTCCTTTAAAATTGGAAGTCTAAGGGTGGATGTTTATGAATGCCAGTTTTCCAAGGCTCCCTGTGTAGTTGGTGACAAGCTCCTACAGGAAATGATTTGCAGCAGTCCTGGCTTAGCTTCAGTCTCTGACTGCAGATTTCGCAACAACTGGCTTCCTTAGCTGAAGTTGGCCTCTGTGAATGCTCCCAGGGGGGTGCTGGGCAGCTCTGGGTGTCTGGTCCATCATATTCATAAAGCATACTGAGATTTTGTGTAAAAGATGCTACTGGAAAGCGAAGTATTACTATTGTCATAAAATTGATGTTAGTACATCTGTGTGTCCTTGGGGAATGCACCGTGTGAGCATAAAGTGACTTGGTGGTTTTCCCACCCTTAAAATATTGCAGCTTTTACAGCTGCTCCATCCTTGTTTATAAAATATATTGATCCAGCAACATCATAATCTTGAGATATTACTTGTCTCATTAGCTACAAGTAGAAGTTGCTGTAGCAATCTAGTAAATTAGTGTGGGTACAGACAGAGGCAAGTGTTGCTATTTGGCCTGGTGAGTGGCTGATTCAAAGGTTTATGTGGATGTGTCATGATAGGATATTGGGTGCTTTAATCAGGGCTTCTTGTGCATGTGTGTTTAAACTTTCATGTGTTTTGAGCATGTTTTATCTGGAAGAACCACCAAATTTTTCATTCTCAGTATGTATTTGCTGCTGAAGGGCATCAATTTTAGGAAAGAGCTGTTACTTAAAGTGTTGCAAATGAAAGACCATTAGGAAAAGGAGGCTCGAGTTGACAAGTTGTGGGGCAAAGCAGTAGCTGAGAAATACTAGGTAGATATTTAAAGCCTTCACAGAATGTTGCTGAGCTTTTTGATGCTTCTTTCATGCTGTACTTCCACAGTGAGACCTTGGTTGGGTGGGGGCTTCCAGTATCATCTGCCATTTACTTCCTTGCTCTTGTCTGGCCCTTGAGACTGTTCTAAGAGATAAATTGTTATTTAGTATTGTGCAGTTTGGATGCTTAAAGTGAGAGGTCACTTTCTAATGCATGTTGTCACAAAGCTATTTGCTGTTGCTCTCCCCCAATTGCAAGGGGGAAAGAGAGCAGGCTTAGGCTCCCAGCTTGCCAGGGTCTTGCAGCAGCTCTAAGCTTGTCCGGGAGCATCATGTTTTCATGTGCTTTAATATTGCCAAAATCACATGGAACTTTGTAGCTGAGTTTTGGGGTTTTCATCTCATCTTCATGTCTACAAGAGCACTATGCCGATCAAAGCAGAAAGGTTTCTGGGTTGAATTAGTTTTGTCGTTTAAAAAAAAAGGTGTCCTAGCTAGAGCTGTCAACACAGGTCAAAAGCTAACAGGGTTGCACACAGTACTTCTGCAGTCTGTGCTCTGCATGAACAGCATTAATGGCTGCTTGCCAGCTGTGACACCCTGCCAGGCATCTTGCGTTTCTGGTCCTGGTATGTGCTATGACATACTAATGCCTTTCATGTTGCCTACAAAGGGCAGCAAATGGGGTAAAGGAGGTGGGAACGTGGAAGGTCTGCCAGGCAGAAGGCACTGCTGACAGCTCTGAATTGACTGCTGAGGTGAATGAAACAACCCAGGTAATGTAATGCAGAAATGACTGGTCTTGAGTTTAACCTGGGTTGCTGTGTAGGTAGAGGGACACAGGTTAAAATGGTGTGGTTTCTGTGTCAGCTTTGTGCTGCTGTGAGTTTGGATGCAAATTTTAAGATGGAGTAGAAATGATGCTAGATGCCTTACAGAAAAAGCTCAACTATTGCATCTTAATACCTTTCTGGCAGAGAGGCTGCTGGCCTGTAGGTTTCTTCTTGGGATTTATGGCGCATTGTGAAGTTGGCTGGAAGACCTAGTGCTGCTGTGGCAGCCAGTCGCTGAAGCAGGGTTCTGGTGTCAGGCTGGCACGGTGCCTGTGCTAGATGGGGGTGCTAAAATGAAATATCTCCTAGCTGACAAGTGCCTGAATAAGCCAATCACTTGACCAGTGAACAGCAGAGTCATCAACTTTGCCTTCCTACTGTACTTTGCTAATTAGATTGTGCAAACATCCCATAATTTGCAAGGTCTGTTTTTTTTTCACTTGAGTTCTTTGACTTACAGCTCCCTTCTGTGTTTTTCTTTTGTGGAGCTATAATATGCTGTGGTAAGAGATCTCTTGATTTGACCTGTTGTCATAATGGCTAACTTATGACAAGGATTTGCATAACATAAAACTAGAAATTATATCTTTCTATATTAACATGGCCATTTCTCAATTGTAGCTAATTCATGGTTAAGGCTACAAGAGAATAATAATTTTCTGGTAATATTAAGGGGTAGACAGCTTTGTATGAGCATATCCTGCAATTATTTATGAGCATCATAAGGTTTTGCACACTTAACATGGGGTTGAGAAGTAACACCTAACTGTGTAGTCTTTTTTGAATTTGATTGCTCTGGTGCTTGCATGTGTGGAAAAATTGCCTGTTTAAAATAGATGTGTTTGTGAAAGTATGGTGGAAGTTGGGCAAAATGGTGGTTTCTTCTTAGAGCACTTTGTTCAACACTGAGAATCTACTATGTGACAATAAACCTGTTGCAGAAACAGTGACAAGACTTACTGGGATCTAAGCAGCCTGTGCCAGATGGTGCAGTTTATCTTTGCCTGCTAGCAGCCTGCAGGACTGTGGCATGAGACATAGGTGAGTTTTACAGCTGTGTGAGCGGTGCCTCTGCCTTGTCTTGATTGGTTTTGTTAACCAAATCCATTCTTTGTGGAAGTTTTAAGTCTGATTCTGGATTTTCTTGATGTCATGGCGTGGTTTGCTTGACTGCAGTTGTGTGTATCACAGCACAGTCCAGACACTGTTTAGATTATTGTTGTTGGTTTAAAGTTTAAGTCCTCCAAAATAGATTGCGAGAGTAAAGTTTTCTGTACATTGTGTATCATCTTAATATTTGTGTGGTGATCTTCACTGCCTTTGGAGGATCACAACAGCAAAAGGGAGTAAAAAAGGTGAGGGCTTTCATGGTTTTGAGGAAGTGTTCATTGCCTGCTGTGCTGGAGCAGAAGTGACTTATGCTAAAGGTTCTTTTAGGAACCTTTAGGAATTGTATCTACTACTCTTATATGTGTATGAATTCAGGAATTACTTGCTGCGTGTAGGGAGTGGTCTTGCAGCAAATAATCAGCATTGCGCTATGTGCTGAAACACTTTTTCTCAAAATGTTACGAGAACAAAAAATGCCAGTGTCCTTGTTAGCTAGGTCAAGTGATCACAAGTAGTTTCTAGACATAAATGGGAAACTGCAGATGCTACACCTTGATTATTATTCACAGAAACCTGTCTTTCCTTCTCCTTGACACTTACTGGTCCAGTAAGCAGGACAGTAGCATCCTAGAAAGAAGATAGTGTCATGCCAGCCTTCCGTTCTTCATGCTCTGGTGAAGAGTTTCTATTAATAGACAGGCCAAGGCTCCTGTCCCAGGCGCTGGCGCTCTCATTAGCATGCTTTTAGTTGTTCAACAGAGCTGGCTGACATGCTCATTGGACCTTGAAGGATTTGTGCCATGTCAAATGCAAGATGTGAGTATAAACACAGGATGTGCCTTAAACTTACAGAACTGTTATCACAGGGATGATGGTGAAAAACAGTTAAGATTTGTTGTTGTTGCTGCCTTGCATACTGGAGGGATAGCCAGCTGAGGAACCAAATACAATATTATAATCTGTGGTCTGCGGAGAGAAGTACTGATGATATTGCTGGCTTTGAAGTGAGTCTAAGGACTAGCTGGCTATGTAAGTGTAATCTGGTCTTGTGTGATACTTGCCTTGTGTTTGCTATTGGTCGAAGCATTTAAGCTCTTAGGAGAAAAAAATAGTCTTAGATAAGGGCTAGCAGGTCTCTTAATATTTGTACGGTTCTGTTTGGGAACAGCATTTGTTTGTAGTGATTGGTTAAAACAGATGGATAACTGAGATAAAAGGAGTAACTGCAGCAGAGTTAGCTTTTATTTAGACTATAGAAAGGAACATTTCTCAGGTAAACTAGTGACTTCCTATGTGGACCACACTTTGAGGTAACAGCAGACCTTAAAAGATCTGTTTCTGGTCCATAGCTGCCAGATGGAGTGATGTGTGCTTGACTATAATATGGATATATCCAGACTTTGTGTAATACTTAATTCTACAAACAGCCTCCTTGAAACTGTTGTGATAAGCCACAGATGAAAGCTCTGCTCTTCAGCAATCCTGCGTCTTTGGGAGGATTTTGTGACAAAGTGTGAGTTCTGGGATGAGCAGAAAAAATACGTACGAAGCTGGTCTATTTTCCCACTGCTTTGTATGTCTTATAATAGCCTTTAGAAAGTTAGAGCCAGTTCAAACACTTCTGCTGGCCTTGTTGCTCATTGTCCAGTTGTTGCACTTAACAAATTAAAAAGACAACTCACTTTATTGCTGGGCCTTTTTGTTTGCACCTGGAAGTGAAACAGCTGGAGGAAGCTCAGTCTAAGCTTTTTCGGCAGTGTTTCCATGGAAACTGCCAGCTTTCCAGCAGGTTTTGCAAAGGGCACAAGCTGTGGGTGCTTCTGAGTAATTGTTATGTTCACATGATTCTGAACCTTATCCCTGGACACCAGCAGATCTCCAAAATGGTTTCCTAGGTGACTGTGTTTTCCATGCTGGGGGCAGTAATAGTCATGTTAGTGAGGCTGCCAAACAGTGCTTTCTGCACCTCTGCTGTTCGTGGAGTATCTACTGAAATCTTGTAGCCACAGGTCTCTGGTGGGAGTTTGGAAGTTTTGAATGTCTGCAGAATTCCTTTGGAGGATACATTTATTCAAAAAGTTCTCATTATGAGTGAGGACTTAAATTCAAGAATTAGGTGCTTATTGGCTTTTTACTAAATGTTTTGAGCGTGTTTGAAAGTGACACCACTTCCTTGCTACACAACATCCACTATTTTAATGCTGTTGTTGTTTGGTTATGGCCTGAGAGGGTAGAAAGCATGTCAGCTGCTGAACTGGCAGGCAGTTTCTTTACAGGTTTGCCAGCAATATGTACAAAAGCAGCTGAATGCGTTTATTTAGAGATATCCCCACATGACAGAGTTCCCATGACTTCCCTAAGAGGTTAGTGAGTGTTTGGAGATAGGAGGGAGAGAAACAGAAGCTACAATGAGGGAGAATGAAGACAGCATGTCTTGTTACTTCATGAAAGACTCAGGCTTTTGTCCAGGCAGCCTCAGGAGGTCTGTAGTAACTCATGCAAGCTTTGTCTTTATCTGGTTGAAGGGCCTGAGGGCAGTTTGATCAGGATGATGTTTCCTTCCCTCCAAAGAGCACCAGAGGGTTCCAGTCTGTCATTTCTGTTTGCAAGGGCATGCTGAAATGCTGCATGTGCATGGTCTGGTGCTGAACAGAGCAGTTTCCTGGCGAGATGAATCTGACAACAAAAATAGAAATGGCTATAACATATGTTGCAGGATTGCCAGACGTCTGTGGGCAGTCTGCAAAGACCCTGTATTCAGGAATACTTCTCCCACTGCTGCTGCGGTGAAATGTGCAAACTATGGCACTGTAAGCAAAGTGCTGCACTGCTCCAGTAATTATTTCTGCTTTTTAAAATTATTGATCTAATTGGACTTGAGTTAGACTTAGGAGATTATGGCGCTTTAGAGTGGGAATTGTAGGAAGTTGGGATGCTTTTAAAAAGGTAGTTATGGAAAAGACTGAATTCATTTCTGAAAAATTAGGTACAGAATTAGGTAGAAATGCAAGTTTCCTAAATTAAATGGATGAGCTTTAAAATGGATCACAGTTTTATTAACAGACATTGTTTTATATCAATCAGCGTGCAGTCCTATTGAATTATCTTTTGGCTTCTTGTCTAGGGATCTGTGGGAAGCTTTTGATAGAAGATGTAAGGTGACAAAATTACATGCTCCTTGTAGCTTCTGTATGGAATTGCGGTGAGGAGAGCCTTTGGACAAGTACTTAAATGGTGGGAGTGGAGGTTATTCACTAGCTAGCAGAAAATGCTGTTTGGCCCAGCCCCTTAGTAGCTATAAATATTTATTGTATGAGTCACATATGTGGTATTACTAGTGTTAATAATTAAGGGTGCATACTTCTCAGCTGAGAGGTCATGTAGCTTTACAGCTACTGTGGATTGGACTGGGATATGGGTTTGTAACCTCTGTGAATTTACAGAGGCTGCCTCAGTGCCAAACAGCCTTTTTTTTTTCTACTCTATATTGAAGAAAAAACGAATTATGTGTGGGACCCAAGAGGCAGCTTCTCTATTTTATGCTAACTGGCAGCCTGTAGGAATTGTCTCATCACATTCTTCCTGATGGCAAAATCTCCCTCCTGTTCTCCCCTGCTGAGGGCCAGGTGGCAGAATATGTTTGGGTAGTGGCTGTGAATACCAAGTGCCCAAATCCAAGGGGAGCCTCTTGCTCATGGTGTGCTCATGCAGGGGAAGAAAGTTAACCTTTTCAAAAGTGATCATCTTCAAGTTCGAAAATTCTTTTGGAACGCCCTGCTGCTGCTTATGCTATTCCACCCTTAACCAATAATTGCTAGGACAGAACAGTCTGAGGAATATATTTGAGGGTATTGTGAATATGGGTCTTTCTTCAAAACCTTGTTGGGGGCCAACTCAAAGTGTGGTTTTAAGATAGCTGGCTTTCTGATGCTCATTAAGAGCTGCAGGAGATATTGAAAGGGCTCCTGTTCTGCACTGAAGGACTTTGTCAGCAGTGTTAGACAAGGTGCTTAACCTTGTGTCATATCTTACCATAGAGCCCTCAGAAGAGGTGCCTGTAAAGTGGTTCTGTAACTAGACACTTTTCCCTTGGATGCGGTTGTTAATGATGACCCTTACTGACACATGGGAAAAAATCAGACTCTGATGCTGAGTTTATTCCTATAGAGTTCCACAAGACTTGTATTAATCCAACCATGCTTGCCCCTTGCATCCCTTGATGTCATTGTGCAGTTCATTCTTTGCACGGGTAAAATGAACATGTGAGTGCACTGCAGCAAGGAGTTGCTGGTTAAACCTGGGACAGGGAAGGGTAAGTTTGTTGGTTTTGTATATGCGGGACTGTCGTGTGGAGGGTGGACTGTCCTTCTGCTATTTCCTACCTCTGAGAAAGCTTAGTACTGGCAGGGCCCATTAATTTTTAATTTGGTCTTCTCTATGCTGCACTGCTATTGTGTTTTATGAGGACATTATCCTGAAATGAAGGCCTGTAAAACAGAATTTTAAAGCTTGAGTCACTATACATAATATGCATACTGGAGTAGAAATGGGTGGATATTTATAGTACAGCTGATATAATTGTTATTGTGATGTCATCCTTACAGGTCAACTGAAAAGATACAATGGAAGCCTGGAATCCCCAGACATTAAGCATGTGTTAACATTTCATAATAACATTAACTTTTACTGCTGGCTTTGTGTTTAAAATAGTTTCTTGTATCGCATTGTTGATATAATTTTATATATTGTTGTAAGGAAGAATATCATTCAGTACCACTACCATGGAAGGCCATGTACTTTGCCAAAGTTGGAGCTAGGAGGCCCAGCTCTGTCAAAATGAATAATCTACTAGAAAATAACTTTTTTAGCAGCATGGCTGTCAGTCCATGGAGTTACTCTGGGTTTGTGCAGGTACCTACGAAAAACTGCTAGTAGTTGGTGCCCTTTCCCTGCCCTAGACTGTGCCATAAGCTGGCAGGGTTTTGGAGAGGCAAGGGAGATGAGTGGCAGCCTCTGCGGTTTGGGGGCAGAAGTAATTCTGGGCTGTAAATACTGTATTAGTTTAGGTAGCTCAGATTCAAGCCTGTGGCTTAAATTGTGCTGTACCACAGGGAGAAGTGAAATGGATTTTGATCTAAAGCATAGCTGGGCTGTGGGAAGCATGGGAGCAAACTACTTCTTGGAATCTTGCTAGAGATAATATGATGCCTTTGAGCTATTCTGATCCTGTACAGATGGAATTGCAAAAGCTTTTCTGAAGTTTCTGTGAGCTGGGTAAAAGGAAGCAGTGGTGTGTGTGTGGGGAAAAAGCTTTAGTATTTTTACTTGGTGAGAATGTGGTGTTTCAACTTGACTGGATTAGGATTGTAGTAGGGTAATTCAGGCTGGAAGGGACCCTCAGGAAGTCTGTAGTCTAAGCTCTTCCTTAAAGCTTTGTAGAGACTTCAGGGTTTACTTTAATTGTTGGTGGAGAAACCTTGAACAGGAATTGACTGAGAAACTGCTTTGAGACTTCCCATCATGCTACTTATTCTTTTTCAAGGTTCTTGACAATATCACAATCTTCCTGTTGTCTTCTAATCTTCATATAGCACAAATTTTTGAGAGGTATGTGATTCCCCCTGCTTCATTAAAAACTGAGGGGAAACTGAAAGGTGACTACTTGCTCAGATTCTATGAAGCTTTGGGGAAGAAAGCTTTAAGATCAGGAGAAAAACTCCAGTCCTTGGAGCGGTTTTGTACCTGTCATGAGCCTGCTTCCTGTAGCATGCATGAGATGGGGACTTGTGCCTTAGCAGACATGTCCCAATGAATTAATATAATAGGATATACAAATTGATCTATAATTCTGATATTACCCTACAATGGACCCTCTCAGATGCCTCTGCTGTGCACAGTGAAACAGCACAGGCCAGAAGTGTTTGCCTGGAACAGACAGTTATTTGCTTGTTGCAACTTTGCTTGCCCTAGATGTTTCACCTAGAGCTATGTTTGAGCTGTTTGCATGGAAATAGAGGCTCGACTGTTTCTTAAATGACCAGGTAATAACTATGCTTTGATTTGCTGAGGAGAAGAGCTAATGGATTAAATTTTTCTAATTATCTGTATTTGTGAACCTAGAAACTCACAAGGTACAATTCTGATGGATTTGGAGCTGGTGACATTTTTCAGGGCTTCACCTTTTTGTGCAGAATATGCAAGCTGAGCAAGAGTTTGTATTGAAATTTACTACGGAGCAACTCCATTCTCTTAATCTGATACAAACTCAGGATCTTCAGATAAAGCACAAGGTTGGGGTTTGTTTTCTTTGCTTCAAAATGAGAAAATATTTGTGCGGAAATAAGGAGCATGGGGAACAATGCTTTAGAGCTGGCTTGTGTGTTTGTAGGCAGACTAAAACCAAGTAAATAACATAAATTGTAACAAGGCTTGGTCTGTCCTGTTCACTACCTGAACAGCTCAGCATTAGAACCAGCTCTAGCTGAATTGCTCTTGTTTTTGAAAATGTTGCAGCCAGAGAGATGGCTGATTTGGAAGGATCCTGCAGCCTGAAAATTGCAGCATCTTAAATCCCTGAAGCTTCTGTTCCTCAAAACCACAGAAAGATAATGAAAAGTTGATGAAGCACAGGAGGAAGTTTCTAGTCAGCAGACTGCAGTGGTGGTGAAACGGTTTTTCACAGCTCACTAACCTCTTAAGTGTCTAGTAAATCCAAGAGATCCATTCCAAGGATAAGGTGGCCCTGGTATCTAACCAGACAAGCTCTACCTGCTGTCATCTTTCTTAAAACTGACCCTGCACAGCAGGACCAATTACCCAGCTAACAAAGTGGAGACAAGTGTCTGCCTTTGTGCCATCTTGTCAGCTGAGCTAAAGGTATCATGGTTGCCATGGAGATATTGCTTCAGATGCTGATAGCAGGAGTGGCTGTGATTAAGTGACTGAAGTGGGTAAGTTTTTCTCCTCCTTTTTGTATAGATTTTCTTGGTTAATCATGTGACCTTGCACTGATGGACTGAGGAACAGGCTTCTCTAAGCAGTCTCAGATGCTGTGATTACTTGCTCTAGTAAATTGGCAAGTTCAAAATGTAGTAGATTCTAAAGACACATTGGAAAATAAATTGCTGTGCTGAATGAGACAGCTGAAGCAAAACCCCCTCTCTTCCAGGCTGCAGTGCAGGGGACAAACATATTGGGTTTTCCTATAAGCTTGCTGTTTAAGCTGTTGTACTACCTCTGTGCAGGTGACACTGTTGTTCTGTGTTCAGTGTAAGGACCTAGGCATTTAGCTCCCTCAGCTGCTCTGTATGCAATTGCTACAGGCCACGAGGCTGTAGATCTAGGCAAATGAAGAGTTACAAAGTTTGAGATCCTTGCCAGGAAAAGGGTAACTGGGGAGCTGATACAATCAGACAACTCATGTCCTAATCAGCCATCTGGTGGCAGGAGGCCAAGTTGGCACCTCAGAAGTGATCTTGAGGTTGAGCTGCTTGTTTTCCAGTGTGGAGACTCCCTGTGGAGCGTGTGAGTCCCTGCCGAGTGTTTGTGTGCTTTGTTTTTGGAGAAGCTGTCTGCTTGGCCCTTTGGCTGGTGCCCTGTGTTTAGAGATCAGAGTCCTGCTTCAGCTTGGTAAGTGAAACATATTGGACTAAAGTTACCCAGCTGTCTATGTACAACTGTGGAAAGTCTGTAAACTTACTTTCTGTGAAGTTGGCTTGCGTATGTGAACAATTCAGTAGAATTTGAGATGAGCGGAAACAGCTTGGAAGTGAAGCCTTGATGCAGGAGCTAACAGCCAACCAGCTTTATTGATACTAACTTGTTTAGGGATGTTGAGAAGATGGTGTTCCAGCTATTTGCTTTGGTTTGCTGATTCAGTATTAAAAATGCTGACCTTGAATCACCTCAGTCTTTTTGATATGTTACAAGTTAGGGAGGATTAAAAATACTGTGTGTTTTTCTAATTGTCCTGATGTCACATATAATTAGTTTGTCCTAAAAAAAGATTGTTTGCTCTCTGCAGAACAGGTGTCTTTTCTGTAGTTTTGCTCTTTGCCCTGTCAGAGCAGTGATGAATGCCCATTGCTGTTGAAGCCTGTTTCCTGTGGCTCAGCAGCCATGGCAGTAGTTATGGATCAGAACAAAGTTATCTGAGCTCCCATGTTCTGGCCAAGCTCCAGCTGAATTCTGAAAACAGGCTCTAGTTCTGTAAGACTGCATCCACAAAGCGATATATTAAGCTCTGTAGGAAATGGCATTTCTGCCCTTCAGAGGTGTGGAATGTAGCTCAGCAGAGCTGTGTGAGGGCATGCACCTTGAATGACAGCTGCACAATACTGATTTGCACACAGAAGGCAAAAGCCTTTACCAGTGCAGATAATGCACTTTGTAAAACAGTTACAATAACATTCACTGCAGCCATGAAAACAATTTTACAGCAGATTAAACACGCTTAGAAAAAGTGAAAAGATGAGCAAGAAAGCAATACCAACACTAAATTAGGGTTTAGTCAGCAGCAGAAAGAGAACATAAGCAAAATGTTCCAACTGTCCTACTGCTTAGCTTTTTTCCAGGCCAGTTCTAGTCTGCTTTAATCTGTTTTGTTGGGCTGCTGTTGGAATTGAGAAGCTTTACTGCTTTCCAAGATCATGCCTGTTACTGAAAAATGCTAGAACTGAGATGAGCGTTAATCTAAATAGTGCTTAGAGGGCAAGTCAGTTGTGGTGTTATTAGACAAATAGTTGTTCAGTGGATTAGGTATCTGTTCTTGTGTCAAATAACCTGTGAGTACCTGAGAGTCTTGGAATCTGTTGAGCAAATTGTCCTGTTCAGACATATTCCAGTGGATCACTTGATCTATCAGTGGTAGTGGAGTAACTGCCCAGGTGCTGGAGGCCTATGCTTTGCTGAAGGCTTTGAGCTTGGTTATGTATCAGTGCTGCCAAAAATCCTGAAGTGAGGCTGGGATATGGGAGACAACCTGTGGAAAATCCTATGTTGGAGACTTGCTTGTGTGACTTTGAATGCCAAAGGACAGAAGGTAGAAGGTTCTGAGATGCAAGAAAGTGCATCCCTTTATGTGTAGAGATGTGCTCCCTGTTGTAACCACGTTGGCTGGTAACCGCACAGAGTAGGACATGTCAATATTAATCATTCTTCTGTGGTAAGACTGTTCCTGTCTTTATATTTGTGTGCATTTATTTGAATGTGTCTGTGATGGAGCACTGCAGAAGTTTTAACTCTTGAAGGATGAGAGGAGGTTAAATGAAAGTCAAGAAGTTGATTGTATCAGGATCTACTGGGATTTTCCAGCCTGGCAGATTCATTACTTTCAGAAATGATAACTGATTGTATCTGAAGAGCTGAGGGGAAGAGTGATTTAGATCATGTCCATTACCTGTCAGCAAATAATGCTGCATACAGCTGTGAGGAGTGACGTGAGTGCATCTGACACTGTTGGTAGCTCTCCTATTTGACTTCTCAATGAGAGCTACTACTTGAGCCTATTTTTTGCCTGTGTGCTTTAGGAAAATTTCAATTATCTTGTCTCTTGGTAGGAAGAGGAAATGCAAACAGTGAGTGCTCATGGTTAGGAAGGTAAGTAGAGCAATTTGTTACACATAGTGAATGTTAGTGCAAACACCTATTTCTGTAGTTGTTGAAAAAACTGCCATATTCTGATATGTTAATCACATTTCTATATGGCAATCATCTGAATTCTAGCTCAAAGCAAATAGATATGTATTTGAAAAGACTCACATTGGAGCTGGTATATTCTCTTTTGTCTGAAAGTTGCAGCTCCTGTGTATGGAATGTGCCTCCCTACTGTTGAAAGTCAGATTTCTGTGCTGGTGCTGTGAAACTGATTAATAAGTAGGGCTTGAAGTATTTTCAAGACTTTATGGGAGTAGCTCCCAGCAATAGAGAGAAATAGATTGTACTTTGGTTGATTTCCTTATAAAATAAAATGCATACTGTCTTGTGCTCAGTATTTTGAGGGTGTAAAACTTGATTAGAATGTGTAGAGCTTGTTATGCTGCATGTGCAGTTCTACTTTAGCAGTATTTATGGAGTGAATATTAATGGAGATATAGATTGGAGTAGTTAGATGGCATAGTACAAGACACTGTCAGGTTTTGGAGGGGTATGCATGCAACAACTCTCTTCCAGAGGCCAAAAATAAGACGACTTAGAGGGTTCTTGATTTGATCAGCCTAGTAAAATATTCAAAATTTAGGGTAGAAACTACTTCAGTGTAGTTCAGCAGAAGATTTCATCTTTACTCTTAGTATACCATGAAATGCACCTCCTAGTAAAATACACCTTCCACTGGATTTTGAAATACCTGAAATCTGTTCATTTAAATGTGATTGCTGGGAACTTGACACTTGCGTAGCAAATTGGAGGTCCAAGCTGAGGGTTGCAGATTTGAATCTGCATTGTAGAACTCTAACAAAGTAAAAATACAGACAGGGCAGTAATGAGTGAGACACTCGTGATGGGCTGCCAACTGGATTTGAGTAAAAATTATATTAAGGATGGAATTTTGGGGTCAAGGACACAGAACAAGATGGTCTGTGCTGTTGGCTTGTTCCAGCATGGCAATAAAATCATACTCTGGTCATGTATAGCTGCAAAGTAGCTTTCTCTTCTCTTGAATATAGTACAGCTGCTTCGTAGTTAGCCTGAGATGTCTGAGGGGGATTTATTTACATGCAATTTTATTTTCAGATGACTTTTTACTGTTTTGACACCTCTTGGCAATTTTCCTAAGTGCTTAAACTGCACATTACTGTGAAGAATGTTTTTAAGAAGCTACATGTTTAAATTGGGTAACGCTTATTTACTGTTTGACTTCTGGCTCTGACAGCACTTATTTCTCTAAACGGTTTCTGCTAAATGAGTTATTTTTCAGTTAGATTGACCTGGTTCCCACACTTGCATCTCTTCCATTTGTATTTTCTTTCCTTTCTGTAGGTGTCAATCATGTCCTTCCTGGGTGAAGGATGCTTGTGGAAGTCAAATGTTGCTTGACACGGAGTATCCAATAGAAGGGGCAAAACCCAAAGGTAGCTGATGAGAACCTAGCAGCTTTTAGCTATTGACTGACACAGGCAGCTGAATGAGAACTGGAGTTTGGTTTACCCTTTGTTTTCTAATGGGTAGAATGTATTGATAAAGCAGAGGAGAGAGGCATGGGCCCGAATGATGCTATTTCTAGGCTCTAGGCTGCTGTAATCGCTCTAATGCAGTGGGGTTTGACATACCTGATATCCTTACTGCACATCAACAGTGTCCATAGAAAAATGAGTCAAAGGTGCTTAGACTTGATTTGTAGCAGTGTTCTGGGAAGCTGAGCTTTGTTTGGGGCATGCAAATTGCAGCAAAACACTTGAAGAGATGGGTTTGCTTATAACCTGGCTTATTTAACAGTATATTTTTTTTATTTAAAGAAAAGCTGTTGCATTGGTTTAATGTTATTTCTCTCCAGTGTGCAGTGAGGACTTAATATCTGTGCTAACCTTTCTGTTACTGTAAGATGTTGAACTGAATTCCTCTAGTCCTGATTCACTAAGATGTGTGTTACTTTCTTAGCTCAGGCAGAAATGTACACTTAGTAAGTTATATTAGCTAAACAGATTAAATTTAAAACAAACTTGAGTTCTTAGTGCTGTATGAGACTTGGCTAGTAAATTGTTTTTCTGCTTACATACAATTATTTCCAAATAAGTGAAAATGACCACATATCTAACAATGGAGCACTGTCTCAACCTCAGTAAGAAAGAGGCAGAGTTAGCTGTTGCTGTTAAAGGCTTTACTGTCTTGCTCTGGTTTTTATATCTGTCTCCTAAAGGCTTAAAATATTTTTTGTAAGCCTATGAATTTCTACCAGAGAAAAGCGGTGATGATGCATATAATTGGGATCTTCTTGCTATGCTAATGAAGCTACAACTGTAGGCTTTGGTTGTCTTTGCCAAAGCTGTCCATCTTGGTTTATATTTGTATCTGTCAGTTGAGATCTACTTGTAAAGATAGGGGATTTATGGCCTGTTCTATCCATTAGGGCTGCAATTGTGACTGTATTAAAAGGAGTGCTGCCTCTTTAAGACTCCTTTGCTTAGCAGAAAAATATTCAGAATCAAGTTTTGAGCTTGGAGAACTGTGCTCCTTTGGTAATTGGAAGTTTGCTTCCAAACAATCAATAACAAATGTCATAAAGTACCAATCTATTCAGAGAATTAATTGGAGATACTTAGGAGGAAATTAATAATGAATGTTGAAGTGATAGTTCCTTTTTAACTTCACAAGAATATTAAGACAAAGTACACATCAGAGGAATTATAGTAAAGCAGACAAACTGTGGGGAAAAATTAGGTATGCAAACTAGAGAACTGCATAAATCTGCATGTTATTAATTGGGGAAGAGTTCCTGAAATTATCGTATGGGCTGAATATTAAGTATGATAAACACAGAAATGAAATGAAGAGGTGCTATGTGGGGGGAAAATGGTAGTGTGTGGGAGGAACTATTGCAGGTGTCCTTCAAAGGATTGCGGTGTTTCAGGGTGGTTGATAACACACCTGATGTATGTAATAGTTTAAATGTATACTGTTTATGAGAGAAGAAATGTTCAAAGGCTGTAAGTTAGGTGGGGTCCTGGAAATTCAACAGGAGTGCCCAGAAGTGTTTCTTCCCCTGAGATGCTGGGAAGGCTGGGAGATGGCCACCTAAAATAATGGTTTGTACCAACATCTTTCATGCATCTGAGGTCAAAAGTTGTGTCCTACGGGTGCTCATAGTGTTGCGGTGCTGAGCCCTGTTGTGTCTATCTAGCTCACTGTTACACTGTTCTGGATGACTGGCATAATCTCCTTTCCCTGATGGTAATTTATTACTGTGTTGCATGGTTTGCCTGTCTCACTGTTCAGCCTGTAACTGTCACAATGAATGCAGTGCAAGTGAAAAGCTATTGAAGGCACTACAGTGCAGCAAGTACATGACAAATGCCTGGCTTCTGTGGCCATTCAGATCTGGTATTAAATCTTCCCATAGTGTGTGTTTTTTTCCAATTAACTTTGAAGTATCACTTTCATTCTTCTCAAGCATGTATCTAAAAGCTAAACTAGCCAAATATATGGCTTGACTGCACTGTTTAGGGAAATCTTTTTGGCTTTATGCATTTTCCTGGAAAAATTGCTTTTGTGAGAAGTACTGTAATTGATTAAACAGGAAATTAATGTGTAGATGTGTTATAGTAAGTGTGAAGAGATGAAATTTCTGCTGTCTCACATTTCATTATGAGCTCAAAATGTGATAGTGTTAAGATATTAAGGAAAGAGACATCAGGATTCATGAACAGGCGTCAGGGAGGGTGGCGAATGGAGATGGGCAAGAATCTAAAGGGGACCCATCTTATTAGCATTGTTCAGTTGTGTATTTGCTTTCCTCTTTTCCCTTCAGCACTATCTGGCTGCTTATATCCATATTCAGTGATGGACAACTTATGCTGCTTTCCTTTGACACAGACCCTCGCTTTCTCTGCTTGCAATGAGTGAAAAGGCAAATAACTCAGTAGTTTATTGGCTAGATATCAATACTTGTTTTGCATTTGGAAATTGACCATGTTATAACATTGTTAGATTTATTGCTGCCTTGATAGCTCAGAATGGATATCCTGCCTATTGTTCCATCTACTCATGGAAGTCAAACAGCTTTGGAGTGGCATGTTAAAAGCAGTGCCATTTTAAGTTTGGGTTTAAAGGGATGATTATTTATGCAGGGAGAAGTTTCTAACTGGACACCTTGTTGGACGGTGACTCCTCTTTCCATTAGTAGTCCCCAGTAGTTTCTTTCAAGAAATTGGAATATGTTTATTAAAAAAAATCCCATTTGAAACAAAGCATCTCTGGTAGCAACAGACTTGTCTTTCCTGGAAAAGCAGCTTTTAATGTACATCCAGTAGGATGAGCAGCACCAGCTGAGGTAAGTCATGTTTCTGCAGGCTTGAGAGCTACCTGACATCTGAGACCCAGCCTTATTGTAGCTTTATGTGTAGTACCAAATGGCATGGGCTGTGTTAATATGGTTTTGTACTGAAGTTTGAGTGCTTCAGTGTCACTCTGTAACATGCATGCAAAAATGAGGACAGGTATATCCAGGTGCAGGGAGCAAAGACAATAAGTGTATGTAAGGGCTGAAGGAGTACTGGAACAAAGGTGACCAGCTGACAGTGCTGCCATATCATCTGTGTATCAGATATCTAGTTTCTGGTTACTTGTGATGGACCAAAATAACATCCTTCTGCAAGGAACTGTGCATCACTAGAGGCACCTGGCAGCTGGTGTTGTATAACCAAGACAAAAATAATGGCAAACTGTAAGTTCAGAGTGATCTATAAAATCTAGCTGCTAAGATGACTGCTTGTCATCTCCAGTGATTCATTTTGCTTTCTGAATTCCAGGCATTAAAAATAATGTGGTAGTGTCACAGCAGGAGTTGAGCTATCATCATGCTGGCAACACAGGTTTGAGAAAACAACTCCTGTTCTTCCCTCAAATGCCACAGACCTGGAAGCTGATTGTACATGGTGTCCTGGGTGCGTGAAGGAATACTGCTGCAGCACAGAAACTTCTGGAAGAGTTGAAATAGGAGGTAAAACATGTCATGTAACAGCCTGCACTATGGATTTGTGAATTGAATCAGAGAATGTTAGGGGTCAGAAGGGACCTGGAAAGCTCATCCAGTCCAATCTCTCCACCGATGCAGGAACACCCAGATGAGGTTACACAGGAAGGCATCCAGGTGGGTTTTGAATGTCTCCAGAGTCGGAAGCTCGAGTATTCTCTGCCCTAATTTTTGACCAGTAGCAGGAAGATAAGTTGGGTGGGATTCTTCAGGAGTATGATGCTTTTCTACAGTTCTAAGAACTGGTTAATTACTTAACCAGGAATCACAGTATCTCAGGAATATGACTTTTCTAAAAAGTGAGACTTTAAAGTAGTTGCATTTCCTTTAGTTGTTTTTGTTGTTGTTGTTTAGAAGTCTGTTTTGCATTAATGAACACTAAAGCTTCCAGATTTTAAAGAGCAATGCTTTTCCAAAGCCCCTGAGCAGATATTTACTGTAGCCTAGTGTGAGCTTGATATCAGGGCTTCACATGCCAGCTAAACCTGCTGAAGGCAAGTTGTCTTAAAGTTGCATTTCTTCATGTCAGTAATTGCAGCTTCAGATGGGTATGTGGACTGAGATAAAGGTAAGGACAACACACATAAGCATCATCTTCAGAAGTGACTGAAATCCACAGCGGTTTAGGTAAAACTGCTCGTAGCTTAACTGTGCCAGTGATCTGTTTGCTCAGCAGTGGAGAGGTGCAATATAAAGGAGATAATAATGCTTGTGTGCATCTTTCCTGATGCTCTGCAGTTGGTGGCATTGGGTTGCCCCTATAGAGAAAAGGTGACTCAGCAGTGGTAGTCCTGCAAAACTGTTTCAGAACCTCTTTCCCAATGTTGTTTTCCAAATGTTGTTGCTGAAATGCTGTGTAATCCATGTGTAGGCTGTCTTGCTAGAGGTGAAACAAGGAAACAAAGCTTTTTAACAGTTGAGTGTGCTGCCTCTGTTCCCCTGTGACCCTGCTGTAGCACCTAATGTGTTTGTAAAGGGAGAGCAGACCTGGTGCTTGTTAATTAGTGTCCCTGCTTGATCTGAGTGGCTGGCCTTCTGCTTGTCAGGTCAGATAGGCTGTAAAATGAGGCAGAAAGTGCTGCCTTTCTAATAAACTGTTTTAAATAAGTACCAATTAAAGCATTAAACAAGTTCTACTCTTAAACCAGACAGACATATTTTTGGTGGTGGTTATTAAATAACATGTTGCAACAGAAGAGCCATCAGCAGGGACCACTTGTTAGCATACTCGTGTTGCTTTTGGTTTGCATTAACAGAAAGGGGCAGGAGGAGAAGTAATGCATTGTAGAACCATGTCGAAATAGCACGATTTCACATATTGTAAGGCTTAATGTTAGCTGGACTTGAGTTTAAAACAAACTTAGTCACAGGTGGGTTTTTGCTTGGTTTTAGAGTTGGGTTTGGAAAATGCACTTGAAAGGAAACATGTGGCAGTGTTTGCCTACTGGAAACCCTGAATGGAAGCAGATATTTAGCTTGTGAGCTAAATTTACCTCAGATGGTGATCAAAATGCTGTCCATTGATGCTGAAATTGGCTCAGCAGCCCAGGATCAGAGAGTACTCTTCAGTGATGAAAACTCCCTAGTTTTGAGCCTTTCTACTGTCTTTATTGATTGTGTAGGTGATGTCCTGTGTTCCTCTGTAGTAAATAGCCACAGAAGCAAGAACAACAGCTAACTGTCGTTCATCCTTAGATAATGCAACTGCCTCACAGGAGCTGTTTTTCTGGCAAGGTTTTATTGAGTTGTTATCCTTGGAGCAAACTGTAATAATAGAGCATAGATGTGTTTCTCTGAGGCCACTTGGCTTAGATACTGGGCTACTTTGGTTATTTCCAGTTGGATTAATAGTTCTGAGGGAGTGATGGGCAGTGAGGAAGATGCTTGATGTTTGTTTCAGTTAGATTGGACTCAGAGTTCTGTGCTATATAAAATAAAGTGAAAAGCTAATGTAAATTATATACTCCCAGCTCTTCTAGGCACTGCGCATAAATCGTGGTGCATGGTATGTATAGTTTATTGCTATGCCTCCATGCAGGTGTTAATATGACTCCCCTAAATACTACCATGTTCCGGTGTCTGAAACACTATGAAGAACAAGAAATTTTCTGGAACGTGGTTGTACCATCTTGGAAAATTAGGCACTTGAGACGATAATATAGACTGTCATCACAAAATGCTATGGAAAATATGCTTGTAGTTAAATCAAATTCAGTGGTGTGAGTGTGAAGCTGTTCTGTTGTCTGGTAATTGAGGAGGAATTCCAGTTTGCAGGGAAACTACTTGTGAATGATCTTGCTTGGGAAGGCTTAGCAGGGGCAGGACTTGTAATAGAGGTAAACAGGCTGTTTTGTTTCCCTTTCAGCTTGATCATTTGGAATATATTACTTGTGAGATTCTCATTACTTTTATTCTGTAGCTGCCTCTAGCCCAGTGGTTGGAGAAAACCTGACAACTTACAAATATGCATCTGCACAGAGGAAGTATTTGGAGATAAAAAACAGGACTGAGTTTCCTTTGCTGACACACTATCCATAAAATAATGGACTGAGTAAATGCTACTGAAGCAGAATGCTTAGCTCAGGCCTTTAGTACTAAAGGAATCAATTACTGTAATGTTTTGTTCTTGGGATTGCTCAGTAATTTGCTAATGCTGCTCCAAATGCAACAGTGTATCTGAGAGCAACAAGGAAATACCATGGCATTCTGCTTCCTTTAGTCTCTCTTCAGTGGTTACCAGTTCATTTGCAGTTGATTTTGACAGTTCTTTTAATTTAAATTTTACTCCTGGTGCTTGTATTCTCATTTATCAGTTTTTATATTATTGTTGTACGAGCCCATACATTCATCAGCAAATGACTTTGCTGTTCTGTTTTAGCAGTGGAGAGAAGCAAGAGCCTCCTTTGGGACAGGTGCTTTGCTGCCATTTCCTTTGACTTGTGTGAGCTGTCTGGAGACTTTCTGGAGTCATTCAGACTTGCTCAAACTACCCATTGAGAGCAAGGATTTATTCTGTGTTTTATGTGTGACCCTGGAGATGAGAGACAAGCTGAAGCTCGTTAGGATGGGTATGTAATTTTAAGTATATTTTCATTCTTTGTCTCTGTGTCCTGGGCTTTGGCCTTAGTGTGAGTGCAGTGAGTGAAACTGTGCAGGTGTCCAAGCGCTAGCGGTGTATCCCTGTGCAGAGTTACCTGCTGGGATCTTCCCTGCACTGCACCTTTCATACAGAGGGAGTAAAGAATACATCAATAGCTTTACTGTTCCCCTAAAGAAATGCAATGGTTAGATTTCCTGAGCTTTCACTGCTACATGATTTTATGTATTTTATTCTACTATGAGTAGCTTGTTCTCTATTAGTGCAGAGCACTTTCCAAAAGTAGCAAAGAGACCTTTTAAAATTCTCTTTGGACCCCTAGCTGCTATTCTTTCCCCAACCACTGTATTCTTTTGATGAGTAATTGTTCTTGTTGCCTTAAAAAAAGATGGCTTTCCATACCTGCTGTGACGTTCAGAAAATATAGCATCTTTCTTCTGAACTTGTATTGCTCCTGTTGTGGTGGGAGTTTGGACTGTAATTTTCCTGTTCTAATGTATTTGATACTGAAAGGGCTTCTGGGCTCGTGGTGCACATCTTAGTGTTCTAAAGTAGAGACTGAAGAACAAAATAACCCCCTGCTTTGAAAATAATTCTCTGGTACTTACTGTTGAATCCAATTTATTTTCTCAGTGTTCTTTCCTTGTGAACATCTCATGGAGCCAGCTCTCAAACCTGTGTTTTCTTGCATCTGTCTCAATGCAGAACTTTCTGAGCCATCAATTAGGCTGCAGTTTCATTTCATGAAGGGTCTCAGTTCTTGACCTTGCAATGATTGCAATGTAAGAAGGGAGTTAGAATATGAAAACAGGCAATTGAAAACATGAATCATCATGGCAGCCTAGCCATCCAGAATTAAGGCTTTGATGCAAACTGGTGCTAGGAGAAAAAGAAACACTTGATGTTTCTTTAAGCATTGGTCCTCTTAACATATCTACTTAAGATTTTCTGGGAATCTATGGCATAGCTAATACAGTTTTTGAGAAAATAACAAGTACTTGTGAAGTACCTGCAAAATCAGGTTGTTTTTCTGCTTATCTTATACTGCCTTGACTCTTTTGGCATCTTTTTCCTCAAATACCAACTGCCTGACAACTTTTCCAAGTTGGTGCCTTTAAAGGAAGGGAATGATTTTGTATCTGTACAGTTTTATGCTTCCCTTTGGGGAGGGTATCTGAACTCTGCAGTGAGCAGAGCAGGCATGTCAAACCATCCTGGATATCAGCAGGATCAGTCCCAGGCCTGGATTTCAGGTTTTACTTGCTTAATACCTGGGTGGGAACTCCTATGGAGCAGGCGGAGGAGAGAACCCATGAGCCTTATCTCTCAGGCAGCTGCTCGGCTGGCAAGCTGCAGATGTCCCCTAAGAGGGATGCTCTTCGAAGTTTCATATACAAACAATAATTAAAGCAATAAATGTTCTGAATACAAATTCTGTTTAGAGCTGGTTTTGGATTTCTTTTCTTCCTGCTGAAAGGGGGATGGGTAAAGGAGAACAATGAAAATAAAACGCCTACCAAAAAATCCTTTGTTTTAACTGGAATTGACACTAGTTTTTCAAATGTAAACAAAATGAGTCAATACTGAGAAAAAACAAGGATGTTTCAATTCTTTTTTTCCCCTACTATATGTGTTTTGTGCAGTGAAATTTTCCCAGAGTGATTTTTTTTCTTACTTGAAGCTCCAGTGGGAGAATCCAGCGTATGATTGGTATTATTCTTGGCTCCCAGGGTGAGCTGGGTGACCTGCAGTGAGTCCAGCTATTAGTCAGACAACCTCCTGGGATCTTTGCTGATGGTTCAGCTTAGCAAAATGAGAACAAACTGACGGTGGCTGGATGGAGCAAGGATCACAGCCAAAACAGCCTCAGGAGGAAAGTGGTGAGACAGGGATGGCAATGCTGTAATGGGAAGGGGCTAAATGAAGATAAATGAGTTGACACAAAAAGAGAAAACAAGAGTGTGAGGGGAAACTTAGGAATTTGAATCAGACTATAACAGCAAGGCAACTAATCTAACTTGGGGGTTAAACGCTGTCACAACACTGAAAGGTACAAAAGTAAACACAACTCCACTCTATTCAAAAAAACATATTTAGCTCACTTTAAGTCAGACAAATTATTCTGAAAAGGTCTATTTGCTTTGTTTTGAGAAAAATGCAGCTCAAAAGGGAAAAATACAAACTAGGGAGAAGCAGTTCCCTTGCGTTTTACAGTAAGCATGGAATTATGAAGAATGAAATTAGAACCCCTTTGCAATAAAATATTTACTTTATAAAAGATTCTCTCAAATATTCAAGAGCTGACAAATCATTATTTCAAGTTCAATGCCTCTCTGTCTCTTACTGCCTCAAAAATCCACAGGAACTGGTGGCAGACACTGACAGGAGATGCTTAAGGGTTTGTTTGACACAGCTGTTGTAACGTTGCTCATAACAGGGAAGTTATGGTTTACTGTAGTCTTCTCAAACAGAGCATATTGCCCAACAAGTGGGGAAGTTGCAGCAGAATTAATTGCTACCTGGAAAACAATTTCATGCTAGGCTAAGCAGTGATTAAAAAAAATTCCACGGTCTAGTTCACAACCCAATCTTTGGTTTTAGAAAGAAAAGGAGAGGAAAAAAATACAGTTACTTCAAGGTGTGACTACAAATCTGTTCTATAAATAAGACAGAGTTTGGGGAGGTGTGAACTTAGTGAAGATCTGTGGGACAGTTGGCTACTGATAATAAATTCAAGTACTTAGCTTCCTGCAGTAGTTTCCTACTATATTAGTGCCTTGCAGATAAGGATGTAACACAAGGTCCAAATGTGTACACAGGTATTTAAAACAAGTTAACTTATCTACTTGTTCTCTGAAAGGCTGCGTGGAGTGTTTTAGCCTGTGAATTAATGTTCCTTTATAAAATGTGCTCTGGCACTTAAAGGAGCACACAGAGGAAAGTCCTTTTAAAATGCAGCACTTCTGTGGATTAAATGGTCACTGATAGTGTCCACTTTGGGGCTATATTGCTGAATGGAAGTGACTTTTTCAAAGGGCTTAATAGGGTAATATGTGCTTGAATCTGTGTCATGCGTTGAATCAGGTAGTGTAATGAAACAGCAGAGAGGAGTGATGATTTTCAGCCATGTTTTGTTAGTGTTGAACAGGAGGAGGTCCTGAAGCTGTGAAGTTGTGAGACTCGGGTGAGTTCAGTTCCTGCTGTGCTGTATGTTCTTTGTCATCTTGGGCAAGGCACTAAAAGGCAGATCTGTGGAAGCTGTTAGTGTTGAATCCCATGGAGCTGCCACTTCTGGAAGGTAACTGGTCATCTAATGGAGAGGAAGCTCTTGACTCCAGGTAGCTTTGGCCTGCAAGTGAAGGCAAATCTCAAATTTTTTAGTGAAAAACTTGTCAGATTGCAGTAGTATGCTGTAAATATCTGAAGGGCTGGGTGTGTACCTCGGTTAGCACAATAGCACCCCAAAAGTTATTCCTTTGTTTACATCAAGTGTCTCAGCATCCCAGGTGTGAAATACACTTGCTGCCCTGACTCACAGGGACTTTGGTACCCACTGCATGGTGAGGTATGATTGTGCTAAGAATATAGGCAAAACAAAAATGAGAGGGGGGCACTTTGAAGTAAAACTGCAAGTTTATACAAATCAGCAGCCGGTGGTGCTGTTCTGCTTGTAGTAGCAATATTTTTTCAATAAAATGTGTTGATAGGGTCTCAAAGGTGATCCGGGGCTGTTAAGAGCCTTTGACCTTACCCTTTCTGGACTGCGTTGCCACTTCATGCATGCACAGAAGTGGAATGTTTGGGTTATCTGGACTCCTGGTTTTTGTTCTTGGGTGGTTTGCATGGCTATTAAATTAAAGCTACATTTTCCTGTTTACGGGCCTTCAGAATATCCCATTATGAACTCTCTTGTACTCATGGGTGAAGCAAAGTGAAGGAGAAACAACACCCCCAGCTGGCATGCACAACTGACCGTGTTTCTGTTTCATCTCCACTTATTTCTTGCATGCTCACATTATGTGACTGCAGTTGCTCTATATTTTGTTCTCCTGTACCAGATTACAAATACTATTGTATAAAAAAGGGAACTATACATAATACCTACATGGTATTTCCAGATGTACTTCAAGTACAACACACTATAACCAGGCTCCACTATTACAGAAGAATCTCTGAGGTAAAATTCCTTCCTAATAACTGAACTATTCTTTCACCGATGCCTGGAAGCTCACATATTTCTGGGTATCTGATGTACATGGATACTACACATCTATGTTTGTAACACCATACCTATTATATTACCTATATTTGTTTTACCCATTGTACCCCATCCATGGATTGAATCTACATGTGAAGTGTTTGGGTCTAGTTTTGTTCATTCTCCTGAATGGATCTCAGTCTGAAAAACTTACCAAAGGATGGTTCACTTACTCTTCTGCTACAGTTTTCCATATCACTCTCCACAGAGTTTTTTGAGTTACTATTTTTTAAAAACAAAAACCAAGCCAAAATTATTCCTGTATTTCATGCTACAGTTCTGCACCATGTTTTAAGGGTTTTTTTTGTCACAGGACTGGGAGATGTTGTGTTATTCAAAATGAGTGAGCATTCACTGGTAAGGACTACAGGTGGTGTGGGTTGTCATTTGTTTTATCACCAGCATCAATAAATGAAGATCTGTTGTTGCACTATGAACACAAAATGCAAAGATTCTCCAAGGACAAACACATAAGCACCACTTGAATAGCACCAAGTGTTTTGTTATTGCAATCTGATACCAGTGGAGATGAAATTAATCCCTATGCCTGAAATTCACACCTCATACTTGTGCCCTTTTCTGATCAGAACCCGTCCCAGCTGCTGCCATCATTGTCAACACTGTTCATTTTGCTTTACTTCGCTTCCTGTGATCGTGTGAACTGCTGCACACCACTGTCCATTTGTCAGAACTATGTGTGTGGGCAAGGAATTTCTGGTTACTGTTCTTGACTTAGACCGGAGGCAGCAAAGGATTTGGACCATTGAAGTTTGTTTGGGGACAAGCCAAACAACCATGCTTGACCACACAGTCTAAGCAAAGTAATTCATGCACTTCATAGTGAAGTTACAGCTTCCCCATGTTACTGTTCCAAAATGTTTTCTGCAGCACTGGTGTCATTGCAGCCTGGGGTTGCCCTAGCACACAGTGGAGTTGTAGCCCACCCTGTGTATTATTCTGTATACTCAAAAAATGCCTCTCTTGGTTTATTTGGCCAACCCTCTGCACGTTGTCCTGCTACTTCCAGCATTAGCTTGGTTTGTTAGCCAAGCACTGATCCTATTTCTCTGGGTTCATTTTCTGAGGAGTCAGCTTTGATTTGCTGAGTTTACAATCCAATCTTTCTGCCGAAGCAAGAGCCCGTAGTGCAAAGTCAACGCATGAGATTACATTTTTGTCTATTTATTTACTTCTCATTGATGCACAAAACCCATTTGTTAAGCCACCTCCCCCTATGCCTTCCCTCAGTGCAAACTTCAGAAGGCAGCGTTAGCTGCTGGCTGTGATTTCACATGCCATTTTTGACAGTGAATTTCTGTGTGATGTTTATCAGTCTCAGGAGCTGGGAGATACCAACAGTCATCCTTCCTGCTGGGCACAACTGCAGGTGAAGGGTTATGGGCAACACAGATCCAAAGACACTTACCCTTTCCTGTCCCCTTCTCACTAAGGAAAATGCAAAGAAATAAGAGGTTTTCAGCAGTGTCTCACCAGAGTATAATTTTCAGTAATTACAGTATAATTATGTAATCACTTTAACAAACGCTGCCTCAATCCTCTCAGGGTGCGGCTCTCAAAGAACACACCCACAGAAATATATCCTGTGATGAAGTGGGCTTTATGAAATTTTGAAAGTGTTGTCTACCTTGTGACGATATCCCACGACAGCCCTGGCCTGCGTTTCGTAAGTGTACATTTACCAGAAAAACTCAGAAGCTGTGGGAGTGCACACTGAGCCAAGGGTCAGTCTGTTCCTGCCCGCTTGATTTGGCTCATCTCATAATATCAGTATTTTCAGTTAACCCTTGTCAAAGGGGCAAAATGCTCTGACATGGCATGTGGCAGTCAGGCTGGATTTGGGGTGTGACAGGAGACTCAAGGGTATAGGGACAGGGCAGGCTGAGCACACCGCACCCATTTGAGAAAAAATAATGACTATGTTTTTACTGATGTTTTTCACTTAACTATGAGCACCTGTGCTTGAGACAGCTTTTCCAAGACAAGCCTTTTTGGATGACTGCCTTTGTCTTTCTTCGCAGCCTCTGACACTCCACATTCGTACTTGAGGTGTGAGGTTTTGTTGAAACAGCGGCTTTTTGTTGTTGCTCGTTAGTCCCACCAGTCTCTTTCAAACTTGAGTTTAATGCAAGTGGGTTTGATACGGGGTGTATGCAGCGTTATGTTAAGTCTTTGCCCTGTAGAAACCCAGGGCTATTTTGCTGTTGATTTCTCTGGACCGAGGCGTCCCCCCTTGTTTTCTGCCCCCTCACCTGTCCCTGCAGCTCTGCCCTCCCCTAGTCCATTGACAATCTGTGCTGTGTCTCCTGGAGATGTCTGGGAAAGCTGTACTGCAGCCTCATTTAAATTTGTCTCAAGATCTTTCTGTTTTTCGCTGTTATAGCATTTAATTTTCCTCTGTGTAGCTTTTGCCTTTATAAATTCAGCATTTAAATTTGTAACAGTAACTGATTTCAGGGCGACTGTGGCTTTCTGCAAGGTTTGAGGTGGTTCCCATCCCTTCCGGTGCATTCACAAGAGGGCAGTCATCCTGCGCTAAGGTAGGTGGTGCTGCTGCCCACACACCTGGGGCTCTATTACTGCTGGCAGTGAGCTGAGCAGAACTGGGTTTTAGTGTTCAAGTAAAGAAAAATGGTGCTTTCCTGTTTTGTGAGGGACTACTCATGTTACAAGGCTGACTGGTTTCTTTAGGACTGGCCAAACAATTCAAGAAAAATAGGAGCTTTTTCAAATATGGTCAGGTCTGCTGAAGCAACAGTCAGATGGGTGGTGGAAAGAAGATGAGTGTGTCAGTTCTGGAAGCTGAGCTATTTTGTATCCCAGAGGAATGAATATGCTGATACTTGGTAGGCCTCCAATACTTGCAATCGAGAAAAGGGCGAGTATTTATTTTCCTTGCTGGAGTCGTCTTTGCATTTCTGTGTGTTGCACCCAACAGCCTAGATTTATAATTCAATCTGTGTCTATTTGTTTCTTGACAGAAGAGAATGAAATAATAGCAGGGTTCTGTTTTCTTTATAGCTGGGAACAGATACTTACGGCTTAGCATCAGCGTAAACTGTACAGGGCTTTGTGAAGTTTCAGATGGATGGTGCTGCTGCTGCGTGAAAGTAAATGGCAGTGTCCTGGAGTGAGTCCCGGGTTATTCTGCTGCACTCGCAGCAGCTCATTTCTGTAGCAGCGCGCTTGAGGGGAAAAACACCAGGCCAGGTTCTTCTTCTTGCTGACACCAGGAGCCAGCGTGGCCAGGGCAGTGTGCTGGTTCAAATTTGGTCCAGACCCAGTGGATGTCAGAACCTGTTTTGAGAGGTTTCGAGTTCAGAGCTGGGAAGCCTCGATGGCTTCGTGCTGTACTGGCGGGTGTGTGACACACAGCAGGTCACTGACCCCTTCAGAGCCCCAGTCGGGCTGCAGATAAATAGCAGATCCTCCTTTGCCTTGCTCTAGCACGTGCTGCAGGGCTGAATTTGACCTATGGCTTATCTCTGCATAAATCTGAGATTTCTATAGTTAATTAGGGAACTGGAAATGAGACAAAGTGAATCTAACCCCTTGTTGTGTCTTCTCTGAACTTTCTGAAGTACAAGGGACAAGCAGGTCAACGATAGGAAAAAAATCAGAAGCAGTTGGCGTGGTGCCTGCCTTTACACTGCTTTGATTAGGTTTTAATTGGTAATTCTTGCTTGTAATATAAGATAATTGCAGAGATTTCCAGGAATTGTTTCTAGAATATGAAGAAGCAGACACATCTGAGTTCTACCGAAGGAGTTTAATTAAAGACTTTATAAAGTGCAACAGATGGTGCTTTGCTAGTTAGGAAGACAGGCGTGAGGCCCCTTCGTAGACGTTCAGCCGTGACGGTTAGAGCTTCTGCTCCCTGCTGGTTAGAAATGCTCTGACATCATTGTAACTTACAGGAAAAACATATATGTTTTCTTCGCAGTCTTCACTGGAGCAGGTACTGAACCTTGTGGTTTTCGTGTTATTTCTAAAAGTACATTGAAAAAGAAAAAGGTCTGTTTTGAAGCTGCGTGTTCATGAAATGGCTTTAGGATACGATCTGCTTGTTTACTTTTGCAGTAGAATTGTGATTTCGGTTTGCTCCCCAGCACTGCCGTAGCTTTGATGAAATTTAACCGTGTGCATCATCAAAGAGTTACCATGGGAAGGGAAAAATTAGCTGGTGGGTAGTGGACGTTACAAGGGAGAATCCTGTTGTAGAAAGAGTTCCTCTGGGTTTTTAAATTCCAGGAAGAACCTCAAACTGCAGAACAAGTAGCTGGCAAAGTGGGACTATTGCACTTAGATGTTGAAGTAAAAGAAGAAATCAATGATCCTGTAGGGTCCTTTTCATGGGATCATCTTGTTGGACAGTTAGACAGATCTGCAGTGTTGACAAGCATCCTTTCAAGCTCCCTGCATAGTGGATGCTTGAAAGGTATGCATTTATTTCATGTTTAAATGAGTTTTCTCACTTTATAGTGTCAGTAATGCTGCAAGGGAGCTTCCGTGGGATTAACACTTCGGCCGTATTTTCTCTCTGCAGCTCGGTGTTCATTTCACTTCAGGCTGTATTGAAAAGTGATTACTTGGGAGGGATTTGGTTACACTGGGCTTCAACAAAGGCAACACCAGATGCTCAAGAAACATTGTAAACATAAGCTTTGAGCTTTTTGTTGTTGTTGTTTTCTTAGAACTGTTTACTAACCCCTATGGCAAATGCTTTGAGTTGGCTGATTCTGTTCTGTAGCCTTAGGATCCTCCTGAGAGGTGAGTTGGTAACTTTCTTATACAGACCATAGGTCATTTAGCTTGGAATCTTGAATGTTTATTCATTGTACCTTAAATTTACGTCTTTTGCTTTCTTTTAGGGACCTCTTCCCTCTCTCCAGATTGCAGTGTGGACTGCCAGACCCACTGTCTCATAGACTGCACACAGGGACGTTACTACACAGCTGGCAACTGCTTGGAATGTCCGACAGGTTTCTAGTAAGTCTGTTCCTTCCTTCCCACTCAGTGCTTAAACTTGCGTAATAGGAAAGCTAAACATTTGGAACATCATTTGTACATTGAGAATATTCCGAGAGCTGACTTGTCATGCAGACGAGCAGGTGAGACACAAAGCCTGGTGACAGTCCCTTATTTATAGATGAATAATCAGCTGGCCAGGAAAACTACTGTCTTTGTCTTAAAATGCTCTCTAGGGCTTTCTGCAGCGAATGGCACTCACAGCTCCCCTTCGGTACAATAGTCCCAGTAAAATGTGTGGCAGTCTCTGCATTTGTGGGAATGTACAAAACCAGATTCCCTTTGAGATTGCTTGGGAGAGGTTTTGTGCGATATACGTTTTGTGTACTGTGTATTTAAGAGAGGCAGGAATGTTATTTGTGTTTGTAGCACCAGCAAAATCTAGGCTGATTTTCAGCTTTAAAGAATAATACAGGGTATCTTTAGCCCCCAGTGCAGGGAGTTCTCCCTGGAAAATTAGTTGTGTGTTCTTGCTACCTAATTACGGATGTGCCATTCAGATAATGTGATGTAAACTGGGTACAGAGCAATAATCTGAGGACGGAGAAGTCTGGGCACAGAGAACACTGAGTTGCAGGGGGTTGGTGGTTACTACGCAGAGGTGCTGAACCTAACACACAGACTATCAGCCAACCTGGGACTGTGTTGCAAGCAAGCCCTCAGTTGGAAAGCTGTCTTAAACTCTGGTGTACCGTCACCAGCGTGCTCTCTCTTCCTCAGAAGAAGAAGATAATTAAGACTGCTTTCTCTGCCACACGTGGCCCGCTTTAAATGAAAGTCGAAATGGTCATTGCAGAGTTTTCAGACATGATCTCAAAACAGATTACAAAAAACAGGTACTGTTCAAACTGCATTGAACTTTAAGGTCAGATTGCTACGTGTCTTACTGCAAATTCAGTCCTTGTGTGTGCAATCCAAGCGATGCACCCTGAGCTCCTATATATGTGTTAGAATCTTATGAGGTCCAGAGGGATCTGATCTTCTGTGGCTAAAAGAACATTTGTGAGAGCACTTAGAGTGAGGATGATTTTCGTGTGTCTGTACGACACCCATACTGCTGGTAGGGGATAGAATTCCAAAGAAGTGGAAGAACTTAACTTTATAACTTCATTATTTTTGATCCAGTTGCCCTGGGGGTCAAGCAGCTCCAAGGAAATGCCCACTGGGAACAGCCAATGGACTGACTGCTCAAGCAGACATCACAGACTGCCAGGTAAGCTGAAGGACAGGGGAGAAGAGCAAGCAGGTGAAGTGGAACTTTTTGCTTCTATTTCCATGTATTTTAAGTCATCCAATTTCAGGCTTCTTCCCAGATTTTGTAATCTGCTTTGAAATTTTTCATGAAATTCCTGCACTGTACTGGGCTCTGATTTGGCTCAGGGAAAGCAGGTTGCCCTCCAGGTAGGCAGCAAGCAGCGCTCCCTCCATTCATTGTTTACACCACTGACAGCAAAAAGCACATGTTGGGAGCTCTCAAGAGGATGTAGGCCAGATTTTGAAGATGATCCAAGATCCTTTCTTTCTGGCACTTGAGCTGAGCATGTCTGAAGCTGCTGTTTTACATTATTCATGTAAAGAATATGTTTCTGTGGATCTGATGCCCTTTGTGTCACTGCAGGTTTGTCCTCGTGGCTATCTCAGCCTAGAGAGCGGAGCTGGGTGCCGTGCGTGTCCAGATGGCTATTCCTGCGATCCACGTAGTGGCGTGCAGAGGAGCTGCAGCCCTGGTCAGTATTCGCCAGAGGGAGAGTTGGAGTGTCAGGAATGTCCAGAGGGATACATCTGCCCGGATGGACGGAGCAGACAGGTACGGAATGAGCATGTTATTCTCCAAAGGCAAATTTTCATCCTTCTGGATGGGCAGGGCCTGAACATAAATATATTGTCAAGAGAAGACAGGCTTCCCTGGTTTAATAGTAGGGTGTGGACCTTTCCACATCAAAGAAAAGCATTCAAAACACTTCCATGGTATAGTAGATCCAAGGTCTTCCACAAGTAGCCTGTATTAAGAGAAATAAATATTTCTCATCTAAATTCTGAGCATGTTAGTGCTCCATCCATCTGCTACCACTAAAACCTCAGCTGAGGACCCAAAGAAGAGAGTTTGAAGTGCTGGTTTTGCTTCTAGAAATCGTCCCTAGAGAATAGAGCTGAAGCAGCGCTGGGAAGGGAGGAGAGGGCAAAGGAGGAGGAAGCACAGGACAGAATGGAATACTGGGCTTTTTCCTGACTCAGGCTTCCCTGGATACAGGTTTGTGCAGCAAAACCTTTCAGTGGTATGAATTTGTGTTTCTTTCCCCTAGCACTGTTTGGCTGGTCAGCAGCCAAACCCAAGCCGCACTCATTGTGTAACCTGCACTCCTGGTTCCTTCTCAACTGAGGACGCTCTGCTGTGCCAGCCCTGCCCAGCAGGTAAGTACATCTCACGAGCATCTTCTGTACAGTAAAATATAGAACTTAAGGAGATGGAAATGACACTTTACTCTGGCTCTATTAGAACAGAGGCTCCTTGCGTCACTGTAAAACTGGAGGCTTAAATGCAATTCCTGAGATGAAGCAGCTGTGATTCAGAAGAGTTCATGAAAAGCAGAGTATGAAAATGAGAGAACACCAAGAATCACATCAGTTTTTATAGTCATCATGCTTGCTGGGTTTATTGGAGAGGTCTAGCTGATGTTGCCTTGGAACATCAGCTGATATGTCTGAATGTGCAAGTGTTGCTGAGCAACAAGGGATGCTTTTGTTTTCTCTTTCCACACAGAAAACAGCTTTCTCACTCTGAATTTAACTGATCATCTATAAAACTGATGCACACGCAGTTACAGCTTCCTCTACTTCAGGGCCTTGACTCACTGACCATCAGAAATAGCCATTCATAGTGGGTGCTGTATTCCCAGGTGACAACCGTAGGCCTTAGGAATCAGGGACATGTTGTAGTTTTCTTACCTAATTTCTCTTTCTGCTTGATGCTCTGAAAGAAATCCAAATAAGCTCATGTTTAGGAAATTGCAGTGTGTCGTCATTGCGTGTCACAAATTCCTCGTTGAGATGCTGATGCAGAGTTAGGCAGCAGGGGAACAGACTAGGAGAGACTATGTTTTTGCTGCAAAATGGTTATCTTTTGAAATTGTGATAGGTATAGAATGTCATTTCACTTGATGAATTGGCTAAAAACATCAATCAAAGGAAATGATGGTGTAACTTGGGAAACCACCTTAAGTTACATTCTGGGAGTGTTTGCTATTTGGAAATAATCCCAATACAAAAAGCCAAAGCTTTGTTTTTGCCCAGGCTGGTAGCCTGCCTCTCTACAGGTTATTCCCTCCGCATACCCTCAGACTTTAATTCCTATTTCCTATTTCCCAGCCCACCTGTACCCTAGATAGCAAAAAGGCATTACAGGGGGATCATGGTGTAGCTGTGGATTTGCAAAAGAACGCATAAGTCACTACGGGGATGCAGTCTGTGATCTGCAGTCCTACCAAGCTTTTCTCTCTCCTGGAAGCCCTGTACTGCATGTGAAAATGAAGTATTTAATGAAGAGCTCCAGGTGCCTTCTGCAGAGTCACTAAACCCAGTAACTTGATTCGTAGGTCTGTAATTAGAATCCCTCTTATTAAATAATGAAGAGCTTCTGTACTTCGGGTACCTTACGCATTGTCCAGTAGAAGGAGAAATGTAGTAGCTAAAGAGATCATGCTAGGCCAAGATCTCAGTAGTTATATATAATGCATAGGTGAGAGAATAGAACAGAAGATTTCTTATTTCCAGTGCCTGGGATTAGGTATGAATAGCAAATAATTCATCTATCACAAGGTCAGTCATACGTGGAAAGTGATGGTGGTTTTGTGGATGTCTATCATATTACACTTTACTGTGCTCTATAGAGGGCACCATAAAAAAAAATAAGGAAACATTGGCTTCTTTGAAATTAAGGTAGTATTTATAAATTTCACTTTCTAAACGTTTTAACAAGTGAACAGACATGGGCATGTTAGAGCACAGGTTTTAGAGTGACAGATTTGCTACTGTATTATGATTATTTATAGTGCAAGGTCAGCCGGAGGCTGCAGTCAGGTTTCTCTTCCTCAGTATCAACCACAGAACCTAGAGAGAGCAGGAGAAGATCTCTGAGTAAATGATCAGCAGGTTAAAGATATGCAGAAGATCTCATGCTGAAATTATTGCTTTCAGTGTTAATGCTAGTCCCTCTTGTGTTCTTAAATCTGCATAAGTCATCCAGCCCAATTGCAAAGCCCATTGACGGTAAGGAATTTGAATACCGTCACAACCAGGAGAGGCCTGAGGATTCCCAGCGTTCTTTTTCACGGTTTGACTGACTTTAATTATATATAATCTGTGTACTTAGTAGTATTGCGTGTATGTGAATGAAGTGTCATTGCTATGCTGATATATAGTAATATATTTCAGCATAGCAGTGGTACTTTGATGTCACAGTTAAATCCGTTTTTCTTCATTTTTGCCAGCAAACATTTGTGCTTTCCCATTTGTCTCCCTGCAATGTACACGCTCTACTCTGAGTCTGAATTGTCCAGAATGTCATTTCTGAACCACATGTCATGTTCTTCTTCTCCATAGGTCACTTCTGTTCCGACGGCCTTGCAGTCCCTCTATGTCCAGCAGGGAGTTTCAAGCCCAAAGAGAGACTTCGCACACCCAGCAGCAGCTCTTCATGTTTGCCAGGTCTGTGCCACAGCAGATCTTCATTTTAGACAGTGGGTGCAACAATTCTCACTGTAAATCACACTGTTAAGTACATTCTTATGAAGGGTCTGGCAGTTAGAGTACTTATTTACTAGCCTCTAGCTCAGGCAATACTAGAGCTTGATGAAAGGAACATCCATGGAGTCTCCTTAGAGTCACCGGATTTGTGGTGGTATCTCCTTCAAATCAAGCCATACATTTTTCTATTTGATAAATTCTTTTGTAGTGGGTGACTGAGCTGCTAAAGCATCTTGACTGCTGAATGATTTTTACTCACCAGCTAAGTCCGGGAAATTGCTGCTTTCTGCCCACTTCTGAAATTAAAACCAGAAGTGCATTTACACGGTGCAGCAAGGAACAAACCTTACATCTCATCAAGACAGCAAAATTCAAGAGACAAGGGCCAGTGCCACTTGAAAAAGCACTGCAGAAGCTGCAAAGTAAATTAGAGTTTAAAAACTCTTTTGGTTTAATAATGTAAGCTGTTATGCTATGCCTGTACTACTTCATGTAATGATGTTGTCAAATCTCCTAAGGAACACTTGGCAAAGGCAGGACAATGCCTGCTGCAAGATAGGCAGGGGACACATGAATAAACTGTGACAAGCCCTAGAATATTTCAGGTATCCTACCATGAGGTAAATGATGGCTTGTATGGTAGCAGCCTGCATCCACTATTTGCACCACACGGTGTTGTGTGACATACTTCAGGCAAGAAATGGAAATTTTCTGTCCCTATAGCCAAGTGGCCTGGACTCTGGTTATAAAATGGCAGTACCCTGATTTGCTAGGGGTGCCAGTCCACGTCATGAAGCTTTTGTCAGCTTAAGGCAGTTTTTGAAGAGCTCCATGAGGTTGCAGCAGGTATCCATGTGCTTGTACAGAGTATATCTCCAGTCTGTGAAGCTTGCTCATCTGTCTCTGTATTCAGAATGCAAACACAGAAACAGCTCAGCTTTTGTGGAAACCCCAGGCTCTCTTACAAGTGAAGACTAAGCATCATGATTATTAAACATACCTGCAGCAGAGAGTGTGTTTTAAGGCTTATGTTTTTGTTTCTTTTTTAATGTACCCCATTTCTTGTATTATCGACTCAGAACACAGCCCAGATGGTTTTATCGCTTCCATCAGCCACTCAACCCACTCAGCTGCAGTAACATTCAGCTAATCCAATACCACCACCTTCTGGCTTTGCAGTAACTTTATTGTTGGTATGAATGAACCTCCCCTATACTTTCTTGCTGTAGGTGAAAGCAAAGGAATCATATTTTCTAGAACCTTCTGTTTTGTCAGCAGTTCATGCTCCCTTTGGGATCTTAAATGTGTTCTCTCTCTTTAGGAATCGGATTGTGTCTGAAGTGCCCAGCTGGGTATTTCTGTCCTGCTGGAGCAAGTTTTCCAGTCCCGTGCCAGCCAGGTACATACAATCCTCTGCAAGGACAGGATGAAGCCACTGACTGCAGAGCCTGCCCGGCGGGGAGAGCTTGTACTCAAGCTGGCTTAGCCCAGCCTGACACAGAGTGCTTACCGGGGTAAGCCATGGTTGTTTGCTGTGCTTCTTTTTGTCTGTGTGTGTATTTCACCTGCATTGGTTTTGCTTTGTCCATAGGGAGAGGTAGGTGACATCCATTGCTATGTCAAGATTTTATTACAGTTTCCAGTAAATCAATGTGACGTAGACTTTTCTAGTGGAAGGTACTGCTGCCTGCTATTGCCACAGAAAAGATGGTAAAAATAGACACGAATGAGGCGAGGCCACACTTCCCGTGGTTATGAACAATGTGACCTGGCTGAATAACCCACTTTTCTTTTGGTGAAAAATGTGTGACAGCACCAGTCCCTTCACAGTGCCTCATTTGAATGATTTTTGCATTATTGGTTGTCACATTGCTGTCAGCCACAGTATCAAGTGCTTCACCTTCTTCCCAGCTGCAGCATTCATCCTAGTATTTTGGTAGGGCACAAGGTTTGTTTCTGTCTTGCATCGAAGCATCTGTCCTGCTAGCCTGCTGTGTTTTGTTAGGTACGTGTGCCCAGCAGGGTCATCCAGCTCTCATTCTCCCAGCAATGCCTGTCCTCCAGGAACAGTTGGCAATGACTTCAACCTCTTTGATAAGTCCCAGTGTGAAACATGTCCTGCTGGATTTGCCTGTATGAGAGGTATGTGGCTTTTTGACAAAGTGAACTGTGTATTTTGGGAGCCAGTATCACAGAGCTCACCAGTAAGAACTCGAGCAGGTCAGTGAGGTATCACAAGGATGGTAAATGGGAAAAAGTTGTCCTTTAGTGTTAGTGCAGAGATTGTTGTGCCTGCTGGACAAGTTAATTTTAATTTTACTGTGAAGTTTTCTCTTTATGCCACCCATGGTTACTATTTTAACTTCGTGACCTCGAAGCAGCCAGTTTTAACAGTCTTCAAAGTTTTTAGCTTATAGGTGGCCTCTTCGCTTTAATATCTGTCCCAGCTTTGGTTTGGGGCACCATGTAGGATACCTGAGGTGATGAATAATTGCTTTAGTAACCAGTTCTCTGGTAGAGTGTCTCATCAACATAGGAAGTCATTATTGTTATCCCATTTCTGATAGAGAAAAGGCACAAAATGAGAAGACTTAACTCAAGGTTAGCCAGCAGAACTGGAAACAGAATGAGGGAACTGGATTTTGTGAACCCATTAGGTTACATTGCTTCTCTTAAATTTGTCTTTGTGTTTACAGGAACTGGTGGGAAGCAGAAGCCTCCCACTCCGTGCCCAGTTGGTCACTACTGCCCACCAGGGACAAAGCACCCAATGCAGCACAAGTGTGCCCCGGGCACCTGGAGCAACAGGACAAGCCTGACCTCGGAAGAGGAATGCTTTCCATGCCCCGCGGGCTGGTTTTGTGTTGGAGGAGCCCGTAGCCCTACTGGGATGTGCAGCTCAGGGCACTACTGCCCTCAAGGTTGGCAGCTTTTTGCAGGAATGAAGGAGTTTTCCTTTATTTCTGTCTTTGGAATTTTTGTGGACTCTGATAAAGTCAGGTGCTGGCTTGATTAACATATTTTTTCAATGTGGAGTTTGATAGAAAACTCTCTGTTCTTTATAGTTAATGCTGTAAATCCATACTGTCTGAACTGAGCATCTTTGTGTCATTATTTTCTTTCCCTTAATTTGGAAAAAATTAAAATGCACAATCAAGTGTCTGATACAAGCACAATTCTAAATTTGAAACTTCTTGCAAATACGTATTTAAATATGCATTTACATCTAACTCATGTAAATACTTAATAGCAGTAAAGAACAGGGGGTCTTATTGCCTTCTGTCTTCGAGGCTATATTAAGAATTAGGATGGTTCTGTCCTCTCTTTTTTGGAAAGGTACATGGAGAGGCACGCAGCACCCCTGTCCTGCAGGAACGTACAGCCCCAGGCTGGGCAATGGCAGAGTGGGAGATTGCATCGCCTGCCCTGCGGGAGCTTTCTGCACCAGTGGGACCTCCAAGCCAGTTCCGTGCCCACTGTGAGTAAACTACACACACTGGAGTCATATTTCTACATGGCATTTCAGAACACTTCTGATCTTAAGTAGTATCTTTTGCACCAGAAACATTTGCAAGTTCCTTTCACATTGCATGTTACTGCATGCTCCAGGCAAGTTTTTCCTGAATCAGGCTCTTGGCTCCAGGGATTGTACATTACCTCTATGAAAAGACTGAGAAAGCAGACCAGAGGTGCACTGTGCTTTTCGTTGTCACTTTGCTGCTATTTGTGACACTCCCTTCTGTTGTATTTTCTCCTGCAGAGGAACCTATCGCATGGAATATGGTGCAAAAGCGGCTGCAGATTGCATCCCTTGTCCTGCGGGGTATTACTGCCCGGAGCTTGGCACTGTAACTCCTAGAACATGTGGTGCTGGCAACTTCTCAGTAAGTAACAATAATTTTATGCTGGCATCTTGTTCAACATAAGGGCTGAATTTTGGCAGAAAGGGGAGCTTTAAGGGGAGGTTGAGGCTTTTAGTGCCTCGAAGGAGGCACTGGAAGGAGTCAATCTCCTTGTGTGATGAGTCTGAATGTTTGGGGTAGTAGAATGTGCACAGTTTTTCTTGCTGTGGCAAGCAGTAACACCCCATAACTACCAAGTTCTGTGCATGTTCCCTCTTTAGGGTCATGGTCAGTCTCTTTGTACGGACTGTCCAGAAGGTACATTCTGCAATGAGACAGGCCTGGCTGCACCCCAGGATTGTCCCAAAGGGCATTTTTGCTTGGCTGGGAGTTCTTTGCCTCTCCCATGTCCAGTGGTAAGAATCAGATACAGACTTGTTTTTCAGTCAGTGATTTTCAGCAGGCTCCCGCTCCCTTGGCAGGGCACACTTACCAGGTCTCTCGTTGTGCAGGGCACTTATACGGATGTGGTCGGAGCAGGTTCATGCAAGCCCTGCCCAGCAGGCATGTTCTGCAGCGTGGCTGCTCTGACTGAGCCAGAGGGACGTTGCCAGCCTGGATACTACTGCATTCAGGGTTCCAGCAGCTCCTCACCTGTGAGTGTTGAATATCTCATGTTGCTTCAGACCTTTTGGCGCTACAAAAGTTTTCATAAACCATATTAATTTTATTTTCCTTGCTTCAGGTGGGGCTTCCATTTGGAGATCTTTGCCCACAAGGGTATTATTGCCCTGCTGGCACGAGACACCCAAAAGAGATGCCATGCCCTGCTGGCACCTGGAATGGACAGCGAGGAGCCCAGGATGCCACATGGTGCCTGTCTTGTGCCCCTGGGTTTTTCTGCAATATGTCTGGCCAAGATGCTCCTGTAGGACTTTGTGCACAAGGTGAGACAAAGCCAGAACTTATTTAGCTGCTTAGAAATTAATTTGGTTTTGAATGGGAAATGAGACTCAAACGCTTTCTGCTTTAAGGCTATTACTGCACAGGAAGGACAAAGACTGCAAAGCCAGAAGATGGTATCACTGGAGATCTCTGTCCTCGAGGACATTTCTGCCCGGCAGGCTCAGCAGCACCTTCTCCCTGTCCCAGAGGAGAATACAGTAATGCAACAGGTTAGAAACTGGATCTTTGCAAATTCAGTGTGATTTGGGGGAGATAGAAACACAGATGGTTTTATTTTGTCTGTATTCTAGAATGCCTTGAAAGCCGCTGGCCGTTATGAGCAGTCAGTATTTGGTTTTTCTGGAAGGGGGTAGGCTGTTGTTTTTTTCCTGGTGTCACGTGGGGAAAATATTTCACCTCTGCAGCAGCCCACGTATTAGGATTGTAGCAGTGAAACTCAGTGTGCAGAAAGCTAGTAGGCAATTAACCAGATTTCCTTGCTGTTGTGCCTGCCACCTGATGGTGGGATGTGGAAGTTAATTCCCATATTTCCTTTACAGGTCAAGACAAATGCTTTCCTTGTCCTGCTGGGTTTCACTGTTCAAAAGGACTAAGACATCGCTGTCCTCCTGGCTTCTATTGCCCTCAGAAAACTGGAAGCAGTTTTTATCCTTGTCCCCCTGGGACTTACAACCCCTCCTATGGACTCATCCACGCAGAAAGGTGTCAGCAGTGCCCTGCAGGTGAGGAAATGACTGAGTGTTCCCACTGTCTGAGTAGGGCAGTGTCCAAGAGGGTGATGTCTCTTGTGTATCTCTTTTCATAATCCTCTGGTGTGTGTTTCACTCTTAGGAAACGCAAACATAAAAATACACAGTCCAAGGAGGTGCCTTGTCCCTCTGGTTTTGTCCCCCAATGAGCCATGGGGTTTTTTGAGGCTTTGCAGGAGAGTTTGATTTACACTTGGCATTTCCCAGAGGAGCATGATCTGAGTTGGAATGTGGTTTTGTCCAGGTAGTGCTGATGCTGAGGGATTTGCTTTCTCAAAGTCTTTCCCTTTGCCTTCCAATCAGTGCATGCAGCACAGTGACCCTCCTGTTTTCTCTTCCGGTTTACTGGTAAATCTTTTCCCTCTGTGCTGTTCCAGGAATGTTCTGTGGAGAATGGGGATTATCCTCTCCAAGTGGTCCCTGCTGGCCAGGATTCTTCTGCACAGCAGGTATTGAATTTAGTGTTCACATGGCAAAAAGAGAAATGAAAAAGTAGGAAGCTGCAGCCCTTCAGAAATTGTTTTCTGTCTATTCTCTGTGCAACCTCTCCCAGGGTTTTGCTGCAGAGAGTGCCAGTATAGTCCTGAGGGGTGAAGCTATGTGACAGGGTTGCACTCAGTCACATCAGAAGTTTCTCAAGTACTTATGGTACTTGCTGTTTATTATTCCATTCTGGTGTAGATTTTTTAGCTTTATTGTAGTAAGTAACAATCAGCTGTTCTCTTCTTCCAGCTATGGGAATGTTTCTTTTGGCATGGAGGACAGACTTGCCTGTGAATAGTAACCCGTATCATTCAGGATACCTTTTTTATGTCTTCCTCATGTAGGAGCAAGTGTCCCAAACCCTAATGGAGTCACAAACACAAGCACTGGTGGCCCATGCCCACCTGGACACTTCTGCCCAGCTGGCACAAGTATCCCACAGCAGTGCCCCGTGGGCACTTACTCAGACAGGTAAGCTCCTTCCTTCTGCTCATGCTCATTTTTATTTTATTTTTCTTCTTGGTTTCTTCCTGAGTCTTTTAAGCAAGAAAGCACAGTTCAGTATTGCTCGTTAGAAGACACATCTTTACATTGATCGTAAAAGCGCAATGGTTGTTTTCACTTGGGCAGAAGTGTAGGCATCAGTGGTCTGTCTGCTGAACTTGCGCACTTGCTAACAGAAAGCCTGCTGTGTCCCTCACCAGGCTCCACAACCAGCACAACTCCAGCTGCACGGTGTGTCCCTCTGGCTATTATTGCAGCTCTGCTGGCCTCGCAGCACCCTCAGGACCCTGCTCAGCGGGGTTCTACTGCCTCTCTGGAGCTTCCTCACCATCGCCACTTGGTAAGCTTGGTGTCTTCATCTGCCTGTGTCCAATAAGTAGGGGTTTTGGCAACTTTAAAAAAAATGTGTGGTTAGGTCCCTTTGTTAGCATTGTCTCTCCCTTTATTGGCCATGTCTTCTGCTTTCTGTGTCCTAGGTATGTGGGAGAAAGGAGGCCCTTGTCCTGTGAGCCACTTTTGCCCAGAAGGAACCAGCTTGCCCTTACCCTGCCTTGCAGGGACTTACAACAGTCTCACAAGACAAGCTGCATGCTTCCCTTGTGCTGCAGGCTACTACTGCCCAGAAAATACCACCAGCTACAGTACAAATCCTTGCCCAGCTGGCTTTTACTGCCCCAAAGGTGAGATGGGCCCAGGGGACAAGGCAATCCATTGGCCAGGCTGAAACATCCTTCTTCTTAAAGGCAAGAAGTGATGTCTGTGAACAAAATGTTTGTTAGTCTGGTTCTTCACAGAAAAAAACCCCAGTATTTTAAACCATAGATATGGCTATGGCTTAACCCCTTCACATACAAGCTAAACAGCGTCCAGAGACTGTCTCAGCCATGAAGATGGGGAGATCAGCAATGAGATAAACTGCAAAAGATGACATTAAGTGATACAGCAGGATCAATAGCCAAGATAGTATTTATAGTCCATGAAAGATTCTTCCTCTCTTTATTCCAAAGGAACCAGGTTTGCTACTGAGTTTCCCTGTCCCCGGGGCTACTATAACCCCGATCCCATGACACAGAGCTTGGATAGCTGCTTGCCCTGTCCACCCGGGCACTACTGCGGGAGGGAGAGCTTGACAGCCGCCTCGGGCAAGTGCGATGCAGGTGAGTCTGGGTCTGTTTGGCTGTCGTCTTGGACTGCACTTGGGGCAGTATGTTTGGGAGGCAATGCTTGTATCTTGCAGCATGTACCACAACCTTTCCGGTCTGAATTGGATGCTGTGTCCGTAAAGCAAAAATACTGAATTTAAGGTTTTAAGATCTCATATTATCTTTGCTGATGTGGTATTATGTAAAATCATCTTTGCATGTTCTATTGCACGGACAAATATGCCATGGTGGTGTTTAACTTTGGTGATGTTAGCTTGTCGCATATTCTGTGTTTTTATGGTTGTGCCGTGCAGATGTTACATGCAAAAGCATCCCAGCTAGTTTGTTTATGATAATTTCTGGGGCTCTGTTATTCCTAGAGCTTCTCAATCATATTTTCTGTTCTCAGGTTGGTTTTGCATCTCAGCTGCTTGGACCTCACAGCCTTTTGATCTGGATAACTACACGAGTGCCAACTGCCTCTGTCCAGCCACTGCCACTGGAGGGAAGTGCATAGCTGGTTTCTATTGCCCTGAAGGAAGCCCAGAGCCTCTTCCTTGCCCTCCAGGCTTTTACTGCAATTCCTCAGGTTAGTGTGTTTGGAGGAGTTTTGAGGGCAGTTAAAATAAAGGGATTGTGTGGACAAGGAAATGTTTGCTATTTAAGAACTCATTAGAGGACCGTAAAGCTACGTTCTGCTTTTGGCTGATAAACCTGACTTTGCTCAGAATTCACTGTGTGACCTAAAGTGAGTCGCTTTGCCTCTGTAGCCTTTAGAGATTCTTTGCGTTCATTTTAAAGATTTTTACAAACTATCTTTGGTAAGTTTAATTAAAGAGTCAGATTACAGTGTTTTATTCAGCAAAGATTGTGAATCCAAAAGCCAAGCAGCTTGTGTTCTAGCACTTTTTCTTTTCTTGTTTATCTCTTAGTGGAAAGACACAAACCCTTCAGCCCCTTCTGTAAAGGTGATCCTAAAAAACTGTTTAGGCCTTTAGCTATCTAGTAGTCAGTTGTGTAAGAAAATATTGGAGATTGTAGATCGAGATTTTAAATAACAGAGCTAGTCACAGGCTAGGACACTGAAATCATTGTGATAACAAGGCTGGTCTGGTTTGTTTAGTCCAGAAACTGTGATTTCTCTAACGTCGCTGCCTTATTTGACTTGATGTTTCCTTTCTTTAGGACTCTCTTCCCCGAGTGGTCGTTGTTTGCCTGGGTATTACTGCACTTCAAGGGCACGGATGCCCAGTCCTGTTAATGATGAGACAGGCAGCCTCTGCCCAGCAGGCCACTATTGCCCAGCAGGCAGCAGCAAGCCAGAGCCATGTCCCACGGGCACTTTTTTACCTCAGTCTGGGATGGTTTACCGTAACGCCTGTCTGCCCTGCCCTGGGGGCACGTTCTGCCAAGGAGAAGGCCTGTCCAGCGTTTCTGGTGCATATTGCATGTGTCTAACATCTTTTTTCTCTTCTAGTTTGGATTTTTCATGTCTTTTTTTTTTTTTTTTCTTAAACCTAATGCTGAAACTTTTCTTTCTTGTAGGAACATGTTACGCTGGGTATTTCTGTGACCCTGGATCCACACAGCCAGATCATAAACATTGTCCCCCTGGCTTTTACTGTCCTGAAGGCTCTGAATTGCCAGTGCCATGCAGCCCGGGAAGCTTCAACTCTGACAGCGGAAAGTGGCATTCAACAGACTGTCAACGCTGCCCAGCTGGATTCTCCTGCAGCGGTGAGTCTTGCCGGTGCGTTCGGGAACTGGAAGGTGACACAATGTGAGTCAAGATGGACATGCGCTACAGCTTTATTTCTTACAAGCTTGTCTGTAGCAGATAGAGGAAGAACGAACTCAGTAGGTGCCACACATCATCTTTGGTTAGTGATGGTTTCTGCGGGATGTGCACTAAGTGCTCCGCATCATTTGTCTTCCAAAACTTCACAGAATCACAGAATGTTAGGGATTGGAAGGGACCTCAAAAGATCATCTAGTCCACTTCTATTGGTTTCTCTCAGTAGCACTCTCAGGTCACCCATAACAATTCTTGCTATTACAGCTTCTTTCTTCCTTGGCTCAACCACTTCTTCTAGATGTCTTCTATGTCTTTGGCCTCTTGGGGCAACAAAATATCCTGGCAAACAATGCTTGGTACTGGCCAGCAGCCAGTGTCTCTGCTCTGAGCAGCTGCTGCTTCTCGGTGGTTTTCACCATCTGTCTGTACAAGATGTTTATTTGCTCACCCCAACACTGAAATATTTGCGGTCACACTGACGGTAGCAGATTCACCCATCACCTTCCATGACACAAAGAGGCTTTTCCTTTCTCTGAGTCTTCTGTAAGACTTAGTGGAACAACAAAAAAGAGATTCTGAATGCCGTAACTTCCTTTCTTCTGATAAGGTTCTGCAAAGTCAGTATTACATGGATTGGGCTGGACAAGCAGATGCATCAGTTTCTGCCAAGAATGGAAGCCAAAATATTTTTCAAGGAAGATGAGGATGCAGGTGAACAAGTAGGCTGAAGCCAAATCTTTCTCCTATCTTGGGAAAGAAACTCCATGCCCAGGAAAATACAAGCAATGCAGATATCCCTGCGTGGCAGGTCATGTAAGCAACAAAAGAAAACAGACATCTGTATCTGAGCTAGTTTTCTGTACTCCTTCTATAGGAAGGAAGAGAAAGAGGCACTCCTGTCATGCAATTTATCTTTCTCATTGCACATGTCTGCCTTAGGATGAAATGAATTGCACTTGAAGTGCAGTTCCTCTGGAAGTGCTATTTCTCTCCAATTACTGCAACGGGAATCTGAACAACTAAATCAGAAGTCCGCACAATGAGTCCCATGTCCTGGTCTGGCTGAGCTAATAGGGAAGGAAGACTGACTGTAGTGATAGAGAATGACATTGCCTGTCACCTCTTGTAATATATGCTGAGGAAGATGCTGTTCTTTGTATCCTAGGTCCTGGAGCACGTGCTCCTGAGCTGTGCCCTGCTGGGTACTTCTGTCTGCCAGGTACCAGCTTCAGTACAGAGCATCCCTGCCCCAAGGGGACTTTTGGCCCCAGGATTGGTGCTGCTCGTGAGTCAGACTGTGAGCCCTGCCCAGCAGGTAAGTGTGGACTTGGCACAGGAAATCCGGGGATGTATATGGGAAAGCTAAGGAAAATATGACTTCTTCCTTCATGTTACTGACTCCTCCACTGGTCTTCTGTGCCGACCCTCACACTGAGGTTGCTTTTCTGTTCATTTTAGGCATGTATTGTGCAGCACCAGGTCTATCGCAGCCTTCTGGATTTTGCTATTCAGGTTATCATTGTGCCGAAGGAGCCGTCAGCCCAGCTCCCTTCCAGCACAGGGTGAGTGAGTGCCGGGCAGCAGCACAGTAAACCTAGTGACCTGGGGACAAGCACTGATCTGTCACAATCCCATAGCTGCTGGTGTGACATTTTCCAAGCATTACTGCTCTGTATGGAGTTGCTCGTGCCTTTTACTGCTGCCCTCGAGAACTCCTCAGATGGAGTGACATGCTGCTCTTTATGTCTGCTGGAGTATGTTGCTGCCTGCTAATACATTCTGGCCAGAGCTTTGTGTCTGGGGATTGCACTGGAGTGTGCTGTCTGATATCTCCTCCAAAAGATGGCATCAGGGACAGGATAGCCACGCCTCAGCAGCCAGTGCCCTTTTTATGCCACTCGAGGCGTAAATCTTCTTTTGGTAACACTTTTTCTTTCCTTCTCTGTATTCTTCTACTACAGGTGGAATCTTCCAGCCTTGGTCTGCCTGGCAATGACATCTGTCCTGCAGGGCACTTCTGCCCCAGTGGTACTGGGTATCCTGTGCCCTGTCCTCCTGGAACCTTCTCCGCCCTGGTGGGGCTGCAGGCAGAGGAGCAGTGCCAGCCCTGCCCAGCCGGGCGGTATTGCAGCGGGGCAGGATTGGCTGATCTGGCCCAGACATCGCCGTGTAACGCAGGGTACAGTGAGACAGTCGCTTGTTAATGGGAAAATACAGCCAGCAGGTTGGCTGTAGGTTATAGTAGAGGGACATCCAAACTAAAAGATACTGGGCCTGAATATCTCTTGTCAAATATCTTTCATGCAAATATTTGTATTCAAGATGAGTTAAACTGCAAAGACTCTGTTCTTAGCTCATCGTGTCAGTTATACAGCATCTGCTTGGTGATATCAGTAAAGTTTTAGAGCTATTCCTTTTCCATTTATGTTTGCCTGACATTCTGTCCCAGCCTTCTATGTGTTTTTTCACTGTTTTCACCCTAAGTTTAGTGTTGTAAGTCCCTTATTTAGCCTCATAATCACCTTTGTTGAGCATTTGACCTTGGCATCCTTTTTCCCTTTCAGTATTTTCTCTCTTCTCTCCCAGGGTGGTGCAATAACCAGTGACAAGGGAGCGTTTCTAGCCAGCAAAATACAAGCAAATGGTGCCGTTAGCAATGTTTGTCCATCTTGTCAATATGCCTCATAGCAAGAGGTTACAAAAGCAAAACCTTCCTTTTATTTTATCTGTGAAAGAGCATCTTAGAAGTGATTTCACTATAGCGCTATGAGATTTCATGGGGAAAGATTTGTAATAGCAGATGGCTCCTGAATCTAGTGGAGAAAAATCACAATTAAATTTGGCTAGAAGTTGAAGCTGAGCTTAGAATACAAGTAAGGCCTACATTTGGAATGACTAAAAATAATTAGCCACAAAAACAGTCTTCTTGAGAATAAGAGGAATTTGCCACTTCCTAATTGAATTTTAAGCCCTCCTAAAAATTCATTTGACCCTAGAAAGCTGTTACAGCCTGGCTGTAAGAGCATCAAGGTTTTCTGGGCTGGGTGTTAATTGCCATTACAGAATTATAAATGTCCCTCAGCTTCCAAACTCTGTGGAATTCTTGCCCTCCAACAGGGCACAATTTGTGCTATGCCCAGCTTGCTTTTCAACATCTCTGCCATGTAGCATCTGTCACTTCTCATAGCCTGCTCTTCAGTCTGAATAGGTCTTGCTTCCAGGCAAAAAAAGCCCACAGCTTTGCTGTTCTTTTGTTCAGGGATGTTGCTTTTGCACTCAGTCATTTGCTTTAAGGATTAGGAATTGTTTCTTCTTCACAAACTACATCCTTTGAATCCTTGTTTGCAGCGTGAGATGGGATCATGGCTCTCATTTCCTTGTTGCTTAGCTCTTATGAACCATAGCAGGTTTTGTATTTCCTCATCTTTATTTGTTGTGAGGGTGTAGAAGGGAAGTGGTAAAGAGAAGAGTCGATGATGGCATTAAAACAAAGGCTTACAGAAGGACTGGGGATAAAAGGAGGCTAAGCAAAATCAGCAGGAACTGAACACTTGGGCTTTGTGCTTTGAAGTAAAAAAAACCCCAACCTTTCATTTTCAAAGGCTTTTCCTTCTAGAATGAGAACACTTTCCAGTCAGCTTGGTGCAAAAAAGCCTCTTACCAGGATTTTCAAGTGGGCACTAAATTACTGATGCAGGAGGGAAAGTTGTAAGAAAAACTGAAGTAAAGACTGTTTTTTCAAGGGATATTTGTTAAAGTGCTCATCCCTGGTTCTCTCTAAGTGACTCCTCCATCTATTACCTCTGAATAGGGTTGTTTAAGGTCTGAATTCTCTCTCTACAGGTATGTTTGCCTGGAAGGAAACTCTGCTCCCTGCCCTGCTGATGGGATTCACGGATACAGATGTCCTAGTGGCTTCTACTGTCCTGCGGGCGCTGGGCTGGAGCTGCCGTGTGAGCCTGGCACGTTCAGTCCTGTACCTGGGGCAAGTGCCTGCCTCCCTTGCCCTGCTGGCATGGCGTGCAGCAGCACGGCCACTGTGCAGCCCTTCAGCTGCCCCAGAGGTGAGCAGTGCGTGCGTGGAGCAAAAACCCAAAGCGCTAATGGGAAAGGGGCACAGTGGATGCCTGCACAGCTCTTTCTGGCTGAGCCGCAGCAGTGGTTCAGTCTAAGGGGTGGGTATTTGCCATTGGTTTAGCAAGCTCAGCATCTCCACCTCTTTCTCCTTGGTTTTTTTTGAGCCTTGTCTCATTCACCTCTCTCATTGTACAGGTTACTATTGTCCAGTTCGCACTGCTGTCCCTCTGCCATGCCCCAAGGGGACGCTGAATGCCTTGGAGGGGGCATTGGCCCCCACTGCCTGCAAGCTGTGCCCAGTGGGAAGGTACTGCAGAGGAGATGCCAACTGGGAACCTGACGGTGAGTTTGGTTAGTGACACAGCACTCACAACAGAGGAGTTGGTGATTCGAGCATGAGGGATGCAGGGAAGTAGAAAACATGCCTCAGTGAACAGAGGTAGTGACCGATATTGGAGGGCACCCTTCTACCCATCGTCTGTGCCTGTCAGTCATTTCTCTGTTTCATTCTTTTAACTGAGCATTTGGCTTGGATATTACTTTTAGGTTACCTCATTACTTTCCTTGTCTCCCTTAGTTTCTTCTGTTATCTCTTTCTTTGCTTTTCACCCTTTTATTGCTTTTCTTTCTGTTCTAAATCCTTCCCCTCACTTTTAAGCGCATAGTAATTGTCACTGGGCCAAAATGCAAAGGTTAGACCCATGAAGAGGGGTAGAACTCTTTCCATAGAAAACAAAATATGTGGAACCAGCTAGAGAAGTGAGAAGGTAAGCAAATGCCAGATGACATCAACACAAGTAAAGAAAGAAAGTTATAGAGGCCAAAGCTTTGTGGGAAGGCAAACCAAAGGTGAACAGCCCAGGATATCGGCAATGATAAAACAGGACAGGGATGGGCTTTGGCTTCTCAGAGTTATCTGCCTCCTCCTGAGGGTTTGAGAAGGTATCTCTACACTGCCTGTGGTGCCATGGGCTGGTGATTGTGACCCTCTGTGTTCTCCCATGGCAGGTCTGTGTTCAGCTGGGTACTACTGTGAAGGAGGAGCCACCGATGCCATTCCGCAGGGCACACCTGCATTCCCACTCAGTGGGCCCTGCCCTCGTGGCCATTATTGTCCAGAGGGTACTCATTTCCCAGTTGCCTGCCCAGTTGGGACCCTGAACAATGGCACAGGTGAGTGTGACTTCTCCCACAGGTTTCTCCTGTGGTCCCCAGGAATGGGAGACTTCATTGCCAGCAGCCGTGGTGAGATGTTGGTATGCTCAGCCAGGCCTAATGGTGGCGATGTTATATATTGATACAGGTGCTGATGATGTGCACTTTCATCTCCCATTCTCATTGGCACTGACTTTTGGTTTCCTCCTCAGGTGGTACCTCCCCAGAGAGCTGTGTACCATGCTATCCTGGGTCTTTCTGCGCTAGCGTTGGTTTGAGTTCTCCAACAGGACCTTGTACTGAGGGGTTTTACTGCCCAGCAAACTTCAGCTCCATCAGCCCCACAGCATTCCTCTGCCCTAAGGTATTGCTTAGTGACAGCAGCGCAGTGAAAGAGATGGCTCTCAGCTCTGGGCAGGAGGTGTTTGTTTTCTGCAGTGGCAAAGGGTTACATGTGCCTGATTGAAATGTGGATTACATCTACACAGAATGTTGCAGTAGGCTTTGGTGCTTCTGGGATTCACCCTTTACACAGACCCTGAGTTTGCCACCATCTCCATGCCATCCTCTTCCTTCTCTGTCATTGCCAGGGTCACTTCTGCCGGTCAGGGGCAGCCCACCCAACACCGTGCCCTGCCGGGGAATACCAGCCCGCCAGGGGCTCTGCGTCCTGTGTTCCATGCCAGAGAGGATTCTACTGCCAGGAGCTGGTGACAGGAGACCCCAAGCGCTGCCCACCGCATTCTTACTGTCCTGCAGGTACACTGAGACTTGTACACCAAGGACTCTGCTGTTGTGTGTCTCACTGTGATCCCACAGTTGTGCAAACCTAACGTGTGTCTTCCTGTAGGCCAAGTGCTGAGGATGTGGCAAAGTTGCTCCCTTGCTTTCTGGGAGTCATTTGTTATGCTCTGTTATGGTTCTAGAGTTTTGTCAGATCACAACAGTCTTCCTGGGGTTTTTTATTGTCTCTGTCATCTCCCTTTCAGGCACACAGGTTCCCGTCATGTGTCCTGAAGGCACCTTCACTCCTGCAAACATGTCTGGCCTCTGGAATGAGAAGGAATGCTTGCCTTGCTTACCTGGGCACTACTGCAGGTGATGATTCGTTTCAGTCTGGCATGTTTTCACTTTGTCCTAAGCAGTTTGGCATCCTTGTTTTGTGTTGATAAGCCAGTGCTGAGTTCCTCCTAGCTTCTCTACCACATAAAAAGAAAAGAAATGTAAATATAAGCTTAGATACAGCTATTGGGTACAGAGATGTTGGATCTGTGAATTTTGGGAGGCATCTCAAAGCAGTGTGACATCATTGTGATGGTACAAAGAAGCATCTGAGAGAGACAGTAGGTAGCATTTGTGAAAACATGGAAATAATCCAGAAAGTCCAGCCCGGTGCAAAGTGATTCACAATTTCACCTAAAGCAAGTTGCCCGTATTCATGGAATTTGAGCTCAAAAGTGCCTGGCTTGGTCTAGCAATCTGCGTGTTTTTCTAAGTGGAAAAAAAAGGGTCTGTTTTCTTTATTTTCTTTCTCATATCAGTGTAAGAACTTTTTTTTTGTTGCAGACATCACAGAGTTTGTAGCATCAATACTCACTCTGCCTCTGCACCGTGTCGTTAGCAGTAGGTCATTTATAAATCCTTCCTGTGCTGTCTGCTGCAGGCGTGGGCAGCTGCAGGGCCTGTGTGCTGCTGGCTACTTCTGCCTTGCTGGGAGCTCTCAGTCTACTCCGCAGGGCCACAGCTTCTCCTGGCGCTTCCTCTCTGGGTGCCGCTGGGGTCAGATGTGCGCAGGGCTGTGTCCTACAGGTAAGTGACAACCTCAGTAGTATTTCAAGTGTAGGATATGGACTAGCGTCTGTTATCTTGCATGATATATTGTGATCCTTTCTTTGAAGCTGTCATTGCTCATTGGGTTCCTCTGTTTTTACATCTTTTTTACATCTCTTTCCCATCCATTTCTATAGGCTTTTACTGCCCAGAGGGATCTGAGGTGCCTACACCATGTCCTGCCAATACTATTAGAGATGTGCCAGGGGCTGTGACGAGAGAAGAGTGCTTGCCCTGTCCACCAGGCAACTGGTGCAAAGCAGGTTGGAACCTGGGGGTAAACAGTGAGTGGAGGGAATGGGTGTTGCTTTTCAGAGGAGTTGTATGTACCCCTGAGTATGGTTAGGCTGGTTTTGATACCAGATACTGCATTGTGGAACAGCCCTGGCAGTAGGACACGCTGTCTCTAGTGATGACAAAGAAAAGAGACATTTAATACTATTGAAAATGTAGGAGAGCCTGAGATCAGAACCAGTCTCCAAATATCCCTGTGTGCCATCTGGATTGTGGAGGTGCATTGTACACCTATATGCAGTAGTTCAGGAGGGACCCAAGGAGAATGCAGAAGAAAGATTTCCCAGTTACAATGAAAAGATGACTCCTGAAAGCCCTGCTCTCTGCTTGTTAGGGGATCCAGAGGTGTATCCATGTCCACCAGGACACTATTGCTTCGGAGGCGGTGGCAGTGACAACAGCAGTCTCTTGGCACCTCAGAAATGCCCTCCACAAACTTACCGCAAGCACCCAGGAGCTAAGAGCTTGACAGATTGCCAGCCATGTCCTCCGGGATATCGCTGCCCTTTATCGGGTAAGTGCCAGGTGAAAGACAGCACCTTTCCACCTCCAGAGCTGATTACAAAGCTCCCTAAGATCAGGCAGGGAAAAGGAGAGGTAATTCTTGTTCACAGCAAAATAAGAGCCCTTCTCTAAAATGCCTCCTGGCCATTCAGGTTCCCTTTCTTTATTTGTTTCTCTTCCTAACAGGTCTGACCAGGTTTGAGGATTATCCATGTCCCCCTGGATACTGGTGTCCTGGTAAAGGAGACACCTTTCTTTGTCCAGCTGGCACTTCTAGGATCCAACCTGGTGCAAAATCACTGCAAGAGTGTGATCCCTGTCCACCTGGATACTATTGTCCGGACCCAGCACAGACAGGGCTGCCTAACACCCAAGGAGTACCTTGTAAACCCGGCTATGAATGCCCAGCAGGTGACATGATCATGCTCCTTTGTTTTCTTTATTTCCAGCCGTTTCTGAGTCTAGGTGGCTGAACAGTGCACAGCGGGCACAGCCAGTGCATTTAGCAGTGACTATAATCCCATTCTTGCAGCAGCTCTCCTGGGAAGTGGTCACCAATAGAGTGGCTTTAGAAGTGGATCTATTCCATTACTCTGAAGCCTTTTCATGGCCTTTGAATTCCCATCTCCTGCTTCTCCGCCCTCCCTTCCTGTTCTTATTTAGCTGAGGTTCCCAAAGGAAATGGTCTGCGCCTGGAAAAGGAGCACATATCTTTCATCATCCAAGGCTAAATCGCAAACTGGTTCCCAACAGATCTGTGCCCTTTTATGAGCAATAAGAAAAGTGTAGTTTTTATGGACAGTCACACTTAATAAAGCGCCCCCAGCACATGCTCTCCTGTTCTTGGAATGTCATATAATCAATCGCTGTTTCCCCTTTTTTCCACCAGGTTCAGTAAATCCAAAGCCTTGCAGGCCTGGCTTATACTGTGGTGCTCACACAGCCGTGCCTTCCCTGTGCCCTGCTGGGTATTACTGTCCTGAAGGGTCGGCAACATACAACAGTCCTGAGCAGCTGTGAGTACCCAGCATGTTTGGTGCAGCCAGCTTTAAGTTTCTGAAAACTCTGAATATTGTGAAAGGTGCCTGGGATAAAACCTGAGTTAATGCTTCAACCATGGTCTTTGTGCATTGCACAAAAGCAAAGGTATCTTTGTGATTACGATTGTGGCTTTGGTGACTGCTAAGACTGAAGAGGGTGATTTATGTTTTCTACAAGTTAGCTTGAGCCTGGAACCAGATGAGAACCATTTTTAATTTTGCCCTCAGTCTATACTGATTGTTGAATCCAAAAATCAAGACACTTTCAGAGACTTTTCTTCTCTTTTCCTGCCTCGTTTCACCTTCCAGGTGTGTGTTTCCCTACTTCTGTCCCCCCGGCAGTGCCCACCCCCTGCCTTGTGAAGGGGGGTACATGGCCCTCAGCTTGCCTGGTCCAAGGGATTCATTTGAGAAATTCTGCAGGATCTGCGGTGCCGGCACCTATCGCAGTGACTCTCTCATCACGGCACCCTGCCAGCCCTGCCCAGCCGGCTTCGTCTGCCCACAAGGTAAATGGAGCTGCCGTGGAGGAGTGGGGCAAGAAATAGCAGCCTAAATTGTAACCAGAAAGTTTTAAGTTCTATGTGGACAAAGCTCTCAGTCCTCTAGTTAAAAATCTCCAGTGTGGGCTGTCACTTCGGTTTGTAGAACATGTATTGTGGTAGGTTCTTAGGAGAGTTTAGAGGGTCGAGTGGTTTGGATGTTGGTGTCCTGTCTCTCGGCGTGACCTCTCAGGCCCTTGCGAGCCTTGTTTTCTCTGATTCTGTGGCGTAGCTGCGAGGCCTAGAGTTAATGTGTCACCAGAGTAGGAGAGCGAACCTGGGGGTTCCAAGTTCGCTGTGTGACAGCCAGCACTGCTTGGATCCTGCTGGACTAGGATGCAGGAGTAGCTTGACAAGCATTTGAAAGTCTCTATTGGCTGAGATGCAACATGAAGTTCTCTGATGTGTTTACTCCTGCTGGAGAATGTGGATGAGATCATGCCTAGCCACTCTTGCCACTGGATTTGTCCAGTGAAGTAGATGGGACAAAGAAATAAAGATTTACTTTGGAATATAAATATGTTAAATTGAAAAATGTTGAATGTCGATTAACTTTATATATACATACATATATATCTATTTATTTGTTTATGTATATTGATGTGTGTATATGTGTAATTGGAACAAATAAGTGATCTCTGCCTGTCTCTTAGCACTTGCTTGGTTCCTTAAGCGGTGTCCGCTTTCTCCAGGCAGTGAGAGTTACCACAAGAAGCCTTGTCCCAGTGGCCATTACTGCCCTCCCCTGACAGCTGCCCCTCTGCCCTGTCCCCCCGGGACCCACGGGAGCCGCAGCTTCGCAAAGCACATAGAGGATTGCCAGGCCTGTCCTGCCGGCTCCTTCAATCACCTTCCTGCTCAGACTGCTTGTTTCCCCTGTGGCAGCTCTTCTTCCTCTCAGCCCGGTGAGTTGCGGTTTGTGAGTGAAACTTTCACCTCTGTTAAGAGAAAGAATAAAAAGGAAATCACCTAGAAATGCAATTCCACCACATATTTTCACAATGGAGCACAATCAGGGTATTCCCTACCCTGATTACCACTCTAAATCCAGCCTCTTCTCTAAGGCGCTACCAGCTGTACCTGCCACGGGCTGAACCGGGCGTTCCAGCAGTCAGACGCCTCCTGCATCTGCCAGGCAGGTTACGTGTACTACGACGAGAGAGGCAAGAAAGATCCTGACAGCAACAGCGATCAGGACTGCCGACCTCAGGTAAGATTTGGCTTACAAACACATTTGTTGCATGACATGCAGGAGAAGGAGTGTGAATTTAGTGCTTTAGGCCCTGTCTCGGGCTGTGAGCTCAGTTCTCTGGGCTGCTGCAGACACAAACAAGGCCTTTAACAGTTTTCCTTGAGATCTTTTACCCTTCCTTGTAGGACAGTGGCACTTGTTGTCTTTACCAGAATCTTGTGAGGCTAAGTTCATAAGGGCTGGAGGCAAAGGATGCTTCCATGTAAATTCCAGATGCTGGAATTTAAACCACTGTATTGTTACTATGGAGTTTCTCATCAGACCTGCCTGAGGAATATAGATGAGTTGTGAAATTGTTGTGATCTTTCTTCCATGCTTTCCAAGTTGTCATGTATCAGCCACAGTTGGATTACCTTTGTGTTGAGTGTCAGCAGTGCAGGTGGGGGAGGAAGAGGATTTTAGAGATGCTGCATCTCAGTCAAAGTGCTAGAGCTTGTCTTGTTTCACACACTGGACGAGTGTTGTTCTTCCAGGTGGATGAGCTCTGTGCTCCTGGAGAGGTCCGGCTGGCATCTACGCGCCAATGCGTTTTTCCTGAGCGATATGACTGTTTTCCTTCCTGTGGGCCTGCGGGTGGAGAGATCCATGCAGAGCTGGGCATGTAAGTGTTGGCCCAACCTCTCATTAAGAAGCACTTCACAAGTAGTTCTGACTGCCTGAGTTACCGATCCCCTGAAGTCATTCCAGGGTAGGGCTGTGGGAAGTGTTTTTGAGAAACTTTCCATGGCTGGAGTTTGTTTCTGTGGAGATACCAGCCCTCAGTCCTCATTCATTTGTCTTATTCCTCTGCCTGGAGACTATCCCTGAGTTTTCAGCATTACCTAGAGCTTTTGCATGATTGGGTGGAGACATGAGAACCAGCGCTGAATGACAAGGTGAGGGTAGGCAGAGCTCCCATTTTCTGAGGCAGACCTTAGCTCAAGTTGAGCCCGTAAAGTGGATCTATTAGATTTAGACCAGAACTGAGGAAATGAATTCTCATTTCCTCCCCCTGCCCATGCTTTTAATGCTGATTAAAACATTTAAACTAGTTCTTGTCATGTGATGCTTTTTTCTCTTTGTGAATGAACTTCTGTATTGCAAAATCTTCTCTTGGCATGGATTGCACAGAAATCTAGTGTGTTAAAATTATACTTTGTTCCTTTCAGGCACTTTCTTAAAGCAGAACTTTAGGGAGGAATACACAATGCTCTGTTACAGGTCTGAGGCTGATCTCTATTAACAGAGGCCTGTTGGATAGTGGGGTACCACAGTTTGGCCTTTCCCATGCACTGAATAGCAGACAAAGTACTGGGTGAGATGGACTGTGAGTTTCCTTTACCCTCTTTTCCACGAATATAGAGTAGGCCCACTTCATTGTGTAGATTGTGAGATACTGGAGCTAGCCTGACCATCACTATGTTGTAGCTGTTTGCTCAGAGATCATGAGTAACCAACACCTTGCGTCCACTTTACAGATGTCACTGCAAGCAGTATGTCTCTGCCGAGGAGCTCTGCGACCAGCTGTGTTTGCTGAGAGCCCCGCACATCTCCTTGGGATTCGGCATCAACAGAGAGCTGCTTCTGCGGATGAACGAAGGAGAAGTGAGGGTAAGTCTGGCATGGGGGAGCTGCGTTCTCAGCGTGCAGGTCTGAGTCCAGGCTTGATTGTGTTAGTGACCAGTGCTCCCTTCTGCTTTTTAATAGGAAGTGGCAAATGTTCTGGGCCCAGATGAACATGTGCAGAAAAGCCAGCGGGTGCATTTGGTTCTGTTTAGTCCCGGTGGAGTGCTAGGCTTCATAGTCTCCAGCACAGATGTTCTGGATGCGTTTCTCACAGGTAAGGCTTGGGAGCCCCTGAGAGTGAACCTCAGTTCCAGTCAGACTAAGCCGTCCATTTCCTTTCAAGTTGGCAAAGCAAGTGGACAGCAAGTTGACACAGAGAGAGTTTATTGTTAGACACTCCAAACCATTTACAAAGTAGGGAGAAATCCCATTCTATCCTGTGGAATTTATTCTGGTTTGTTCTGTTGCCTGTGGCAGGAGATTTTTCATCAAACCAGCTGCTGCAGAAAGGCCGTCGGGTCCAGAGGGCTTCTTCCAAAGATAGCCATGCTTTGCCCCTCGTTCCTAACCCAGTAGTATGTTTGGAAGCAGGAGACACGATCCTTTTCCAGCTTAGCATCAATTCCCATGGTGAGTGTTGTTTGGGTCTTTGTGTTCTTTACAAATATATGTGTCTAGACCCGTTCAGAGCAATGACTCCGCGTTCGGTAGTACTGCATGTGTGAGCACATTCCTTCACCTCCCTGTCGCTCTTGCCTTCAGGCGATTCCAGAAGTTTAGTCAAGGCTCTGCGAGTGACCGACCTGGTGTTTTTTACTTTTTGACTATATATCTGTAGATAGCGATAAAAGTTTTCCTTTGTTAGAAAGTGTAAGTCTTCGTTGAGCAGTAATGCATACCTCAATTAGATGAGTTGACACTGCATGACCCTTTAAAAGAAATGCAGTTACACAGTTCTTTGCCAGGCCAGTGTCAGCTGTCCTAACTGAAGTGGGTCAGAGTTGCTGACGCTCTGCTGAACTGTTCCCAGATCGTGCATCCAGCCATTACCCTGTTTATCAGAAGCAGCATCTATATAACAGCAATCCCAGCTGGGATTTTGGACCATTCCGAAGGCTTGACCACCTCATCCAGGAGACTCACCTCAACATCTCCTGGTAATATCTGGTGTGATGAATAGTGCATGTGCTATGGGTAGGACTCGAGAGTGAGTCTTTCACAGAATCAGTGGGTCCTTGGCAGTGAGCAGTACATGAAAATGCCAGAGTTGGATGTGTTCAAGTCCACACATTTAACCATCATCACAGCTGGAAGCTAAAGGAAGCTCAGATCACCCAGTGCCTGCCTTATTTCTCCCTTTTAGGTTTGCCCATGTTTTCCTGGAGTCTGGAACGTATGTTTTCAGTGATAGGACCATTCAGGAACACTTCCTGATTGTGACTGTGAATGAAGCACACGTGGGCTGTGACCCCAGAAATGTGTCCTTCCAGCCCTCTTCCCTGTTCCAGCTGTCCAGACATGGGGTTTTGAAGCAACAGGATCTTAACTTGGCTCCTAACTGGGCTGCTATCACAGGTACAGCCAAAACACCCTGATACCTACCTTAAATTTTGATGCTTAGCCATCACCTTTTTGTACCCCTTTGGGCGTGTTTCTCACTTCTTGCCCTCCCTCTTGGCTTCACCAGTGGTGCTCTTTGTTCTGGGCTTCCTAATTGTGGTGCTGACAACCCTGGCGATAGTGCTCCAGCCTGCTGTCCCCATCGTCAGCCCGCTGAAGAACTGGAAGCCACGATGGAGGAGCCTGGGCGAGCCGCACATCCCACCAGAGTACATCCTCCTTAAAGACAGGTAAAGCGCCTTTGCGTGGGCAGGTGTCAGGAGCTCAGACCTTGGTAGCACAAAGCACATCCTACTGCAGTTACTGACTCCCTGAGTCACCGATGCTGGACTTCTTGCCAGCTTTACAGTGTGTTGGTATTGCTCAGGAGTTCCCCAGCAGTATTCTAGCTTTCTTCCAGTGTAGTGTGTAACAACTATCTTGTGTCTTCTGCACAGAGCACTATTGCCTGAATTACCTGGTCTAGGCTTCCCCTGCATGTTTTGACTTCACAATCTAGATAAAAACCTATCCTTCTCTTTGAACTTAGGCCGGTGATACTGCAGTATCTGATGTTACTGGGAAGGATGACATGCTCTTCACTATCTTCTGTCATTTCCCCTAGCCTTCAGTTCTATCAGATGGTTGGTCCTCGTGGTTCTGGACAAGATGCTGACTCTGGAGAGAAAGGAGCCGCGCATAATGAAGGTGAAGTGCTGTGCCAACCCTGGGTGTTCTCCCATTGACTTCTTACCACCTACTCCACATTCTGTTGTCTCCTGTTAACTCTCTGGTATGATAGTTTGATACCTGCTCACCCAGAAGTTTGTACACACAAGGCCACACGGGCAGTTTAGCTGCTAGGTACTTGCGTGTTTATGCACGTTTACTCACACGCACCTCACACATTTCCATTCTAGATGTATTAGATCGCTTCAGCTGGGGAGAGTAACTGCCCATCACTGGAACAGGTTAGTGTTTTCTTCCCTAGGAGTTAGGAGGGCAAGTGGCCAGCCCTGACAAGTTCTTTAAACAACAGCAGGTTCAAATGACTAATGAAGAAAATAAAGATCTTTAAAAATATTTCCTGGGGTTCTCCTGTTGGCTATTCTATTCTCTGAAGGCACATGACTCATGGGCCTTGATTACCTTCTGGGGATGACCTCATTTTGGGAATGTCAGGATGTTCACAGGGTACGGCAAGTCCAGAGCCCAGCAGATGGCACCATCTAGTGATGCTGAGAGCAGCTCACTGAGAAGTAGCACCCTAGCAGTTTACTGGACAAGTTAGGATTTGATAGTAACGGTCTGTCATCCTCCCCCTCGCTAAGGAATGAGACCTTCTCTTACATCTCTTGTGTTGTCCATTTTCCTTCTTCACAATACACAAAATGCTGTTGCCTCCTGTGGACAGGCAGGGCCCCTTCTGGAAAATAAATTAGGATAGACTTGTGGCCAGTGGTTAAGTGTGAGAATTACCTTGTATTTCAGAAGAGCGTTTTGCACTGAGGGTTCTGGAGGATTTCAGTGTTCGCACCCTGTACGATAAGCTGGAAGATCAGAATTTGCACCTGGCATCTCAGCTGGCAAAGCACAGGATGGATGTGTTGGTGTTTTACAATGGAATCAGGCAGCAGATTCAAAGTCTCACGGTCAGTGCGAAGAAACAGTTGAGGGATGGGAGTCTTGGAAATGTGACATTTGTGAGATAAATGGTTCATTTGAAGAGTCCTTTCAGTGCCTTATTTTGGAATAAAATAGTTATGCTGATATCTGTTCTGATATGAGCAGCAGAATGTGGAATGGGTGGATTGTGCGGCTTGCAGGGTATAATGCTGCTGTTTTCTGTAAACAGGACATGGTGCAAGCCCTGGACTCTGAAAGCCTGAAAGTCTTCGCCAGGCAACGGATTCGTGGCCATAAACCTACAGACAGCAGCGAGGCAGCAGCGCGCGTTGAACAACGTGATGAACACTGTGTGAACAGCGACACCTTCCAAACAGGTGAGAGAATGGAGTGCAGAGCAAGGGAAAAGCGGAGCGTAAGGGTAGTGGAACAGTTAAAAACCAAGTGTGGATCATACACATGAGAAGACATCCCACTGTGTTCCACTGTTGTTGTAGTTCTCTAAGAGCTGACAGCCTGTCTTCATGTGAGTTCAATGAGAAGACAGGTCTGGCAGCTTAGGAACAGGTAAGCACAGAGCTATTTGGAAATGTTACAGCATGAGGCATCCTGGAGCCATCTTGTGGAATTTCCAAAGAAAGGTTCCTGCTCTTGATTTTGCTCTAGAGGTAATTACAGTTCTTTGTGTGGTTCTGTACAAGTCCGTTTAAATTGCTCGTTGGGTTCATTAGGTGCTTCGTGGCAAGAGGCAACAGAGTTAATGAAAGCTCTGGAAATGCTGCTTGAGAATGCTCTGAACAAGAACGTAGCTGTGAAACGAGCGGTGGAGCAGAAGCTTCAAGGACAGGATGCGGTGGCAGTTGTACCCTCGCTGGACAGTGAAAATAAACCAGAAGTGGAAGGGCAGGTGAGTTGCAGGTGTCTGTTGTTGGACCATCGCTTACCTTTCTGCTAGTTTTTCCACTTGTCCATTTCTTTAACTCTTGGGCCCTTTTTATTGCACAGGATCATGAGCTGCCTCAGCAATGTGATCTCTTCAGTGAGAAAGGTGGTTTTTTCAGCTTCCCTGGACATGAAGAACATGGTAAGGACAGTGACTTTGTTGTGGGTGCTGTGGGTACTTTTCAGAGATCACAGTAGAAGACTTACTTAGTGAAGTCTAGGTTGAGAGAGGGTATGCATGTTTGCTAACAGAGCAAATGAATAATTACTTTTTCCCATTTGTGCTGTTTCTTGCTTCCACATAAATTTCTTTGCTGAGGTGTACAAATGAAAGTTCCCTGGTTCAGGAAAGCCATTCCTACCTCCTCTATTCCTCTGTAAGAGGAAAGTCAAGGAACTTGGTCCCCTCAGACCCTTTAAACCTATATATTAAGCGACTAGAAGACATTTGGTTTCATTATACTAATTAAATGCTAATATAGAGAGGTCAAGAAGATTCTATACCATCAGTTCTGTGGTCCTCGGAGCCTCTGGGCAGGCATTCTCTCTGCTCAGTGCAGTATTTCATTTTGGCATAATGTATGTTGCAGGCATTCAGCCATGAAGAACCTCTTCTTCCTTTAGGATTAAATGTGCCCTCCTGTTTTCTTCACATTTAGATCTCCACTTGGCTTACCTGACTGAGTTGGAAGGCCTGATCGCAGCTTCCCCCCTTGCCAAGATGCTATGTGAGGTCAAGCAAGCTTTACTGAATCTGCAACAACCTTCAGACTGTGTTAATGCAGGTAACAAATCTGTTTCCTCATAGTGGGTGAGATATAAGATGACAAAATAGGGGCAAGAGGAGCTGTCTCTTATCCCTGGTGCCTTGATACACACAAACTCCTCATGTCGAGCTGCAGGTCAATAAAAAGATTTCACCAGAAGGTGAATAAGCAGAGCAAAGTGCTGGACTAATTTACATTCGTTAGACTTGTTTCCTTCTTTCTCTCAGCAGGTACGTACACAAACAGAGGATTTTTGTTTCCTATGAATTAATTTATTAGAGCTTTTCTGTTAATCATAGAGATTTCTGGGGAAAATGTTGATATCCAGCTGAGATCTTTGACCTTAGGAAGCAATTTACCAGAATAAGGTGACTGGGTCTCTTCATGTGTACTGACTTAGAGCAATAAAAAAACCAAGAGAGAAGATAAGCAGGTTTTCTTCTGAACTGAACACAGTCCTCAAGCACTTGCTGAATTTTTAGGCTGCGATGCTTAGAGTGTGGAATTCTTAATGGTGTGGTTTTGGTGTAATTATGGGTGGATCATTTGGATCGTTATTTTGAAATTCAGATGCGGTGAGCCTTGCAAAGGCCGGTCTGTGCTATCGGTGAGCACTCTGCCACTTGCTCTGCAGTCGCTGGGTCGGGGTGCAGCGCTGGCAGCAGATCCCACCCTGGCGTTTCACCCACTGGGCTGGGCTGCCTTAGCGGTGGCATTAGCAGTCCCTCGGTGCTGTCCGCTCAAATTGCACTCTGCTTTTGTTTTGCATTTCTGTAACAGACAGCAAACAGGAGAGAAGTGTGGGGAGCTCAGCCCTCTTCTGAGCTGCTGGAATCTTGGGCCACAAAGAGGGCTGAAGCTCTGCTGCTGGAAATAAAGAGGAGCCGCATAGCGCAGAGGATTGAAGAAACAGAAGCAGAACTAGATCATCTTCTGCAAAGTAAAACCTGCTCATTTCCTTGAAGAACTTAGCTTATCCTTGGCAATGGCCGAAGTTGGATTGTGGAAGAGCATATGTGTGTGCAGACAGAGCTGCAGTGTGTCAGCATAGATCTGCATTTAGTTACAGATGTACTTGGTCAAATACGTAATGAATAATCCATACCGCGTTTGCTTAATGTGGTTGAGATACTTTCACACTTGTTTGGATTGTCAATAATTTGTGTGCTTGAGAAGGAAGCTGCGGTTCTTGACATTGTTTACTAATTTTGTAGTTTCCGTAGTGAAGTCAGTAAAGCTGAAAACATGCGAGGCCGCGGGTGGCATAACAGCACCTACTTATCCATGCATTCTGTGTGGCCTTCATGATCTCTGATAGGAAGGATATTTGAGAGGGTTTTTGAGTATAGTTTAGAGCCATACTTCTAAGCCTTGCCTACCATCTCTACATTGCATTTGCATGTTTTCAATACACTTATGTTGATCTTGTAAGATCTGCTGGCAGAGACCTTGAAAGCTCCTAGAGATGTGATTTTTGAGCAAAGAGTACACTTCAAGAATTGTCTGTGGTGGTAACTGCAGAGATCAGCGTAGCTGCTGGTGTCCAGTGCTCTGGGATCCCAATCTTTAAACTGAAAATATCCTTTGCACCATTCTTATTCTTTTGGCCTGTCTGTATGATGCCAAGAGAGCCTGGCTGTGAAGTGTGCTTTGCTTCTGTGGAACAAGAGTGGGATCGGAACACCTGTTGCATCTTTCTGCACAATATTCCTTCGCTCCAGGAGAAGTGCAGCAATGTAAAATTTCTTGCCCGTGAGCCAGCACGGTACCTCAGCAACCCCCACAGGTAGGCTTCAGCCAACTGTTTCCAACAGCAAAGCATATTTATTCTCTTCTCATCACAATATTTACTGAATTGCTTATGAGTGAAGAGGTTTGTGAACCCACTCCTTCCTGGTTCCTATACACTAATCTGTGTTTACTTCTGTCTTTGTATAACCATAGTGGGTACTGAGAGGGTGAGAATTCAGTGCCCAGGAGACAAGGCAGAAGCTCTTAGTTTCGATTCCACTCCACTAGCTGCTCCATCCAGAGGAACTGCAAGATCTTTTGCCCTTGTGTACTCATTTCAATGGTTCCAAAACCAAAAGGTTTGGTTTGGTTCCTCTGCACCTTCACCTTGTCTCCCCAGGTACTTACTGACACTTTGAAGGGACTTTCAGAAAATAAGAGCATTTTAGGAAGCAAAACATACGTACAGCCAAACACCTGTGGGTGACTCTCTGTGACTGCATCTTCTAGAATATAGGAGTGAAAAAACTGTCATTGCTCTCCTTGTTTATTGCTTTTTTAGGTTCTCAGCAGGTACGTTTATAACAGTGCTACACATTGGTAAACATCTCCAGTGATTGCTGGCTCTGGAACTTCCACAGGGAAACGTGGTACCCAGGCAGGTGATAAAGTTATCTGTGTGACTAGTGGTTCCACGTTGTATTTGTAGAGGGCAGAGTGGAATGCAGTAGTAAATAAAACTTATCAAATTTTTCATTGTAATGGTTTTCCAATGAAAAACATTTTTGTTTTAGATCAAAACAAAGATATGCATATGCAATTTTGCTAAACGTTTTCGTGTTTCCCCACTGTGGGTTTCTTAACAAGCAAACTTCAGTTATAAGTGAACATTTTGAGTTTCAAAATGTTTTGGGTCTTTTTTTTGTCACAAAACCAAAGAATATCAATGAAAGATGGGAGTTTCACACAGTGTTTCTTTTCATGCTCTGTTAGTTGGTCCTTGGAAAGGAAAGGACAAATAAAAAGAGGAGTGGTGCAACCATTGATTTTGTTCTGGTTCTGAAGTATTTACTGTTTGATAGCTCTTTTTCTAGTGCTCTGTGGAATCTTCTGGAAGTCCAGCACTGTCTGGAGTAGCTGTAAAGTCCCCTGACATTCGGAAGGGTGCCATTTCCCCAAGACCGCTGGGAAGTGATTGAGTGCAGGGTCACTTCATTTGGAATTTGGTCACAGGGCTGTTGGTTTTTCTTCGGTTGCTTCACCTTATGCCTCTCCTAGCAGAAGATGAAAAGGCCCTTTTCAACATTCAGTGTAAAGTTGAGCTTCCCCTGGAGAGCATCAAATACTGCTGTGGCTGGGAGAAGGAAGGTATGGTTGAGTTCTCAGTCGAGCTGAGTGGTTTCTGCTCATTCTGTTTCCAGTGTGACGCTGTTGTCAAGCCTCTCGGTGCGTTAACAGAGCCAGAAAATATTCTGATGGTGTTTGTTGTGAGACCGCCCTTGGCTGTGCTCGTAAGGTTAATCCTTGCCTCTTATACATACAGCACTTCTGACCTGTTGGTAGAAGAAAAGGTCCAATGAAAATGTATAATGAAAATGGCCATCTGGAGAAAGTTAAGCCTAGCAAGTTGCCACTGATGAACATACCCATCATGGCTATTGATTGAATTCTCCTAGACCATAGCAAGCAAAGTGTAGTGTGGGCCAGCTTATCCCACAGTTGAAAGTTAAAGAGTTATTTTTTGTTCTGGATTCCAGCTTGAGCCTCTGAGCATCCTTAGCTCCACTCAGAGAAAACAGGACCTAATGATGTTGAACATTTACTGAAGACAGAGCTAAGATACCAGAAACTGGACACTGAAATTAAGGCTGCTTTTGAAAATGGTCTAGTGGAAGTCAGGATTGCCTCCACAGAGGACAGAGATAGTCCCAGTTCTACCTCCAGGTAATGTTATTTCAAAAGTTTCTGGTTTTAATACTCTGCTTTTATCCCTTTCAGGCCATGAAGGTTCTCAAGAAGCTGTTCTTACTCCACTGCTGCAAGATGACAGCATTGTCATTCCAAAGTTCCTGGGTAGGTAGCCTGAAGTAGATGTTTCTATAACATAAGAAGAGAGAATATCGTATCAGTTTTGTTCCTAGTGGAGGAATAAAGACCTGAAGTGAAGATGAAGGTTTTTAATTTATAGTCAAAATAGGAAATCTTTCTTTCCAGAACTGAAAAAAAAAAATCAACTAAAGAAGAAAATGCTTGTTAATATCTTTCCATTGTGTGTGAAGTGCTGGAGTCATAGATGACGTGGCGTGTACCACAGAAGTGCAAGAACTACATTTTATCGTCTCTTATCAGGTTGTTTTTCTTGTCTCTGCAGCTAAATTGGGAAAGCAGGAAGATTCAAAAGTGTTACCTACCAGAGCAAAATCAAGAAAATATGGCAAACAGGCAGTCTTGCTTTTGAAGGTTCCATCCACAGAAGGTGAGCCCCTGGCCTGCATGAAATTAATACTCAACTTTCTTTAGGTTCCAACCACAATCCATGAGTGTATTGTGTTTCTACAGAGGTAAAAAGAGTCATTCACCACAGGGCAGCAAGAATAAAACTCTGTCTTCCCCTTCCAAAGAAACTGGGAAGCTTTAATAATGGCAGATCAAAGGAGTCACTGTTGAATTTTGGAGGTCGTCTTCATGCTTATTACTTTGCTACTTAATGAAAAAATTCGTTGGGATGCCTGAAATAGTAAATTCCTCATTGCTGAGGGAAAAGAATAGTCTCACTTGAACCAGTTCATCAGTGAAATGAGTTTGAAGCCAGATACATGCTTAATAACTTTGCCAAATGAAACCTTGATCCTTGCTGGCTCCTGACTCATTTCGTGAATCACAGAAATGGGCAGAAGGACAAGCTGACCAGTCTCTGTAAATATCCTTATAACTCCTCGGGTGGGTCCTGTCTTCATGGGATGGACCCTGTCCTATCTTTCACACACTTGCTGAATCAGCAATCCCGCTGACCTCCCGTGCTAAGTACTTATATATATGCACCACAATGAGAAACATACTAAAACTGCGTATACACGTTTAGGTAATCTTGTAAAAGCTATAGGTGAACCTTTCCTCCTCAGGGTTCCTCTTAAAAAAAAAAAAGGCTGTAAAACCAAATGAGAATATAACTTTTCTCTGTACAACACCCAGTGGTACGTTGATCTCGGATAAATTCGCAAGCGAGTCTAAAGTTGCAACACTTGCAACTCGAGTTGCCGAAAGTATTTCGAATTAAACACAAAGATCTTCAATATGTATTTTTTTAACAGTGGCCTCCAAATAAGAAATGGGCTGTTGGGGCTTTCCAGAAAGATTCCCTGCATACCGGTGATCATGGAGACCTGAAAAATCCACTTGCATGTACCAAAAGCAACAGGCATTGATTCCCAATCTCCCCCTCACTCATCTGCCAGCCAGTGTAAGTTCTGACAAATCAAAGCCCAAAATAGCAGAAAATATGCAGTGTTCTCTGTGAGAAATCTGTTGCAGCCCTTCACTCCTGCACCTTGGAGCAACAAAGCAAATAATTCTGTATTTTATAGTTCCAAAGCCGTACCAAATGCACACCTGTGGTGTTCTGCTTGGGAGAAAAGCCAATAATAAGCCTATTTCTTGGAGCAAATTTGCCAAGCTGAACATAGGTAAAGTGATGAAGGTGGCATTAAAACAAGCTGGTGGTTTCCAGGGCTAAATAGGGACGAGAGGAGCTGTCTCTCATCCCTGGTGCCTCAGTACACACAAACTCCTCATGTCGAGCTGCAGGTCAATAAAAAGATTTCACCAGAAGGTGAATAAGCAGAGCAAAGTGCTGGACTAATTTACATTCGTTAGACTTGTTTCCTTCTTTCTCTCAGCAGGTACGTACACAAACAGAGGATTTTTGTTTCCTATGAATTAATTTATTAGAGCTTTTCTGTTAATCATAGAGATTTCTGGGGAAAATGTTGATATCCAGCTGAGATCTTTGACCTTAGGAAGCAATTTACCAGAATAAGGTGACTGGGTCTCTTCATGTGTACTGACTTGGAGCAATAAAAAAACCAAGAGAGAAGATAAGCAGGTTTTCTTCTGAACTGAACACAGTCCTCAAGCACTTGCTGAATTTTTAGGCTGCGATGCTTAGAGTGTGGAATTCTTAATGGTGTGGTTTTGGTGTAATTATGGGTGGATCATTTGGATCGTTATTTTGAAATTCAGATGCGGTGAGCCTTGCAAAGGCCGGTCTGTGCTATCGGTGAGCACTCTGCCGCTTGCTCTGCAGTCACTGGGTCGGGGTGCAGCGCTGGCAGCAGATCCCACCCTGGCGTTTCACCCACTGGGCTGGGCTGCCTTAGCGGTGGCATTAGCAGTCCCTCGGTGCTGTCCGCTCAAATTGCACTCTGCTTTTGTTTTGCATTTCTGTAACAGACAGCAAACAGGAGAGAAGTGTGGGGAGCTCAGCCCTCTTCTGAGCTGCTGGAATCTTGGGCCACAAAGAGGGCTGAAGCTCTGCTGCTGGAAATAAAGAGGAGCCGCGTAGCGCAGAGGATTGAAGAGACAGAAGCAGAACTACATCTCCAGTGTTTACTGGCTCTGGAACTTCCACAGGGAAACATGGTACCCAGGCAGGTGATAAAGTCATCTCTGTGACTAGTGGTTCCAGGTTATATTTGTAGAGGGCAGAGTGGAATGCAGTAGTAAATAAGTAGCAAATTTGCCAAGCTGAACATAGGTAAAGTGATGAAGGTGGCATTAAAACAAGCTGCTGGTTTCCAGGTGCCCAACTCTTGCTAAATTGTGTGTAGGTCTGCCAGGGTGGCCTCTCTAAGCGCTGCCAGGGCAGGATCGAGCTGATAACTGGCCTGTGGTCAATGAGAAAATGAACGTGTTGTATAGGTTGAAGGCCTCTTGTAGCGCTGGATGTTGATCCCAGTGGCTTTTTGGCAGGTGTAAGAAACAGCATTGTCAAAAGCAGTTTGCCTGGAGCACCAAGCTCTTAGAACGCACAGACTGAGCCATCCTGCAATGTTAGAAGGCAGGAAGGGTGAATTACCAGAGTCCTACATGAGATCCTGGGCTAACAGCCTTCTGGAAAAGGGCCAAATCATGAATATGCTCCAAGTGATACCAGGGGAGAGATCAGAGGAAAAAGGGCAAACTCGTGGTTTGGATTTGCATTACAACACTGCTGCAGAACTTAGAAACATGAGCTATATAAAGATATAGTCTTCTCTTATTACATGCCACTGTGAAGGTAGATATACACCACTTACATGAAATTTCTATATATTTTGTAGGACCTGTGGAGTGGTTTTGGTTGTGTCA